>NW_020799097.1:51853783-52231868 GCF_003259725.1 Athene cunicularia | reverse complement strand
CCTCCCCCCCCCCCAGTTATGTTCAATTTCCTTAAATTTAAGGTGCAGTTTCTGAGGACATGTATACCAAATATGAAAATGTACCACATCTCACAGTTGCTTTCCTCAATTTCACTTCATAAAGAAAGATTTGTTTATGATTTCAGCTATGAACTGTTACCAAAACAGCAGTGTCCTCCCTATGTTTGCACAGAGCCTGAAATCAAAACTGAGTTCTGCTTACCTCCTGCATATGCCCCTCATGATGTACCCTGACAATGAGAAATGTATAGCCAGAACAGAGGAAAATTCATAATATTCATTGCATTCAGGTTTAAAAAAAAAAAAAAAAAAGACCAAGTCTGGAATGCTAACTATTAAGGCCAAGGAGAATGCTGCTGACATGATTTGAAGCTGAGGCTTCAATTCCAAAACATTGGCAACTGAGAGCTTAAATGAAGATGGTCAAGAGCTGTCAGGACAGGGCCAATTCTGTCCAGGAGGATATCATAGCAGCCTCTAGGCCTACAGTGGCTGGCACAGCTGAGAATTTGGCATGTAGTCCTGACAGAGTAAAAATACAGAAAAGAGCACAGGTAAGACTTCTGAGACCCTGTATAAAACTCCCTGTTCTTAGGGGTTTTACTTACAAAAAGCATTACAACCCCAAGTGCACCCAGTCTATGTAAGCAAAGCAAATGAGGCACATCTCTTGGGTCTGAACATTCAACCATAATTTCCCCTGTGAACCCTCATATGCTTGTATGTATGTATACTTTCTCTATACAGTGATAGTACAAATATATAAATATATGCATATACAAGTATATATAGATGCATGACTAGATGGGTGCTGACTTAAAATGTAAATGGATGCTTAGGCTCTTTGCTGCAGCATTTTCCTTTTTCGTTTCAGAATGATGAGTTGCACTTCAGAACATCATATTAATGTATACTGGAAAAGCACTAAAGCTTTGCACTGTAAGTTAATTATAATCATTACTAGTTTCTGGTTCCCTTAGATGGATAATATTTTTTCTTATTTCAGAAAACATTTTGATTCATAAGGAGAGCTCTTAACACTCTTAGGGTTCAGATAGAAATGAATACAGCCATTTAATTAATTCATTTTTTTATGAAGAACAAAATATTTCATACTTTCTGTGCTACAGCTAACTTCTCTTAAAATGTACCATGCCATTTAATCAGATATTGGCTGGAAGGCAGCCCACCTACAGCTATCAGAAAGGTTTTGAAACTGAACTATTTTGTAGCTTCAAACTGCAGACAGTGAATAAACCTCTACCCAAGGAGTGATTCCCATTGCAAGAACTTTTCTGGACTTTTTTCATCTGTCTGACCATTTCTGTTTCTGTGTCAAAGCTGATCATGGTATTGCCATCTGAAGGTCATATGGCTGTGTCTGAGTTAAATAAACAGCACATTTTCTGCCTTAACATAAACATCTCATCCCCACCGAGATGAATGTTGCAGTGTCTGTGCTGTGGCTCAGCTGATCCGCCTCCATTTCAGGGCAGGAAATGAGAGTAAAGAGACAGAAAGTAACATAATCATTTATTCACCTCCCCATAAGTTTTTTGTCTCAAAATAAATAACGACATTTGACCTTTCTCTGAGACAACATGGAAATTAAGACACATGACAATCTTTCTCGTGCCCTCCCCTTGAGGCGACCACAACCACCTCTCACAACATGCTTTGACTCTCTTTTCTCTAGATAAAAAGCCAGCCCTAAAAGTAATAAACCTTTCATCCCAGCTCACAGAGTAGTTAACCTAAACATCTAGCTAATTAGGATTTTTTTTTTTTCCCCCTTTTTCTTCTTCTTCTTGGGAGCATGGAAATCTGTGGGGGAAATGGCTTCTCTGCTGTGAGCATGTGTGGAGGCATCAGCGGGGAAGGGGCGGCCTCCCTGGCTGCCACGCTCATGGCTTGGCTCCGCCGGCAACCAGGGCTGTCAGGTGGTGTGAGGCTCCTGCGAGGCAGCAGTGAATCCAGCTCTGAGAGCAGGGAGGGCTCTGCTTGCAGAAGTGTGAAAGCGAAATGTTGGATTTTGGGGGGTATAACTTTAGGCCCACAGAGAGTGTATTAGATGGCACGTATAGTGTGCAGGCTTGATCTGATTGTACAGACATTTGTTCTTCCAGGTTCCTTTCAAGCTGAGATTTGCATCAGGTCTCGAAAAAGACAGGGAGTTGTAGCCGTTTGCAGGCAACTGCTCAGCTGTATCACAGGCTATATCTTGTTGAAAAGCAGGGAAAATCAGAGCGTTGGACTGTACCAATTCAGTCTGTCAGCAGCTGAGGAAAGGACCCTTCCATTTTACAAAGAGACTGCTAATTAAAGCAAAGCAGAGAGCAAAGGGAGGATGTATTCCGAGTGTCACTGTACTGGAGATGTTACCATTTGAAAAATACAAATTGTCTAGGAGAAAAAAAAACCAAAACAAAGTAGCAAACTGACAGGGTATGATCTGAGGAAAAAAAATAAATCTGCTTTGTTAGATAAGACACAGAATATTTTCTAAAATAGAAAAGATAAGATTTTAAGACAAACAGCGACAAACAGCCCTACTCCCTGCTCTCTGTACTGGTTCAGCCTGTTGGATGGTGTGCTGTCTTCCTCATCTGTCTGCCATTTGATATGCTGACCACTGTCTCACCAATATATGGTGCTGGTTTGTTTGTATTTGTTCCCTTGTTTGCTACACAAGCCCTTGATGTAAATCCGATAATTCCATAGTTGCAGGGAAGATGATAATGTTAAGGCACAAGACAGATTCCTGCCAGTATGAGCTGATGCTGCTTCACAGTAAGCCCTCTGTTTACTGGGTATAGGTACTAAGAAATCATACTGTATTGGTGTTCTTTTCCCCAGAACGTACCACTGGGGCAGCCGTGTGGAGTCTGTAATTCCAATTCAGCGCAGGTCCAGCAGAGAAGAGTTTGACCATTTGTGTACATATGGCATTCTCTAAAACTGTCTACGGAAACTATTTTAATCACCCTATCAAGTTAATACTACTGGCAATTCATTTAAAGAAAGGAAATACCATGTACAAAATATATTGGGTGAAGTTTTCTGGCTTGTGTTTTTCAGGAAGTAAATTCTGGCCTTTAAAGTCTGTGACTGCATGAAGATGGAATGATTCTCCTTCATGACAGCACACATGTGTTCCTAAAATCATCACAAATGACTGGCTTTTTATATATACAGTTTCCTGAGAACTTGTTGTTCAGTAGTGGAATCTCTGCAGTTAAGCTTAAAGTGAATACAACACGATTTTACTTTAGGGCTTATCAGATATTCTTTTTAAGAACTTTCTGCTTCTCATCATGCACAGCTTCCACTCATGGGATCTTGCAAGCTTCACAATGGGGCTTTGGAATTTTTAAAAGAAAGATGAAACAAGCAAACAACAGCAACAACAAATCCCGGCATTTCTTCCTTAACGAAATATTGACCATAAATCTAAAACTCTGGTACTTTAGACTCCATAGCAGAGAGCGGAACTTCCAGACTATTTTTATTTTTTGGATAAAGGTTCTGACCTCTTGAGGTGCTGGGGCTTTCAAGGGACACAAAGCTTTACTATATTCCATAGAAGATGAGAGTAGTTGATGACTTTCAGAAAGTATTTTGCAGTTTGAAATATTGAGCTCAAAGAAAAATGCTGTACTGAAGAGCTCAAGGCAAAATGGTAGAGTGGGTTTCTTATATACTGAGTTTCCTTTGGAACTTTAAGCTAACTTTGGCTTGGTTCACTTTATTAACTTTCTGTGACATATATGTGTGTGGTCCCTCAGTTATCTAGTAAGCTACAACATTTTTTCCTCCTTTCTTCCTTGAATTGTCATCCTCTCCAGTCCACTATTAAAAACTTCAAATAGTGTAAGAAATCACTTTTTCTCAATCCAACAGTCTTCTTGGAGAACTCTTGTCAAGATGGGAACTCTAGTTCAGATGCTTCTTGAAAAATATGTCAGCTGCCACAGAACAAAACAACATGATTTCTCATGACATCAAAGTGAGATGATAACTGACTGTCTCTGAGGGGCATATCAGTTATTCATATATGACCACGATATAGGAAAGTTATTAAAGTAAGGCATCCTTTAACATAAATTTTCAAAGAGTGAAATGGCAGCAGCAACCCATCATACAGAGTTACTCGGTGACTGGTCTTTCCACTCCCCCTGTGCAAACCTGAGAGCTGCCATATACTCACAACAGCTAGGTCACTGGAAATGGCTTTGACCTTTGGGATGCACAGACATCTCTAATAAAAAATTTACAACAGCCTTAAGCACTGAAGCAGCATCTGGCACTGTGCCATTTTATTTTGGTTGTGAATTTGTTCTGTGCTGGACATTTTTCTGGAGAGAATAGCAAGTTTTTTATTGCACATTTCACTCCTGTACAGGATGTCATATGTTCCAGCAATTTTGCTCAGGCCATTTTTTATTCCGCTTTCCTACACAAATAAAAGAGCAGGGTTTTTCCCCCATTAAAAGAAATGTTAAAGACGGTCTCTTGGTGACATGTGGATCTCTTAACTCTGCCTTCCACTCAGTCACAATAAGAATGAAATGTCAGGATAGATGGCAGAACATGAATCAGGAAAAGCTGCGGGGAGTCAGAGCAGGTTTTGCTGCACTATTGCAAACCACTGGAGAACAAGCTGAATCCCTGTTCCATCTATTCATCTACCTGGAGAATGCATATCTTGCCAAGCCAACTACATAAAGCTAATCAGCTCTGAAATTAGGCACTAAAATATTTGAAGCTTCAAATATATTCATGAGATTATGATCAGGGAGGGCATGTATTTTGCTGAAGCCCCCTTTTCCTATTTGTTTATGCTCCATTAACATCCTATGCTTTTCCTTTCCAAGATTCTTTCATTTTCTTGAAAATGCCGAGCCTGGGACAAATCCATTAAAAAAAAAATCTTAATTGTGAATTTCATCATATTTATGGCTAGATTGGTGCTTGTTGATGGAAATGCTGAAATTTCACTCTGGAGTAAAGGCCTGAGTTCTGGCAAGTATAACATTTTTGTCTGTTAGCACTGACAAGGCTGAACTTGGCAGTCTTGCAGAGCTCAAACTCAACACGTGAGCATATCTGGCATATATGGAGGTGAGAGACTGAATCCTTGCAGGCTGAATTTGTTGTTTTAACTGTGAGAAGACAGAAGAGAAGGGGAGGGAAGGGAAGATTCATTCACATTCACATTCACATGGCAGAGCACTTGACCCAGTGCTGCTTTGGCCCTGGGACAGTGTGGATAATCAAAGGACTAGGATCCTGAAATAAAACAGAGAGAGACAAAATGACAATGCAGACAGGACCAGAATTGGCCAAAGGTGCTTGTTGAATCTGCATCTACTGGTTGCTCATCCACAATTAATGTGACCGGGAATGGTACAGCCTAACTGGGGTTTGAGTACTTCCAGAGGCATTGGGGAAGGCTGTGTGTCTGAGGCTGATGGGAAGGAAGGTGACCTGGGTGGCTGCTGTTTTACAGATGCCACCCAGCACACTGGGTTTTCACTGCTTTTGCAGCTGTTTCTGCTATCTGGCCTCTCTCCTCTTCTCTCATATAAAGTTAAGAGTATGATGTAGTTAACAATTTCTGCATATTAAAAGGTAAAATCTGACAAGGAGCACAAATTCTTACCATGTCACAGGGTTGTGTTGTAATTTTGTGGTCAAAAGCCACAGACGTCTAAATCAGAATGCATGTGATGTTTTTAAAACCTCTTTTTCCCTTGATCTTGTTTGTCACATCTCACCATATCTAAACACAACTTTGTTTTTTCACCTTTTCCACAGAATCTTGTTTATTAAAGAATAAAGTGGAATGCTTTTAAGAACTTAACAAATCTCCTATGGAGTTGATCCACATATCTCTAGCACAGTACTCTGGCTCTGGCAGTGGCAACAGGAGCTGGTGTTGAGGGGACCATGGGACACTGGTTGTTTCCTGCAGTCCATTGCCGGACACTCCCTCAGTGTTCATGTCTGCTTTGTCAAGGATCATATGCCCCTACCTCATCCTTTTAACATCCATGCTTGAAGGCACCTGTTTGAATGTGCTGGTCCTGCCTGCGTCCCTCAGCTACCTGTGGCAGACCTCACTCTCCAGAGTGGGAAATGGTGCTGCTCTTACTTCTCTCAGCTCCCTTATGCTGTGGGAGCTCCTACCAGGTTTTGTATTGTGGGGTTTGTCTACTACCTCCACGGTTTAAAAACATTTGTCATATCCTCCCTCATCCGTCTCTTCTCCAAACCTGAAAAATCCCATTTTACTTTTGGAAAAAAAAAACCCCAACAACATAAAGAAAAATCCAAAGCCTAAACACAACCCAAGCTCCCTAACATGAGTCTTTTACGCCTGTTCTAGGTGGCATTCACCTCACAGTGGTTTACAAATGTGCAATTTCATTGATTTCATATAACAGCTGCTGGTTTTCTCTTGTCTAAAAGAAAGCATATTCAGAGCTATTATTTTCACAAAGATAATTACCTAAGTAGTCATTTCTGTAATTCAACAGCAATTTTAATATCTTCTAGAAATATACAGTATCTCTTCGGGCATTCTCTTCATTTCATCCTAAAAAGTTAATAATGTCATGTTACATTAGGAAAAATATGGTGCAATTATTGACAAAGACTTCATAAGAGAGGATGATAACAATAATACCTAGGGGAAATTTCTGTTTCTCTAAGCACAGAGACATGACAATAAAATCAATGTGATATTCATTGGAACAAAATAGAACAATTTTTTACAACAGAGTCTGATCCTCATCAGAGTTTTCTTCCCTTTGTTTAAGATGGAAGTATGCTTAGGGGAAAAACTGGATAAGATGCTGGCTCTGGCCAAAATATGTGTAAAAAAACCTTCTAATCAGCTACAGATTTTTTACTTCATTCCCTGGAGCTGAGTGGGGGATTATAGATTGAGCCTGTTGTGTCCCTATAGCTTCATGAAGAAGAATCTCTTCCCTTAGTCCCAGTGTAGCTTTCCAACACAGATATGTATGAGTTATGTATGGGAAGGCTGGAAGTACAACTGCTTTGCAGCTCTTAACAAATGTTAGAGGGAGAGTTACCACTTGGACTGATTCAGCATTTAATGTCTTCATAGTTAAGTAATCCTCAGAAAAGCTTGCGAAGGAGGGAGATCAGTTTTGCAATATTCACTTTACAGATGGAGAAACTCAGGACATAGGTAATCAAGGAAATTACTGCAGAGCAAACTTGGCTGTATGTTGTACCATGCCCGACTACTTGATAACTTCTGGACATTAGGCAAAAATTCTGAAGATACTTAGCTGAACAATTCGTTAGGAACTTCAGTCTCACTTTAGCAAATGGCTTTTTCTGTTTTACAGAGACTTTCCAATCTATAATTTCAGTGAGAGATAGGTAGTCAGCTTTTTTTAAAAAAAAATTAACACAGGTTGTTTGTGCACCTTTGTACATATGACCGGATTACCTTCTGAATATTTAGCAATAAAATTCCTTCATGTCCAGAGTGTGGCTTGTCAGAGGGCTGAAAAATCTGTGGCAGAAGCAGGAATAGAATACAGAATTTAGTGTCTAGTCCATTCTTTATGCAATCACCTACTGCATGTATTGTACCTATATTGAGTTTCATTAGTATTATTAATCACCAATTTAAAATACAATAGGTGGAGGAAAGTGTGATGAATGTTTATGGAACATGACAGGTTATATTTTAACTTACTCTCTTGCAAAACAATAGGACGGTCATATTTCTCATTTCATTCTTCGCATTAGTCATTAATTGAACAGACCACTAAATAACCAGTCGGGAACATTAATGGTTTCAATGTTAACTGCCTTTTCCAGAAAGGAAGTGTATTTTTGCTCTTTTTTCCTGTGTTTTGCACATGTAAAACCAATTTTTCTTAACTACTGTTCAGTCAAGGGAGTCTCATTTTGCATTTTTCAGAAATGTACTTGTTTAAAAATTACCTGTTTAAGTGGCCTCCTGTCTATTGGCCCATTTGGAACCATTTGAGGTTCTTTGAGTGGTTTTGCTGCTATAGATTAATATTTGTGGTTGTTCCCCCCCACTTCTTTTACCAACAGCTACCCAAGACAGTAGCTAAATAGTTATTAACTATTCATGATTTACTCGTATGACCTACTTCTAGTCTTTATGTCTTGTATCGGGCACAGGTTCAACATGGAGAGGCAAGGGGCTGGAGTGAGCAGTCCAGCTCCACTGCTAATTACAATGCTGCTTCTAGTTGTTTTCATGTTTTTATTTCAAGCCTGCCACCACACCTAATTGAAAGAGGTATGTGTTAGGCCACACGTTTCAAAGTTGGACATTAAATGCAGGAGAGCTCAAAATGATTAATTAACAGTTCAAAGGGAAAGGGAAACAGGAGAGGAAAGGTGCTTATTGTGAAAATTGGGACACAGACACTAACACAGTCTGGAGCTCTTAGAGTAATAACTCAGCAACATTGGCACTGTGAAATTATTTTTCACCTGATGAATTTATTTGCTCTCCAACTTGGAATCATGTTAGGAATTATCAATTTTCGGTTCACTCCTTTTGCCTTTCAAAGCTGACATTCTTTCTGTATAGGAGTAGATTAGAAATAATCAAACAAGAGCAAGATTTGAACTTCTGACCTTTTGATGGCTGCATGCCGGTCAGGCTTTTCTGCTTCCACTTTCTCCCTCAGATAATTTGGCAAATTTTTTTTTTTTTTAATTTAACCAGTCTTTCAACAGATGAGCTTGCAGAATAAAAATGTTGCCATAATGGCATTTTAAAAATACCGCTGGCAATTGCTGATATGACAGTACTTCTTTTCCTTCTCCTTCCCAGATGGGCAGAAACTTGCCACTTTTTTTCAACTAAAAGTTTCCTACCACATGATGCTGACACACATCACTTTTATTTTTTGTTTTTGCTAAGAACATGCTGAATCTCTTATTTTTGTCCCTTTTCCTTTTCTGAAATAAAAATAAAAGCAAATGACAATTTGCAGTTGTTCTTCCTATAATATATGGCTTGCTCAGATTTTCCCATTACATGAGTTTAAGACCAAGGATGCTGGCACCAAATTAGTAAATGTCCCTGCATCTGTAGCAATGCTGATTTTCCCTCCCAAAATACTCTAACCCACCATTCTGATTTATGAGGTCAGTCTTTGGTGTGGTGGAAAAAACTGCGTTTCAAATGCTTTAGGGTGAGGAAGGAAATGAAAGAGATATTCCACTTTCACTACAAGTGACACATTAACTAGTACATTGCCCAAGCCGTAAACACTTTTTCCATAGCAGTCATTTTCAGAAAACATGAACACTTCTCAGTCTGGCACCACACTGCAGGGGTAGATCCTATGACATGGGTCTTCTCGTACAAGAACTCACCTAATGTTTTGGCTGCCTATCACGTATCAGGAGGAAGTAATTCAGATGCAGTCCTTTCTAGGGTTTCCCTTTGGCTTCCTTATTATATAAACTTTCACGTGTACAAACCTTCTTCAGCTTTTTAAGAGACCTATGGACTTTGAATCACTATGATGGGTTCAGGTGGTTCACTTTTATGATCCTTGACAACGAGCTAAGCATTGCATATTTTTTTTTCATGTGGCTTGGGCTCCTAAGTGCTGTTATCACAACAAAACTGTTGTATGTCATTTAGGCAGCTAAATGTTTCTTCAATTTTAGTGATGTTGTAAGCATTCTGCTTCATAAAATACCAGGTTTCTATTGCAAGATTTCACATTTTCTGTAATTTGGGCTTCTGTAAGGTATCTCAAATGGCGTTTCTGAATTGTCCTGAAAATAGCCAACAGTAGTTATTGATTGAAAACCTGAGGAACAAACCTCAGGCATTTATTAGAAAGCATTTGGTAAATTAGTTGCCTGTTGGATTCACTGTTACTATAATAATCACTGCTGTGAATGAAGAAATTGACTGTTAAACTGACGGAGCTAGAAATACAGCCACTTATGGATAGTGTGAGGTTAGTTTTGTCTCCCCCTATAGGCAATCTGTACCTGAAGCTGTGGCAAAGAGGAGTCAAAAGGGGAATTTCAAAAGAGGAAAACATCACTCAGCAGATACTGATTAGAGATACTAATTTGTCATCAATAATTGAATAAAGTACATTTTCCAGTTTTCTTCTTTATAAACTTCCAATAAAGAAAACGTTAAATTCTTCAACTGACTTTTTTTCAAAATGCCTTGTTGTTCCTCAGAGATTCTCTTTTGTTCTGTATTTCTTTCATGCTAAGCTTATCATTCACTTCCTACCATCCAAAAACTATGATGCATTTTAGCCTTAGCCACACAGAAATATTGCTGTCTTGTGTCAGATATTTCATGGGCATAACATCTGACACAGGAATCCTGAAATCAGAACAAAACTTAATTTGTTTTCTCCAGTTCCATTCTTAAAGGTCAGCGATCAGGAAGAGACATTATCATGTATATATCCCGCTGTCTAGTTTTAAAGTTTATGTAACTACAAACAACAACAATACACTTGGATTGTGCAAACAGATTAAAAAAGTCAAATAAGCTGTCTGGCCAAGTTTAATTAAGTCCCCAGTTTGAATAGTGCTGTCAAAAAATGTGTGAGGCTAGTGCTCCTTTCTCGCAGATACTAAGCTTGTTTCCTAGACTTGCTGTGGAAAGTGGGGAGAAAAAAAAAAAAAAAACCTATGTGGATGAATATGAAGCAAACACATTAAAACAACTGGAACAGCTCTCTGTGGAAAACGCATTGCTCAGCAATAAGGATAATTCATTAAAATTTCCAAGCTAGGAAGAGTTGGAGAAGAATCCACTTGGAAGAAAACCAAGCTAGAATACGCCTAGTTTCTGGGCCTTAAATGCTTCCAAGATTTTTTAGAAGGTTGTGCTGGTTCATGCCGACAAGTGTTCCCTTTTGGCATCCCAGCCCTTCCCGGGCATACCAGCAGCGTGTGTGCAACAGCCTAACCTCATCAGCAGAGGACACCAGTCCAGGCTTCTCCTGGCAGCTCTGCTTCACAATTGTCTTAATTATTTATTATTCATACAAGAGAGAGCTCAGCTAGAGGCTTTGGTAATGTTCATGGAACTATTTGAATTGACTTTAAAATAAAGTTGTCCAGGAAGCTACAGGGGAAAGAGAAGGATTAATGACAATGAAATCATACTGTTTCATAAACACTTTGTCATTACCTTTAAGTTAGTGCATTAAATTGCAGCAATATGTCACAGTGAGACATTTCATTCTTACTACAGCATGTACAGCATGTAGCAGGAATTTGATATCCAAACCAGACACATGAAAGTTGGCTTGAAACATCACTGTCTTAAAATGTATAGCATTCTTTGTACAGTGAGATAAATCTAACTCCAAAGTGAGCAGTAGTGCCATAGAGAGATACTAGCTCTGGCTGAAAAACAAGAACCTGATTTTATCACCAGACTCTTGCACAGACAGATTAGAGTCAGATCACCAGTAATAGTGTTAATATTTAAGGGGTAATTTCTCAAACCAGAGATGTGCCAATTGCCCTTATTGACACCGTGGCTGTCCATTTTTCCTCTACTGGTTTACTCTTATGTAAACTATCTCCACCCAAGTCAATGACATGTATGAAAAAGAATAAGGAATCAAGTCCTTTAACTGGACTGTTACTTTGATGTATTTGAGTATTTCATCTTTCTATCTATCCCGTCAGAATAAACATAGCCTCTAAACTCAAGCTATCTGACAAGGTCTTTTAAAGGACCAACAGTTTTAGGCAGGTCTCATTTATTACCACCATTTCAAGTAGCATTTAATGTTGTTAAAATCAAACTCCCTCTCTTCCTTGTTAGCATCTCACTTTTTAAACAAACAAGTCTCTCCTACAGTGACATTTACAGTGGAGACCTCACTGCCACCGCACATTTCATATATTAAATATTTAACTTATTGTCTCGAGCCTCCTAATCCTTCCTTCTTTCTCTTTATCATAAATAATATTGCAAGATGTGAAATGTCAGTGTTCTCTGTCATCTCTTCTTGTCCACTGCATTTAAACCAAGGTCTTTCCAACACAAGCCTCTTCAGACCATTAAAAGCTTCTTTGTCATCTTTATGTAATGGAAAGTACATTGATTTGCATTTCACTTCAGCTAAACATATAATTATAAGCAAATAACTTATTTGAACTGTAACTGTAAATTGAAAAATTTCCATCTGAATGTACACACTTATTTTAGGCAAATTTCAGAAAGACAGGGTCATTAGCATGGTCAGAATTAAATTCATGTTCAAATTTGAATGAATATTCATAGAAAAGTTCCCAGTGCTCCATCTAGTATAACAGACAACAGAGTTAAATTTCTTACAACCCTTTCCCCATAGAATATGATAGCCCAAATGCTTTTGGAAAGATTAGAACAAATGGACTTAAATTTCTGTTTACGTCTGAGCTGGTCCCTGCCTAGGAGCCTCTGTGGCAGAGTCTCCTGTTCCTGCTCCCTGTGGCCAATGTTATCCCACACTGAATCCTTGTTTGATCAAAGATTGACAAGGGAAAGGTCTAAGCTTGTGCAGACTGTCTCAGCTCCCTTTGTTAAATTTTGCATTTTTCTCCTGAGATCAGAAGATAATTCAGGTTAGAAGGACACTCAGGAGGTCTCTAGTCCAATGTCCTGCCCAGGTAGGGTCAGCTGTGAGGTCAGACCAGCTTGTTCATGGCCTTATTGAGGGAGGACTGAAAAATCTCTGAGGATGGAGATGCGTTATCTCTCTGGTAAGTCTGTTCTACCCTTAATTATCTGCACAGCGATCTTTCTCCTTCTATCCAGTACAAACCTCTGCTGTTTAGGTTTATGTCCATGTCTCTCACTCTTTTGCCGTGCACCTCTATAGAAAGCCTTTCAAGTAATGCCATGTACCATGCAGTCTATATAAAATTGTATACATTTGTATACATTGTATACAATTAAATGTTATCTCAGGACAGAGATTTCTAAGTTGCATTCTTATGTGACTACTGATGGTCTGACTTTGGAAAGCAAGGAGAGAAATGCTAAGGACTCAATAACTGACTGAAAATGGTTTCCCAATGAAATTAGAAGACTAAGGCAATAAATTTATGTATTTGTGGAAGTAAGAAATCTCAAACAAAAGGAGAATGCTCTTACACTACATGCAGGCTAGTGAGGTTATCAATAGATTACTATCTCCACTTCTGATGTGCACTTGGAATAAATTTAAAAGACAGCGATGAGCTGCAGAGTGTTTGGAAAAGAAAATGGAATAATTCAAATATTGGAAATCTACTTCAAAATGGATGAACAGACAAAATCTATGTATCAGATAAGCAGAAAGGTTATGGCATTATTATGATTTCTGAGCATGTTCATAAAGGAAACCTCTCAAGACAATCATTAAAGTGGTAAAATGAAGTAAATTACTTGGAAATTGGACATTGCCACATTTTCAGAGCTTTTGTTCTAAATTCTGGAGTGATATTTTTGATATCAGTACAAAGATCTCAATTCCATTCTGAAAAAAAAATCATTATGTTGAAAATGCATATAATTTAGATACAGTTTTTGATGCAATGTGTTTTTTCTACTATCAGCATTTTGCCTTGCTCAAAAGTGACTCCTCATTGTCCCAATTTTCATTTCTTGTCCTTGGAGCTCTTGTTCCTTCTTTTTCTTTCTTTCTGACAGAGGAAGTACACTGCAAGGTCAGACCACAGTTTTTCCTGACTTGTAATAACCTCAGCAAAGGAGGTGCAATTGGACAGACCCGCAGCCATAATCAGTTTGGAAATGGCATTCATGGACAAGTAAACTCTTTTGCTTCAAGGCATGGTTTCACAGGTGATGAGTTCTATCCATATAGGAAATTAAAGTGGTATAGGTCTTTCTAATGTGTCTCCTAAGCAGCAAAGGCTACAGTGGACTTAAATCTTCCTCCTTTGGTTTCTCAGAGAGTGTCAAGTGCAGCCCAAAGTCACAAGTACTGTTCCTCAAAGGTGCATAGACTCTAACAGTCTGATTTCACTGAGGCAAAAGCAACAAAATATTGCTGAAGGTCTAACCCCAGCCCTTTTAAAGATAATAAGTGGCTGAAGTTCAGGATTTCTGAGGGTGCTGTGAAAGGTTAGGTATTTAACAGTACTGCAATCTTCATGTAGAGCTAATGGTGACAGATCAATACCACAGTCCCAACTCTATGATTATTGTCTCAGATAGGGTGAAGAACTTGGCTTTTGGAAGGCCTCCATTCTCTGCAGAAGTTGCTCGGACGAATGGATTAAACTTCTATCAATGACATAGACATCTGTCTCAGGCTGAGCTGTATCCCACTGCGAAACAGCAAGTGAGAAAGTGGTATGGGAGCAAGATCAAGCAATGATTTCTTGTCACAGAGAAATACTCTGTAATGAATTACAGGTTTATCCTTACAGAGTTTAGTACGTCCTCAAATGTGGTGAGAAAATGTGGATTGGGCTTTGACAGGAAGTAAGTAAACATTGCTACCTTATCTTCACCTTTTGCTCTAGGTTCAAGGAACATTTCTCCACCTTCAGTAATGTAGGAAACAGCCAGACACATACAAGTTTAAAAAATTATATATATATATATATGATATATACATGTATGCATATGCGTAGGCACATATATATGTATCTTCCAATAAAGCATTCCTTTTCAGTGCATAATGCATAGAATAAGGGGATAATGCATAGAAATTAGGGGATATATGTGAACTGAAAAGTGCAGAAATCAAATAGAAATAGATCTATTAGGACCTCATTTCAGGGGAAACTCATTTAAGGTTTTAAGTCTATGACTCAGACTACATTTATAGGAAAGGACTGTAATGGCCATAAGCTTTCAAAAGAACTCCAACCCATTTTCACAATACTGGGTGATGATTCCTGGATTTCTAACAAAATCAGGAAAATGTAGTGGGTTTAGATGGAGTTCTGCTTTGAGAATTTGAAGTGAAACTTGAGGATGAGCTGTAAACAAAGTGTTACTATAGTCTCTTTTAACCAAGAGGCAAGGTTTTAAGGAGCTCTGGCACTGGTGATGAAAGGAATTCCATCTTGCAGAGCACAATATTGTTCACTTGTGGCTGTTGATAATAATTACATTCTCACAATGGTTAGATTTAGTACCTAGAGTCATAACATTTCAGAAATGTTCATAGACACTAGAAAATATAGCAACATCATAATTTCTACTCCCATAAACTATGTCTATGTATCTATAATAATTTAAGTTGTATTGCATAAGGGCAGTTTGCCTTTTTCTTAAATTTTTTTAATTTTTTTTTTTATGATGAGCATTAAATATGTCTTGAAAATAGTTACAAAACATTAATTCTATTGAAGAGTGGTATTTGTTAAGCTCTTGAACTACTTTAGTTATGAAATATATTTCTGAAGTGGATGAATTAGAGTTAAAAAAAAACAGAAAGAACTTGCAAAAGTTTAATAACACCAGAACCAAAGAAAAACAAAGAAATTCAGCTCTTTTGTTGTTAATGAATAGCTTGTTCCTTCCTTCCCCTCAACTGAAGAATGGATTTCAGTAACTGGAACCAGAGTGTTTTATTTCAATCTTTACCTCAATCTGTAGGTCTCAGAGCAAAAGAAGGAAACTATATGCCAGGTGTAATTTTGGTATTATTTGATATAGCAAAAGACTGAATATAAGTGGGAGTAAAATAATGCTCTAATGAGCAGGAATAAAACTCATGTCCTCCAGTGTCATATTTGCAGATTGTAATATGATCCAGGTGCTGCCGTATTCATAGGTGTTACTAATTAGAGCCCAAAAAGACAGCATAAATTTGCAATCTTTGCTCACAGTCCCATGAACTTTTCTAGTTTAAAACTGTTAACTCTTTACCTTGATATCCATAGGGTATTTTGCATATAATAACAAAAAATGTCACTGCTACCTTTCCAAACTAAATGCATAGACATGATGCAGAAGACATTTTGAATTCACTATCAGTGTCAGAAATGACTGTGAAGAAAACGTCCTAACATATATGCTGGAAAAATATCACCTGTACACCTGGGTATGTGTAGGTGTGTATAAATACATACACATGAGGAAAAACTGGTATGTTAAGTCGATGATTTTGTTTTGCCATTGATTTTAAATGTATTAGTTTATGGGTTATATTCTGTAACGACACACATTGTTTACACCAGACTATGCTGAAGTTCTTAATTAACCAATCTCCTATAATGAACAATTTACATGATGTCTAAAATCAATAAAAATTAAGTAATGTACTAACTAAAATTAATTAAGCAAACCTCTAGGGAATGAAAAGGTGGGGCTATGAGTTATCTCTAGCAAAATGGGAAACATACAAATACATTTTCATGTACAGGTCAGTGTTGCACCTGTACTGATTTAACAGGCTTCCTGGATCCACTACACGCGTATTCACACGTAATGAGTATCAGCACATAACCTCCCCATCCCTGGGTAAATGTGTGGCTTGAACCCGCTGAATGGGTAGGCACAATGGCTTTTATTGAATTGTTTCAAGTTTCCTATCAAGGCTTTGTTTCCTCCCCTCCTCACTGAGTGTTCAGATTTCTAGAAGTGGTTCTTTGATGTGTGCTCATAAACACGGAGGGATTTCCCTTCCCTTCTCCTTCCCTTCAATTCCTTCTTTGTGCTTGGAACAGTAATTCAACAACTAGCCTTTGTCTGTGTTGTATTTACAGCTATACTCCCCTCAAAGCTGGACTTATTTATTTATTTATTTATTTATTTATTTATTTTGACTGGGAGGGGATGAGAACCATGCAGGAGAATTGTTTTTGGCATCCTTGCAGACACTGCTCAGAGGACAGCAGCCCCTCCATTGGGGAATATTTTTCTGTCACTTTTACTGTTCCCCAGCAGCTGATGCATCATGATACAGTCATTTTCAATTTTCCAGCATGCCTTTACAATTCAGATTATATCATTTATAGCAAAAAAAGGGCCCTCTCTCTTTTATTTTGATATTACTTATTCCAAGACTTGTTTGGCAAGTCAGATAAAAGTTATTTCCATGTTTCCTGTATATGTGCAAAATTTTCTCTAGCAGTGGGAAACCTCTCTCCTCTTTTGCTGAAAGTTCCTATAAAATATAGAACCAAATTACTCCTCCCAAAAAGAAACGGTCTGCCCTCCTCTCCCCACTAAAATCTTAGTAGAAAAGACCTTCACATGCCTCACATGTGGCCTTCTTTCTCAGCCACTGTATTACCTTCAAGGAAGATTTGTGACCCTTCATGTGTCCCTTCTGTTGAGAAAAGTGTCCTGTCCTTTTGTTTAACTGTTTTGTTACCATGAAGGTTTGAACTATAAGCCTCCTCATGTGTTTTCACTCCTTCAACATGTAATACTCTAGCTGGCATAAAGTCTATGCTTTTTATAATCTAAAGCTCTTGAAGTGTCTGCCATTGAAAACATTTGCAACTCTGAAGTGATTGCAGTCCCACAGCATCTCCTGCTCCTTGATAATACTATGACTATTGACATGATAGACTGAATAGTTGTCCTTTAGTGAGATCTATCGTGTCTTCTCTCTGCTGAAGAAATAACACCTTTTGTGAAAAATGATGATGATTTATAACTAAATATAAAAGACAAACCTCCATGATGAACATAATTATTAGTAGACATTATTCCAAGTCCTTATGTTATTGTTTTTTAACAGTGACATATCATCTGTGTAATGCGTTACTAAATGTATTCAGCTTAACTACCATACAATTGGTTCTCCCCTTATTCATGCTATTTTTGTACTGGTATATTGTCAGGGTTATATGTAGCTCACAGATATGTAAGAGGGTCAGGGCTGTGGTCTTTTGCCTAAAACAAAACCAAACAATGTTTCTTTGAGAAAACTTGTCCTGATCCCTTCTTGTTGTCCTTCTCCATGTAAACTGAAGTAGTAACATCATTGGGGTAAATTACATAAACATTTCAGATCACAGATGCCAAAGTCACCATTTAGAGTTTCAAATAATTCTATTTTCCTTGTAAAATTTCCACAGACACACACACACAAAAAAACCCCCAACAAACAAAACCAAAAACAAACAAAAAAAACCCCCACAAAACGATGAAGAACGTGATATCCTCAGTTCAGGCTATTCATAAATCAACCTATTTTTCCAGAGTTAGAATGTCAGAGACTTTCTGGGAAAAAAACCTAACAACCAGATAGACACCATACACTGCTCCCCTAGTATGCAATTATTTTGGGATCAAAGAGACAGGTTTGGGGGATATTTTTTCTGTCTTTCTTTCTATGGGATGGACTTACTGGAATACTCAAAGGGTTCCTTTCTTCCTTAGCAGCTTCCAGCCAGGTCCAGCTGATCTGTGCCACTTTGGGACCATTCCCAGCTCTGATCTGCATTGCTCTTCTAGATGAGCAATGGCTTGAAATATTCTTTTTTCTTTTTCTCTATAATTGATTCGTTTGATTTCTCCCTCCTTTTCCCCTACTTATGGGTAAATATTTTTAAGGAGACAATAATGTGATATATGTATGTATGTGTGTAACTTTGTGCAGGGATAATGAAATACTGAATTTATGAAAATATTCAGTGTATACAGGACTTGCTCTTCATAAAGGGTGTTACTTGTCAATGGGAAGAAAGCCTATCCTTACTTTTTTGAAGACATACCAAAAATGAACAATCTTTAAACATGAATTAAAAAAGCTAATTTTTGCTCACTGGAAGATACTGTGCTCTCTGCATTCAAGTATAATTTACTGGGTTTATTAGAAAAAGTTGGCTGGCATTTCTTCAAAATGATCTGTCATGACAGGGTGCTACCTATACTATCTGCAGTATGTCTGGCTTTGTACTACTTGCCTTTGTAAGTGGCTGTAACAGTGCACACTGAAACTAAAATGGGGTCTGGCATCACATTTGCACCTAAAAGCCGAGGCAATGAAATAGAGAAGTCTATCCAAGCGTATGCATGCCATTGTTTGCCACTCAGCCAGCCAGCTGTGGGGTTCTCTTTTTTTATTACTACTACTCCTCTTATTATTATTACTATTATTACAACCCCATTTTCCTTCACACATGCTATTGTGAATTCACTTTTCCTGTCGCGCATGGATACCAAGGAATGAGAGGAGGTACAATCATGAGAGCACTCAGCAGGGCAAACCAGAGCCAAGGAAAGGGAGCCTGTTCTCTTGTAGTTTCCTGAAAGTAATCTCAGCACTCTGGAAATGACATGAATAACTAATGCTCACTATGAACGCTGAAAGGCGTGCAGCTCTCATCTGACTGCCTCCTGCTCCCATCATCAGAAGGGGCTCTGGGAGCAAAAGGTCAAGGGGATAATCCTGCACCTGCAGCCCACAGAGGGCTGGGCGCGCAGCTCCCGACCAGCCCTGCCGTAATTGATGCTAATTGTTATGGAGCCAAGGCGCCCTTCCATGGAGGAGCAGGTGGGAGCCTTTGTTGCACTTGGGACCATTATACTAATAACAAGCTTACAATTCTCTGCACAGGCTTAGGAGTACAAAGACACAGGCAATACTTTGGGGAGAACCTTAAAAGGTTTACTGGGTGTCTCCTAATGTGATGAATTAAAAGTCCCTGAGAAGAATAAAAAGAAGAATAAAAAGGGCAGTACCTGCCGGCTGGGGAAGCCCTGAACAAACCTGGGAGATGTGACTTTGGGAGCCTTAAACTGCACCTGACAGCTTCTGTGGAGACAAATTTTGCACCATGTCATCTGTGAGAAGAGTCAGGTGTGAGCAGCTACTTTAGGGACCTAGAGAGGTCCCAGGGGAATTTTCTCTGGAGCTGTCCATCTGTTTGCATGTTTTGATGTGAAAGGATAGGCTCAGAAAGGGGTCTGAAAAATTAGAGAAAAAAGAAAGGAAAGGAGTCCAGCTGCTGAAATGATATTGGGTTATGGTCAGACAAGAAGCTAGTAATGATGTGCTGTTTTTTTTCTTTTTCCCTTCCTGTATGCTTAAAGAGATTGTTCCCTGCACCCCTTGCAGACCACCAGACACCCAGCTGGAAGAAAGGAGTGTAGCTCCCATAACTTTGAGAGAGTGTGAACAGTTCATACTAAAAGATACATGCCAGGTTTTTGCAATCCTCTTGGTGTCTCTTTAGTAAATACCACAGCGTTACAGATAAAATCAGAACTGAACACTGAAGGCACTATAAATAAATATTAAACACCTTAAAAAGGGGAAAAAAATAGATTAAATCTGTATGTTTCAGTGTATAGTTTGTGTAACCAGTGTGGTGTACCAAATGATTCTGAAAATAGTAAAGCACTTCTCCTCAAAAGCCCACACAAGCATTCCTGCATAGTCAAGCAAATAAACAAAATGAGGGAAAATAAAAGAAGAAAACAAACAAAGTGTAGACTAATTTTAACAGGCTTGTAAATAAGTCTGGAAACACCATGCAAAATGTCCTGTGAATTTCTCAGAAACCAATTACGGAGTCCTTTTAAAAACCTTGGAGTAGATGACATTTTGGATAGGCTTTTCTCATCACTGATACACAAATATGTGATTTATAATGCAATCAGTGGATTGCATTAAAAAGTTAATGCATACTGCTTGAGGATGTCACATCCTGCATCAGGTTGTATAGATTATATTGACCATTTTATGTAATTTACTGTTATTTTTTTCAGAGCCTGACACTGAGGTGTAGTTAAGCTCCTAATTTAATCATGTGTCTCTTAGCTTTATGGGATCATTATGCTTAGGGAAACTGACATGATGATCCATTAAAAAGTCCGTTACATCTTTAAAAATTTAAAAAAAAATAAAAACAATTCAAAAATGTTCTTGAAGGCATTAGGTTAGAAGCAGAAAGGGGAGAACTCATTTATGGAAAATTGTAAACCCATTCCAATATCGCAAGGAGATACTTTCGGATACAGATATTGGGTTACTCAGGGGTCAACAGTCACTGCCAAGCATCACCTGCTCCTCTGAATCCCTTCTAATGGTCCTGGAAGCATGAACAACCTTTGCAATTTCAAAAACAGAACCCAAACCCTTGTATTTGATCTGCAGACCCAATGAATTCAGCAATTAATACAAACAAACAGCAAACCAAAAAGCACTAGCTGGGCTTTTTTTATTTTTTTTATTTCTATCTTCAGTGCTTGAACCACGGAGGCTTGACTTTCCCTGTAGCCCAAGTATTAGCAACTAATTTTATTTCTTGAGAAAAAATTTTTGAAGAAATTTTTGAAGAACTGTAGAGTTCCAGGAACTGGAAAATCCCAGCTGCCACAGTTCTTTGAAATACAGCAGAACTTGCTTCAGTTTATGCCGTTAGCACACCTGGAAAATTCAGAAACAAGATTTAAATCACTAAGATATGTAAGGAAAAAAAAATCACCTGTAATAACTAGTATTCTGCTTGAATTTTTATGTTGGCTTCTCTGTGCTGTATCACACTAATTCCTTAGCAGGCTTGCTGGGAAATGAACCTATAGTAAGGAGATGGTTCCTGTCTTTTGCATCTCATCAGTTAGGAAGTGATGAAGTGACTTTGGGTGGCTTGACCTGGCCTACTGAACCTAACAGACCACATTTTTTTCTCCAGGAAGCTTTAAATCCTTAATCCTGTTGGGAGAGGAACAATGAAGTTTCAGGCAGAGGCATGCTCTCAGGTAGGAAGGCTGGCTTCCTCAGTGGCTCTGCAAGCTGTCCTCCAGAAAAGAGACCGTTGCCCTGCTGTGGGTATGTGGGCAGTTGTAGTAGGGAGGAGGCTGCTCTGGGCAGAGGCTTCAGCTGCAGCTTGATGCTGCAGAACTTCCCCACTCTGTGCCTAAAGTTCCAGAAAACCTGCTTGGTGGGTGCTGTGGAAGGATAGCAGTCTGAACCTGGCTTGAAGGTGTCAGAGGAAAAGAGCTACAGGCTAAGCTGTAAGACTAAATGGGAAAGAAACCAGCTGTGTGATCTCCAAACTCAGAGAGAAAGTTTTAACAAGTCTTTTTTTCTTAACCTTGAGACCAACTGCATGATGACAGCTGGTCCACAGAGCAGATATCTGTAGCCTATTCCTGACAACTCAGAGCTGCAAAAATTTTATCAGTCCACTCTGGAGGGCAACAAGTATGCCTGAGGTCTTGTGAATGCTGTCTTTGAGCAGATGCAGAATGGAGTTAGCCTTGTAGTGGCAATAGAGGTAGGATGGTTAACTAGAGAGTAAGGAGATAATACTCCTCTCTTAAATCAACCTGGAGATGCAATTAGTTAGAATACACAGTTGCTGCCTTAGCACTGGAGCAGGAATTCCAGAGTTTCTCATTTAGTGGTCTTATTGGCTGCCCTTCATTACAAATTCAGGCAGGACATAATAAAAGCAACAAGGTAGTCATCAGCCAGGAAAATTAGAATAGTGGCAGCATTAAAGTGTAGTGCACTAGTATAATTACCTGAAGATTATAATGCTTTGCAAAGAGCTAATATTTGTATTCATTCTAGGTACTGAAGACCAAATTTCTGATGAGAATGTCAACAATTGGGATGTTATATTTCACACATTCCTTCATCAGCCTGGTTAAAATAAGAGACTATACAAATTGGCAGAGATGGCAAGGTATCTGTGTTCACTTTCCTATCTTTCATGAAGATTCTTGTCTAAGAAGAAATCTATTCCTTTTCATGGAAATCCTGTTGTCAAGAGTTCCATATTCTTATTCTACATTGACAGATTGTCCAGTACTGACTAGAGAAGGGAATAAAAAATAAACCCCAAACACAAATGAAGCCACACAAGAAGAAAAAGGTGATTATTTTTGTGCTTTGGTTTGCCGCAACAACAATATGATATCTTTCAGAATTTCCCACCATGTTCTTATGTTTAAGAGCAGCAATGGACTAGAGGTAGATTTGCTTTTCTCAGGAATCTTTTCATAGACATTCTGGAGAGCTGCATAAACTCCCCTGCATTGCTTTCCAGGTGGAAGATAGACCATATCATTCTGAGCATACTGTATAGGGAATGCTCAGCTGCAATCTTCCACCCATTTAATTGCCAGTTCATAGTTGTGAAGAAAATTCTCGCTCTCCGTGAAAAAACAAGGAAATATGTTTGAGACAGACTTGCAATGAAAACAAAAAGTTGGCATGTTACTTTGAGTTTTCATGGCTTCTCATGTGCTGGCAGGCAATTTTCACAGGGATAAAGGTCTTTGATCTTAGTGAATGCCTTCCTTCTATTTTCAATAACGCAATAAGCCATTTTCTTTTCTGGCAAAGGTATTTCTATAGAAATGTTCTGTTCAAACTGCTTTTACAAAAATACTAGTAATTAGTCAAGAAGTCACACTGGACAAAGGTCAGAGGGTTCAAAGGGCTTTAATTAACAAAAATCTTAATGAGTAAAGTGGAGGTTTAAGATTTGTTTCTAAAAAATGTGGTAAATAGCATTGTATTTAATTTTTGACTTGTTTTGAAACTGGAACTCACCTTAGCTTTACAAAAGTTTAGAAATAGTTCAACAAATTTTTTTTTTTTTTTTGGTCAGTTTCCATACAAATGTTTCTGGTCTGAAGCAGTCCAACTGACTTTTGTATTGACAAAATTATCGACATTTTAATTTAACCTTTAAAGCAAAATGTCACATCTTACCAAACTCCACTATCTTAGAGTTCCTTAGCAATACTATTGCAAAAGAATTTGTTGGTGAGAAGGATTCTCTGTGCCACACAACACATATTCAATTCAGTGTCACTGCATATTTTTGCCTCAGGTAGTCAGTAACTGGAGGGACTAGATTGTTCCAACTTATTTCTTCTTGCTATAGCTTTGTTCAGTCATGCTTATTCCTGAACAGATACAGCAAAAGCCATTAATGCTATTACGCTGATTGCTGTATTTCTGCCTTTGCATGCTACAGAATCTGTTAACTTGCTTCAAACACTGTGAGAAACAGCTTAAGCAATTTTGGGACTGCTTTGAAGACTGTTAGTTGCAAGTTATTAAATGCACATTGTTAATAATGGATAAGACTGAGAGCTAGCATAGTAGGCATTATTCCCATTGAAGATAATGGCTCTTTGCCAAATGAGTTTGCAGTAATTGTGCCAATTGTGAAATCTACTGGGTATAAACTGAAAAAATTAGGAATGGCTCCTCAATACATTTAGTAATTATTCTCTTAACTACATTTTAAAAGTGCATCTGGACACTGGACAAAGTCTTCAGAATCTAAATGAGCCAAAGACAAGCTACCCTCACAGCACAACAGGGGAATTCAACCAAATGCATTTATTATACTCTGAAATCACAGCTGACTTCTAGTAGTGCCAAAAAAGAGAGGTTTACACAAACTGCTCATAATTTTTAAAGCACTGATTACAGCTGGTGCTATTTTTTGTGTGAACAGAATTTGTTACCAAGTGCTATGTCATAGAATATAATCTTTGCATAAGTCCAAAGACTCAGAAAAAAAAAAAAAAAAAAAAAAAAAAAAAGCAAGCTTTTATCAAGACTTTATAAAAGATAAAATTCTTGTATTTATTTGCTGTCTTATCCTTGCAGAGTTGTAACTTGTTAGCAATAGGAGATAGAAGTTTTCCTTCACAAAATTACTGCCAATTAAGGCAAACATAGCTGATTTCCTCACTTCAGTTTCCCCAGCATTCACAAATCAAAAATATCTTGTACAAAACCATTAAATCCTTGGTCAACAATCATAGGTGCAAGAAAGTTCAGTTTTTCTGAACACTGTAGAACTACTGAAAAGGAGAATGTAAGTAACTACCTGCATAACTGCTTGAGGATTAGGCTATGAAAAGAAACATAAATTTGCTATTAATTAAATCTAAAGGTGATAAATGCAGAACTTGAACCTTGAAAGAATAAGGGAGAAGTTTGTAGATCAGTATGTCTTTGTGCATAATCACCAGAGATGGTTACACAGGTGAGGAACATCTTTCAAAATGTTTTGCAGTGATTTGGTCATGTATGATTCCATGCAGTTATTTCTATACCATCAATTATGTCAAAGCCTCCTGGGGCTCTTTTTTTTTTTTTTTTTTTTTTTTTTTTTTTTCTATGGGCTGCTACCACATCACAAATTAATTAGATTGCAAAAAGTTTTGCTGACTGGCTATTAACACATGTATTCTATGAATGTGTATGACTACCATAAGGGCAAGCCCCAGCAAATCTTTGATGTTCTGCTCATAATTTCTATTAACTTTGTGTGATCTATTTTGTCTCCATGACCCTTCTCTCAGAGTTGTATTCCTTCAGCGAGTCATAACAATAGAGTATAAAATAAATGTCTCCTTTCTAAGACATATTTGTTCAGAACAACATTTTTGGGACTTGCTCAAGTAGTTTCTTTTAAAAAATTAGGCTTATACCAGGATTACATTAGTCTTTACACCAGTCTTTAAGGTAAGTAAATAAGTACAGAATGGTCTAAGAATTTCCTGTAATTTTGCTCATATATTTGATTACAAGGAAGAAACATTTGGGGGTTTCAAGTTTATAAAATTTTGTGTAATTTCTTCCCAGTCTTATATTTAAGTAGAGAGAAGATATTCCCCATCAAAATTTTATGTTTATTATTTTGTTCCTTGTAGTTCATCTCATTTGCTTTTTTGGTGTGCTGGGATAACTTTGGTTTAGGGATTGCTCTCTTCACATATTGCAGAGGAGAATTAATCACACGAAAGACTCTGATGATGCCCTAGTCCTCAGTAAACTTCACAGTGTTTCACTACGTCATTGATTTCTCCTTTGACATTTTTAGAAGTTTCCTGGGGGAACAAAGAATAGATCAAATGGTATGGTCCAAGCCTCAGACTAGAGGCCAGGGGATGTTAACAAGGAGATTAAGGAGGTACTTGGCAGCAGTTACAAAATCACTGATTTAGCTCTGTAAAAATAAGAGCCTGGAACAAAGGTTGCAAACTTTTCAGCTTGGAAAGCCTGGACCAAAACACTTATTTCCCGAAGGGTGAGAGGCTGAGCAGTGTCCTGCATTGAAAAACGGTGATCACACTTCAAGGTTGCCAGTTTGGATGGCAAGTATGTCAAATGACAAGGATGCCAAATAACAGTCTTAGTCTGGACAACTACATCTCCTGTCACGGGGAAAACAACATGGACTTTCACTTTTAGAGGATTTGACATACCATCTCTCACCCTGGAAAGTAATAGTTGGCTTGCAGATATTTCTCATTGTTTTGTCTGTGGTAAGTGCACCCATACTGAAAAGTATATGTTACCTGACTGACACTTGCTAAAATAACTGTAGTACCAAACCACTAAGCCCTCTGGTACCCCAGTTTTGCCAAAGGTTCAGATTTAATTGGGGTGAGGAGTCAAAATCTGTAACTCAATACATGTGTGCAAAAAGGCTCTTGGAGGTGATTAAAAGACAAAATATTTCAATAAACTTGCTGCTACAAACACTATTGAAGAAATAACTTTTAAAGGGCCAAAGCAGTAATGTGTCCCTTCTAGATAAGTAGGTGGACAGTAGAAAAAAAAAAAAAAAAAAAAGGAAAAAAGGCTTGTATTTAAGTGCTAAAATAGTCTTAACCTCTCAGAAAGTTTGAGAAAGTCAGTGATTTTTTTTCTTCCTTTTTCTTTCTTATTTTTTGTTTCTTTTGGCAATATTTTCCTATTGACCTTGTTGTACCTTTCAGATATAAACAATTTGGAAAGTCATTTGGCTGCATAGCTCCCAGCCCAAGCAGGTAGGTGTTCTCCTGCCATGTCTGTCGAGTCAAAGCACAAAAGTAAAAGAAAAGCTAAGACAGTTTCCATCCCTGCCCTGCACTGCACGTCTCATTCCCTACCTCCTGCACATACACACACACATATAGATACACAGAATATGCAGCAATAGAGGGAAAATATTCCTAAAGATTCAGCCCACAGACTTAACTGAAGCCTGGGAATGGACAAGCTGACAATGATGAGCTGGTAGGGAAGGAGGGCGATGACAGGTACCAAGGCTTCCTTACATAATGCAAAATGGCATAGCACAAGAGCAATTACTTTTATTTAACCCTCATGTGTTCCATGAGTTTCAAAGACACTATGTAATTCCTGTGAATTGTGATGACTCTTTGATCAACAAAGGGCTTGTTAAATTCCTACATATCCATTATAATGATTAATTTGATTAAGTTCCCACTAGTGGAAACTCAGGCAGCTCCTCTGAATTCACACAAATGTAAATCTGTTAACTGCAACAAAGAATTCAAATAATGGTTTTGACTTTGAACCCATAGGCATGAAGTTTTGGTGGGGATCTCATATCACTTGGGAGACAGAATATCCTATGTTTTCTCAGCCTAACTTTTTCTGGTCCCAGAAACTGCTCATCTCTTGCAAACTTCCCAACCTACCAGTGGTACCTATTCTTCTGCATTATACATTCTCGGTCAGGAGAAAGGTAAAAACAGATGAAATGATGCACAGGAATGTTTTTTCTCTATTAGCAGCACAACACATCATAACAAATAACAAAATGTTAATTGCAATAATCAAAACTCTTTCTTACATACATTTTCCTTCTGAAGTTTTGTTATCACTTTGGGTTAGGTTCAAAATGCTTAGAGAATATTTTTAAGTCTACTTTCTCTGGTTATGGCTGATTACCCTGTTAATCACCTTTTCTCCTCCTCTTCTTGTTCATGCCACCTTTTTTTCCCAGAACTTGTTTGATCAGTTAAGGTTCCTATGTAATTTTGTGGTTCCAGCATCTTGGTTTTTATTTATTTCAGTGATTTATCTTTCCTCCAAAACCAAAAACATATTTAGCACCTCTTCCAGCTCTACTTTTCTCATGCATTTGTTTGGATGAGAGAATAGTTATTAAACTTTTCTCCCTTGTATGTGTCTTGGACACATATCACATAAAAATAAACTCTGCAAATATTTCCATGACACAGCAGTGTTCTTGATAGCTTCATAATTTCAAACGTAAATAAAAATTGAACATTGGCAAATTCTTTAATGCCTTGCCTCCTCAATGTGAACTGTTATGGCTTGTCATTGATTATACTGCATTTTAGCAGAATTATATTAGTCTGGTGGTATGGAAATGAATGGGACCTGATGCATGTCTTCCATCCATAAGTGGTGAATATTGAAATACTGAATTATGGTTTCAGCTCAAAGACATTTCTTCTCATTTAAAGACAAAGATTTTCTTCAAATATACACAAACGTCTGAACTGTGTTCAGTTTTGGGCCCCTCACTACAAAAAGGACATTGAATGACTCGAGCGTGTCCAGAGAAGGGCAACGAAGCTGGTGCAGGGTCTGGAGCACAGGTCGTACGAGGAGCGGCTGAGGGAACTGGGGGTGTTTAGTCTGGAGAAGAGGAGGCTGAGGGGAGACCTCATCGCCCTCTACAGCTCCCTGAAAGGAGGTTGCAGAGAGCTGGGGATGAGTCTCTTTAACCAAGTAACAAGCGATAGGACAAGAGGTAATGGCCTCAAATTGCGCCAGGGAAGGTTTAGACTGGATATTAGGAAGCATTTATTCACAGAAGGGGTTGTTGGGCGTTGGGATGGGCTGCCCAGGGAGGTGGTGGAGTCCCCATCCCTGGAGGTGTTTAAGAGTCGAGTTGACATAGCACTGAGGGATATGGTGTAGTTGGGAACTGTCAGTGTTAGGTCAATAGTTGGACTGGATAATCTTCAAGGTCTTTTCCAACCTAGACGATTCTGTGATTCTGTGAGTCCAAAATCTAGGTCTGATCATACATCCACTTCTAACTTTAATAGCTCCACTTACTCAGATATAATTATACTGACAGTTAGAAACTTAAATATCTAGCTATCTATTTGATATAGTATTACTGAGAGATCTTCACAGATATACATAAATAATAATTTGCATCATTACAGCATATAAGAATACCGATTGCTGACAATTTTTCCATTAGAATTCATTACTGCAAAACAAGTTATTTTTCTCAAAATCATTTATCATTTTAATTGTAGAATTATCTTGAAAACACATAGGAAACAAAGATAATTTAGACCTATACACCATATCTCACAGAGAAATTGTTAAAGCTACAGATGAAAAATAGATTAGATTTGTTTATTTACTGCAAAGTTTAGATTTGCATGCCAATAACTATAGTTCTGTGCCATTATGTTATACTTAGTGTGCTGTGGTTTTCCCACTTTCATATTTTTTTTATTCTCTCTGACTGAACTTGTTGAAGAAAATTCCTGTGTGTGATCCCTTGGTCAGGATAAATTCCCATTCTCCATGTGTCCATGTCTCAGGACCTCCACATACACAAATGGAAAAATAACCAACAACCCATAACACGAAAGAATCATTCTAACAGATATGTATTGAAACTGTACATCAACTAAACAGAAATTTCTCCAGGGAAATGTAGTTGAAAAATCTTATATCACAATTATCCCTTAATCCATTTTTTTGGTGATCAGATTCTATGGAAATTTAAAGCATGGGTTTTCATTCATAGAGAAGATTAATGGGACAGATCTGCTAGAAGTTAAGCATGTGCTTAAAAATTCTTTACAGGTGCTAAATCTTTAAATCCTTCTAGATGTATTTTTTTCATAATGATCACAAATGAAATACCTTTTAAAATTACTAAGTGATAGAGGGACAAAATTTTATTCTCTAAAATAATGTCTTCTACAATTTGATCCTTTAAGAGGCAGTGCTGATTTGGACCAGACCCTCACTAGAATAAATAAATGTGATCCCAACAATAATACAAGGCATTCTGAGCCCAGTTTTTCTATGGGTGTAAGAAGTCGGCACTGTTTTTCTAATATACCAATATTATGTTCCAGCCTCTTATATCTTGTGCATTAACAAAACATCAGTACTTGACAAAGAGCCAACAGTTGTAAAGCAGCTGATGGCATAGCACAAATATGAGGAACTAAAAAATCCTTACATTAATACATCAATGACTGTTGCTCTGACACAGCAGTCATAACTTAGAAGGTGCTATATTAAGTTACACTGCAATAATACCAAAGTAGCAGTAGGTTGCTTCAAACTGCATTTAGTATAAACTGGCTTTAAAATCATATCAGTGTAATCATTTTATTGTCAGTCATTTATACAAATTGAATGAAACACTCTTACTTGTTTTAACCTGTCAAAACTCAAGAACAGCATCATAAAAAATCTCTGTCATCTGCTTCTAGCCCTAAAATAAAAGCTCAGGAAGTGAACACCAAAGTTTTTCTGCTTTACAGACATAAATTACTCCAAGCAAGAACTATTCAGAACAGAGCATGGTATGAAGCTCTGATAAAGACAATAGCACAAAACCAAGGAAGAATAAAAGGAGATTAATGTTGAAGTAAAATAAAACAGTATATTGGGAAATAGACTATTGGGACAAACCAAGAAACTCGGGTTTTCAAATACAGTATTGCTTCTGCAAAATTCAGATTCCTAGATTTTGTAGTTTTACCATAGCTTTCCTTGTTTAATTTTTATTATTTTCAAAGACACAATTTGTCAAACCCACTACATTATTTCATGGCTTTCTGTAAAAACTATTCTTGGAACATAGGGATTATTATACTGAAGAGAATTATATGCACATATAAAATTTCTTCATTTTCTTCTGAAATCATTAAAAGCCTTTTTAAAAATGAGGAATATATTATTGTTTAAGAGTAGACTTTTATTTTATTTTATTTTATTTTATTTTATTTTATTTTATTTTATTTTATTTTATTTTATTTTATTTTATTTTATTTCTTTTATTTTATTTTATTTCTTTTTATTTCTTTTTAAATTTTTTAAAAAAATTTATTTTACTCTCACTTTTTTAAAATCATCACTACTAATGCCAAACATGAATTCATGCACATAGTGGACCTGTCCAGGTAAGCATACACAGTTTGTGCTATTTGCTATTTCATTTCGAGAAGTCAAAAGGTCACATCAGCTTTGAAACTTCATGAACAGTACCTCAGACCTAACTGATTGATACACTGTGTCTTTCTTAGGCCAACCCCAACTGAGATGCAGCTTACATGAGAAAAGCAAACCTGCCAAAGGAATGATTCTGCTACTATAACCTCATCTTTACTACTGTTTCTGCTAACACAAAAATCCTTCATACATTTTAATTGCAGATGTGAGTAAATATTCACCAGAACATACGTGTTAGTCTTCAGAAAATTCTCCTGCAAGGGCATTGCATGAGTGGGAGAGCAAATGTATGTGGATGACTGGCCCTTATTGATCTAGAATTTGTTACAAAGGTGGAAGCAAAAAGACCCAGTTTGAGGCCCATTTTTACGAAGTCTGTCAAAGCTTTGGACTGATGGAGATGACTTTTACCAGGAGGAAAGAGAAGGCTGGAACACCAGCTGTGCTTCACAGGGTGTTTCATCATTGCAGTTTTCCTGAGTTACCACCACTCAAATTAGGGACCTGATTCACAGTCACAGAGAATTGAATTTTGCTGAGTGTCTCCAGCTGGGCTGCACTTGTGTGCTGGGAGGTTAATAGAGCAAATGGGAAGGCTGATGCATTTCCTATGCAGTTGCTCCTACTGCTATGTAGCACCCTTGGTGTAGAGGGGGGATATATCCCCCTAAGTCACAAGCATGTTCACCACCACTTCTACAATCCCAGCAATTACAAATTAGAGCCCTGTGTTTATCTCAAGGGTGAGGTGTCCATCTACAAAAGGCTACTGCTGCTGGGAAACATATTAAGAAGGGAGAACAGACACCTCCCTGCTGTACCCCCAAGGTAGGTAGTAGCATCATTAACCATTAATCTGTGCCTCAGTGGACCAATAAGCTCAAGTTTAAAGCCTCACTTAATTCAGTCTCTGAAGTGCTATGAGTAGAACTCAAGTGTGTGGCAACAATTTAGTTCTGGCTATCATTAACATTTCCATGAAACAAGGGGGTTTGACTTGTAGTTTTTACCCTATTTCTGGAGCAGCTGTACATTCTTTACCCATAGAAGACTAACATATCTACTCTGCTTTTGGAAAAAAAAAAAAATTATTCAAAGCATACACCATTTTTCAAGCGTCTTATGTTCTGCTATGTCTTCATAAGAGAACATTAAACTAAAAAGGAATTATACCAAATTCAGAAGGCATATGGAGAAAATAAAGTTTCTTAAAAATCTGCATTTCCAGTTCATTTTTCTGTTGTAATTATTTTCCACTCAAACATTGCCTATACAAAGCATTTTTAAATTTACAAAAAAAAAAAAATTAATCAAATATTAGGTTTTGTTTTTACAAGGATCTTTTTGTTCTCAACTCTAGACTCTGATTGAAACCATCAAGCATTTTTCTTATGTTAATTACAAAAGTTAGCTTTCATGCACCAAGAGGACCTTAAAATAGATTAATGTTATTAATAAACACCCTTACTGTTCTTTTGAAAAATGCACGTCAAAATGATTTTCAAAGGAGCATCCCTAAAATGGCAAACAAACCTCATATCAAGACATGTCAACTCTTCCTTTTTCATGGTAAAAATTAAGGAAAATAATGGCAACTTCAAATTAATTAATTCCACTAATAAGTATTAAATATCAAGTTTTGGAACTAAATACATCTGTGAGACTGCATATGTGTGTGTGTATGTATATATGGATAGACAGGCTGAGAAATACAGCTGTCATCAAAACATTTGATTAAGAGTTAAAGTTGTTGCATTAATGTAGAAACACCGGACTTCTCACCAAAACTGGCTGAGTTTACATTGAGCAAGTACTGACTATGGATGTAGTCAATCTTGTGTAGCTGATCTTATCCTGCTTTCCTCTAGCTTTCTTCAGTGAGGGGTATAGTCATTTCTTTGTGCAGATTAGTGGGACGTGCATAGCTGCAAACACTCCCTAGTGCCCTAAGCATCATATACTGTGGAATGATTAAGATTTTACTCTCAAACTGTAAGTTTATCTGAAGGGAACTCTCTCCCTCAGGCTAATTCAGGGTTGTAAAGGGGCTCTAATGATATCTTGGAGTCTAGCACTAAATTATCTGTATTTTTACAGTAACACTCTGCTGACTCTTTCTCCTTTTTAAAGATTGTTTTGCAAAGGACTTTTTCCCCTAGAATTTTCAGGTATCTAGAATAATGAATTCGGTATCGAAATAAACATAGGAAAAGAAATAACAACGATCAGTTCTGTACCACACTGACCTGACTATTTCATGCTTTTGCTTATCCTCTTGATTCCTTATGCCTTCGCCATTTGCCTGAAATGCAATTTCTCCTAGATATTTTTTACTATTTCCAAGCCTATTATTGCAAATGCTTTTCTAGGTTTCAATAAGACTAATCATAGCAACAAAAAAATTGGTGCAGATCTCCAACTGCAATATATCAGCATACCAGATAACTGAGGACCTGCATTGAAGGTGCTCTTGGTGCTCATATTGTGTGTGGACAACAGAGCAAACTATTTGCACTGTAAAGCATGGTCATGTTTTGGATGAGTTTCCACTGGATAAATTTCTTGTGTATCTCTTAAAACCTCTAGTGTCTAACTTGCCTTGCTTTATGCAAATGGTAAATAATAACAGTAATAATTGAGGGTGTCATGTCTGAATGTTGTCAGCTGTAAACTGTTCTAGCTTAAGCTTATTATCCAGTTTTGAAGAAACTTATTAGTACATGCACAATGGATTTAGCTGGAAATGTAAGCACAGATTGTTTTGCAGCCTAGCTGTCTTTTCCAGGGTTTTGAAGCTCATGAAAAACTCCTGTGAATTGAGAAGCCAGAGTATAATGTTCTCTGCTGAGACAAAACCCCACTGAATCTTCAAATCCTACGAAGCTACTCAACTATGGTATTTTTTTTTTCCTGGCTACTAGGTTTGATTTCTGCTGGAATGTACATGGCTGACTAATGCCATGAATCACTGGTGCTCCACTAACCTAAATCAAACTGAATTTGTTCTATTTTCAGTCAGTAACAAAGTCGTTATGAGGTGTTTGCTGGCTTTCAAACTCAGTAGGTTCCTAAGCAAATTACACATTTGTGGCTTCACATAGGGTTTTCTTTCCTTTTAGTTTGTGGTTTGTTGTGTTTTTTGTTTTTTGTTTTTTTTAATTTGACCTTCATTCTAGGGCAAGTTGCTGGAGCTTTCAGTCTGTTATGATTAAGGCAGATAATTTGCCTCAGCTATATAACACTCGCTGTAGTGTGGACAGGGTAGGGGGATGCTGGGCACAGATGCTGGGTAGATGCAGGGTAGGGGGATGCTGGGCTCTTCTGAGAAGTCAATCAGAAACAATGGGCTCACCAAAGGGTTGTGGGCTACAGCCCCACAGCTGCTCACATCTACAGTCAATCTGCCCATAGATTTGTCTAGAACAGAGCTACTAGCAACTTTATGTTTCTAGCACTCAACATCATAACCCTAACCTCTTCACGTCAGCTTCTGTCATTAGGTCCAGTCCTTTTCCTGGAGACATCAACCTGTCCTCAAACCTCATTCAGTTTTGGACATTGGGAGGTACATTCTTTCTTCTTGACTGATAGCTGAATCTGTGGCCTTTGCAAAGAACAGATGCCCCTATTTGTCCAAAATGTAATTCTCTTAGAAAAAGATTTTTTTGTTGTTGTTGAAAAATAACAATTTCAGTAAAGAAATCTGAAGATGTTACAATATTTTGAAATAGGTGAAAGGAAAAACAGTACTGTAATTGGTGGAGAGCACATCAAGAGCAAATCTTTCTACAGTTGACTTCTACCTCAGCATTTGGCTCAGGACTCCTCCAAACTACCCAGCAGCATCCTATGCATGCTCCAAAGAATTTACATTTTCCACTCTGCCCTGCTCATTTTACGCTGCAGCTTGTCCTGGAGTGAGTGGCAGGCATTTCTGGTAACAAGGCGGGTGGCTATTGTGGTGGCTCACTGTAAGAAGCTTCTCAAAGCTTCCACAGCTCCAAGTCAGACCCACCTTTGCACCAAGGCCTGGCCAATTAGCTGCGTCTCTGCAGTAATGTATTTAAGAAGGGGAATCTGGAAGGAGGAGTTGGAGTTGTGAGGAGGAGTTGTGAGGAGAACATTTGTGCGAACACTGAGGTCAGTGGAAGAAAGGAGAAGAAGGGGGGGGAGGTGTGCCAGAGCAGAGACTCCCCTGTACCCCATGGTGAGACGGCAGGGCTGCCCCCTCCTGCCACCCATGGGGAACACCGGTGGAGCAGATGCCGGTGTGCGGCCTGTGGGGGACCCACACCAGTCCAGGTGACTGCGCCCGAAGAAGAAAACCAGGGCCCTGTAGGAACAAGGCTCTGCTGTAGTATTTCGGTGCTGGGAGGATTGCAACATGTGGGGGTGACCCACACGCCCATGGGAGGGACTCATGTCTGAGCTGGTTTGTGGAGGACTGTCTCCTGTGAGAGGGGACTGCACTGGGACAGGGGAGGAATGACAGAAGTTGTGTCCCCCTCCCTGAGGTGGAAGAAGTGGCAGGACTGACTGCATCCCCCCATTCCCTACTCCCTCCACCGCTGGAGGAGAGGAGGTAGAGATATCAGAGCAAAGCTGAGCCTGGGAAGAAGGGAAAGATAGGGGAAGGTTTTCAAGAAATGGTAATGCTTCTCACAGATCTCCTCTGCCTGTTAAGTAGTGTTGTTAGTGTCTGTATTAAATTTATGTTCTTTTTTCTTCTCCTAAAGAGTCTGTCTTTTGCCTGTGACCATAATGGGTGAATCATCCCTCCCTATCCTTATCGTGATTCCTGAGGCTTTTGCTTTATTTCTCCTTCCTAGTGCTGGGGGCAAAGTTGGAAGTGAGCAGCTGTGTGGTGCTCAGATGCATTCTGAACTCAAATCCATGGCAAGCTGCAGCTAAGGTGCAGACAGATGAACTCATATTTGACAGTTCAATGTTGTCCAACAATTCCCCAGGCCTATTGTCTACTCATTCTCTGCTGGGTTTTGTGCCCCATAAATTGCTATTCAGTCTACAGCTTTAATTTGCACACCCCTGGACAGCTATTAAATTCTCATCTTTCATGTTTGACATAGCTCCATTGTCTTGTTTGTGTTTCAAGAGTAAAATATGAGCAGTCACTGACATTTCTATATTCTTTCAAGAGTGATACCAGCTAGAGGTAGGAAAATACATTATTTCTGCTTCTCCTTAATGCAGTATTACGATTACAAAATTACAGATGTGAAATTACTTGAAATGATATACACTGGTTTTAGATGGGCAAATGATTGGGCAATTTTCAGGAAAAACAAAACTAAACTAAAAAGATTGCACAAAGAAGAAAATGGGCAGGAAATTAGACTTACTTTTCTTAAAACTATCCAAAATCTGTGGAAGTAGAGCAATAAAACTGAGGGTTCTTTTCTGGAATGTAATGTCTTTTCTATTCTGTTTTATTCATGTATCACCTTTACTATAATAATATTTTAGAACATTCCAGTAATAAGTACAGTGACAAAACTAATCTCAATCACCTATGCTTTATGCTTTCTAAACTTATGTTTTAGTATTCAAAACATAAACAATATGCCAAGTATGGGATTTGAAGGGGTTGTACAAAGGATTTTGTCAGATTTTCCAAAACAATTCTCACAGTTTATACTAATCTCCAAGGTTTTAATATAAATATGAAATTATGACCCCAGTTCATGCCTTGGAATAATTCCAGTAATCTCAGTGAAGTTCCACTGGGGATGTATTTATCTATGTTGTTTTTCATGCATCCGCTTATCTGGTTCCTAATCTGCAGTGTATTATTTTGTGTTCTTTGAGGGAAGAGACTGAAAAGCAAAAGAAAGCCAAAAACCTGAGATTCCCCTCCTTATATCCACTGATATTCACATCTTATATATACTTTTCTCCTACAATTGTTTACCAAACCCAGATCCAACTGTGTGTCTCTTTTACCAGTTCTCCAGACATAGTTGTAGTTTGTTTGCTTGTTGCCTCTCATTTTTATTCTTGTGCCACAGCCTGCTTGGAGTGCTTCTCCCAGGGCTAAATACTTTCTTCCTTCTCCTGTATTTTGCTCAACCACCTTGTCTTCAAATGTTGTAAATGTAGCAACGAGGCTTGAAGGCTGCAGGCGGAAGCATCTGCCACGAAGCAGTGCACCAGACTGGAATTTTGAGTGGCATCATCACCTGCTGCGCCTTTTTACCATTGCCTTTTATGCTGTTTTCCCAGACTCGGTGCCAAAATCTTGTAGAGACATTTCAATAACTGTCTACAAAAATGAGCCTTCTCTAAGTATTGGATGTGTCAGAGTCCAAGAGAAAGGATGTATTTCTGAAATACTCAGTGAAATAATTTCCTTCTCTTAGTCATGTGCTGTATGATGCTTCCCCAGTATTTGCTGCTATTTTAAAAGAATTTATTAAGTTTGCTATAGAAGGCCAAGGACATGCTTGTGTTATGGCAGGGTGGAAAGGGGAACCATTACAATAAATAATAAGAATCCAATTCTTGAGTTAGAATTGCATGGAATTTGGAGAAATTAGTAAGAATAGATGCATAGAAGAAAAAAATATAACAAACAAGTTCATATCCCTATTTAAATACAGTCACATTTAAACGTATATGGGTAGGTCTTATATGTTTGTGCGAATGGTTATATGTGTTTGTATCTTACTGTCTTGCCATTATGAAATGTCACACATTTCAAAGCAGTCCCTGCATGTATACATATCCCAAATATCATAAGAATCAAATCGAATACATAACTTTGCAGTCAAGAGTTGAAACTAGCTCAACACTAAAAGACATGCTACATGCTTTACAGTTGGCACAAACTATTTCTTCTTTTAAGTTTGGGGTTTGTTTTAAAAATGAAAGTCATACTGTATCTTTGTAATCAGAAAACGTGTGCTCGTTCTCCAGTTTTGCAGTTCATCTGAACAGGCAAGGAGCAATGCTCCATTAAACAAGAACAACCAGTGTATTACAAAACTCATCTCTTCTTCCCAGAAAATGAGAAACCTTCAATTAATAGAAATATTTCATTGTGAGTTTCTGCCCTTGTGATTAATGCAGACACACAGGAAGATGGAGACAGATACAAATTTTAATGTCAGGCTGCAACAGCTGGTTTAACATAGCAATAGCAACATTTTATGGCTCTGAGAGCTTGGTAATCAGTTGGTGTAACAAAAGATGTTGCTTCTCCTTGCAAGTACTACCTTGCTTAATACAGCAACAGGGCCCAACACAGAATTTATATAGCATCAATCTCACAACAAGCTTTCTGAGCTAAATGTATCTTGGCCTAGAAATAGGGTTCAGTTTAATCTCAAGAGTGAAATAAGGCATGAAAGGGGTTTTCTGGAAATATTTTAGGCCACTATTTCTGGTGAAATCCTATTTCTCCTTTAGTCTTTCACTTCTTTAATCTACATTGAACACCAGTGACAAGTTATGATGAGCTAAATGTTCATGTCAGCCAAAGATCACTGATTTCTAAATCCAGTGCTTAAACATGCTAATATTGAACCTAACACAAAAATTCCATACAGATACTGCCCTTCATCTTTCAAAACAAAGTCAACTTTCACCAAGAATCAGTAACAGCCTTTATTGTGCAGCCACAAGAAGGTCAAGGAAGTCAAAAGTTTTTTTTTTTTTTTTTTTAAAGGCAGATGTACTGAGTGATCACAAGGGACCAAATAAGTTTGCATCCCTTTTGACTCTTAATGGGAAGGTAAGACCTTCCTCTCTGAGAAAAAAATTATTCTCTTGCACTTTCTAGAACTTCTGCATCTCAATTCATAGATGATGGGAGTGTGCATGCACTGGCTAGCTCAGGGTCCCCAAGCCCAAACCTAGGGAGAGTTTGATCTACTGCCCAAGCAGAGATTGACTACATAATCCCAATGCAATAAATCTGCTCTCATTTCAAAGAGGGGGATTTACCGTGCATGCTCACACCAACTTTCTTTGTTGCATGTGCCAGGAAAGCCTCAGAGCTACAATAAATATTTTGAAAATAGTTAGAATCTCTACTAGCTGTAGTTGTCTCAATTTCTGGACCTATGGTAGTCTGTAAAGGATGGACCAATATTTATGGTTTTAAGCAAAGTGAATAAATACATACTGGGCAGCAACAACAGAAATTTCAAACAGAAATAGATCTACAATAGATGATAAGAATCTGTCTAGGTAAGATTTTGGTATCGAGATATGAACAATTCCCAGGAGGGGTACTTTTTGCCCCTGTAATTTCCTTCCTCTCTGAAAACAGCTCATACCTGTGAGTCTGAGCAAATTCCTGGTCATATGAGAAAGAGTAAGGTACTTCTAAATAAAGAAATATGTAATAGCTTTTTTTTTTTTTTTTTAATGTTTTATATCTTAAAAAAAAAAATCAGAAAGTAAATTTTCATTTTAACAAGCAACATTTTTTCAAGGCTGAGGTTTTAGTGGCAGCTTGGGAAGTTTCCCACTGAAAAAAAAATAAAGCAACATATCAAAGTGACAATGAAGCTTCTTCAAAACTTACATTTTTCTTAACCTGTTGTAGCCACTATTTTCAAATTACTGGAACTATATTTACCCTAGAAGCCATTGTTGTGCCCTGTTCTCTTTAGCTACAAACTGACCTCACATTCTAACTAATGTCATGTTTCAAGATACTGCAAATACTGCTGAAATTTCTAGTACTGTGCAAGTTGTTCTCCTGCATTCCTTTTTCAGCACCTTTGGGGAAAGTCATTACACTTTTCTGCTTATGACCCAGGCTCATGCCCACTGCTTCATTTAACTACCTTTAGGATTATTATTTCACATTGACATAGTGCTTAGGGATATGATGTGGTTGGAAACTGTCAATGTGAGGTTAATGGTTGGACTGTATGATCTTCAAGGTCTTTTCCAACCTTAATGATTCTGTGATTCTGCTCCATTCTCTTCAGCGCTCCCAATAATTATTATTCCCAAAGGAAAATTGCAGTCGTCTTATTCATACAGTTGAGAGTCCTGAGTGAGGACATCGAAAGATAAATTTTATTTTAAAAGCCTTTAAACACTACACAATTGCTGCATTCTGAACATGTCCCTGTCATTGCCTCCTAGTTCTTTTTTTGTCTTTTAGGCTGTTTTGGTCCCTAATGCTGGCATGCTCTGCCGAACTGCTTTTTATTGAAGTACACGTGTGTAATCATTTTGGTGGAGTACATTCTCTGATGCCTTTCTGTTACTTACTTTAGGTATCTAACCTCTGTGCCTAGATAGGGGACTAGTCTGGCTAATGTATCTCTGTAAGCAATGGAAAGAAATAGACTCGTCTAGAGGGAAATGCAGGGCAGGATCATATTCCTTGTTCTCTGATTTGCACTCTGGAGAAGATTTTCAGTATTCATTGATGGTAACAGAGGACTGTCCAGCTCTTGGGTCATCAGGCAAGTGGTTCAGCACAGCTCTTGCAGGGCTGTTATGTGACTAGCAGAGCCAGGCTGGCAGGGCGACGCTGGGTACTTCAAGTCCCTGGCCGCAGAGGTCAGGAAGACACTACAAGCAAGTGTGACCAGCTTCATCTCATTAAGGAGAAAAGGCTTCTTTTCCACTCATTAGCTGTTCCTAATCTCGCTTTACCTCTAAAAGGCATACTGCATGTACACCATGGCTCTAAGCCATAGAAATATTTTGGTATATGACTCATAGATCCAGCATACGGGTTACTCCAACTGGTAAAGGACTGTGAAAAGACCAGCCTCCAAATTTAGGTATTTCATTGCCTAAATTTGCTATGTGAATTTTACCTGCTCCCTTTTACCTTCATGTTACTGAACAGTTCAGTTCATATTTTTCTGGGAATGATAAGAAGGAGTTTTGAACCCAATTTCTAACACGCGGGCCTTATTTTCTTTCTTTGATAGAATTTCTGCTTTGCTGAAGATCAGAAAACTTGGAGCCTTGTCTACTTCATATTATATATTTATTATTCTTATAATTATTATTTATATTATCATCATTATAAACATTATCATAATTATAAACATTATAATAATTATTATTATTAAACAGAAGCTGACCATGTATTGCTATAAAAAATATAGGTCTCTTGGAAATCATGTCCCATGACAATCATAAAACATCAGAACTCCTAAAATGTAGTTAACATCTAAGCTGCATACAGAAACAGAATTTTATAACAGAAGGTCAGAAAGTTCACATTTTCATTGTTTATTAAAGAATGTGGATATACTAAGCATCAGAAAGGAAAGAGCTTCAGCATTTTAGAGAAAAGGAAATCTAGTTATATACAGAAATAATATAACTGCCCTTGATGAAATAAAAATGTTAAATATAAGACTATCTTTTTACTGATGCTCATAGATATAACAGTTTCAGCCATATTTTAAGAGGCAGATTTATGCCAGTTGCAAAATGATTAGGAGCAATAATAGGGTTTCATGTGATGCTGAAAAAGAAGAACAAAAAAGATAAAACTCACGTGTTTAACATTTTCAATCAAATGACTATTTCTTTAAAATATTTTAACAACAAACATTCCATCTGCATTATGTCAATACAGTCATATTACTCATCTCAGTTCTCATATGTTTTGTTTATGATCCACAAAAGAATTATCCCTATCCAAACCAATTTTAATTGAATTACAAAACAAAAAGAGCCTTTTCTAAGTTTCGAACCTTCCTAACAAACCAGAATAGGGTCAAAGATATTTGAAGAGTCATTGAAGAATATGTTTTCATTTACTTCAGATAGACTCAGGGGAACTTTGTTCCAGATGGTAACCTTAACCTTTGACAATAAACTGTCTATCTGTGGTAGTCTTTTATTACAATTAGATCTATATCTGTCTGATATTTTGGTGGTCAGGAATTTCCTGGTATCATACCACCTATGATAGTATATTTTGCATCATTTATTGTGAATACTTGTAATAGCAGAGGAAAGGAATTTCATTACAGTTTCTCTCATTTGGCTGTGAAGATTTTTTGAAGTATATTCAGTGTAAACACTTCAGAAAACAGCAGAAAACATCCTCACACCTCGGTGGTTTTTTAGCAGTTTAAATGATAACACAACCACTTCATTTCTATTTTAATTTGCAATTTTTGACTGTAAAGAATTAAAGAGCAGTTTTGAGCCAATGGTCAGTTTTAGATATATTAAAGCCATTTGTGTGTCTAACTATGAATTATATGCATAAAGACACTGAAGTATTCATGAAATGTCAGTTGTGCTTGGTATTATCTATATTTCCAGTTAGGTTGACACAACAAAGCAAATAAAATGTAGTTTGTGCAAGTCTTGGAAACATGACTTTGTTTCAAATAGCGCCCCCCCTCCCCTCCCCCCATATTTTTAGTGTATTTAGGTTATGTAACAAGTATTTATTTTACTTCATGGAATACCTAATATTGTAGGAATTTCAGCTGTTCACTTTTTAATATCGGACACCACTCTCTACATGAATGTCTTATCTAGGTCATTACCAGACCCTATATTTCTAGATAATAGAGATAGAATTGACTCAAGCTCACACCTTTAGTATTATATTGTACAGACCTTTTCCATTTAGAATGCCAAATATATCTTTTTTAAAAGCTTGAGAGAAGTTATCTCCTTCACCATAACCATTACTAAACTGAATCAACTTACCCTGAGTATTGAACAGTAATTTTCAGGCTAGAATCCATGGATACCTTGATGTTTGTGGTCTATTTCCAAGGGATTTGTGTAAGATAACAGGAAAGTAAGATGAGTGTCAATAAGCTTAAATCCTCTTCAGAAGGTTTAGCCTATCTGCTGTAAAAATTTACATGCTTGTCAAATTAGAAAAAAAAAAGGTTGAAAATTGTCCTATGGATGGATTTGATGAATTACAGCAAAGCATTAACAGTTCTGAAGAAGCCCTGCTTCACATAACGTTATCAATCTTTTCCTCTTATAGAAGAGTTTCCGTTCAAGCTACATGCACATTGCAAATGCTGTTTGTGTTTTTATTTATTTTTCTTTAAATTCAGATATTATATTATTTTTCTTAGATACATTTTTTCTGCACACTGTATTTTTGACTGCATGCTTAAGGTATTTTCATTTTCCACTTGACTTAAATATTTTGCAAAGATAGTGAAGTTTATGTTTCCCATAAATCAGTGGCTGTGCACATAATTTTAATTCAAAGAGTATGTTATATTTTTATAATTAATATACTACATTCAAAATTTCTTACAAATTTTGGTCTAGTCTTCAGTTTACAAATCATTTACAGTAGCAAACATTCTTGTAACATTTCTTTGCTTGTTACACAAACTAGATGTCTCAGTTTTTCAGGCACTAACATTTCCCTGGAGATCCTGTCTTGATAAACTGCTCTTTGACTGGAATGAACAAATTACATTGTGGCTGAAAGTTCTGTGCTGATAGCATTAGCTCCAAGTCAGAAGACATAGACCTTAAATAACAAAAAAAAAGCAAAACAAAAATCTCTTTATATAAGGTTTTTTCTTCCACCAAATGAATACTTGCAATTTCCAATTTTCAGTTACCAGGCTTAAGCCTTTCCCTCAGACAAATTTTTAACCAGTTTGGCTTTATGGAATTACTCACACCACTGTTCGAATACAATTGGACATATAATTTTCTTTTTACTACTCAGGTAGAGATATTCCAGTTTTGGTTGGGTTTTTTTTTTGTTTTCTTTTTAATATTTGTCAAATTATTATTTTTCTCTGCAAACCTGAGAAGCTCTTGGTATGGAGTACCTTAAAATCACCCTTCTGTCTCTCTCCTACCTTCTGGTAAGAAAAGCTTTGGAAGCACAATGAACAGATACATGTGTGGGCACTAAGTGTGGAAAATTAAGCAGTGCTTCTGTCTGTCACAGAGAGTCAGTCTGCAAAGGTGCACCCCTAATCATGGAACACTGCTTCGTCTTTCCTTGGAGACATCTGTACAGCTATATCTTCTCTTTACAAAACATCCCACTTGAGAGACTGCTAGAACTGATGAGCACATTCATTATATTGTGGCTCTTTGGAGTGTGGCATGGGGAGGAAGGATAGCACAGTCCTCGATCCTTCCCTGTTACAGCAAATAGATAATCTATCTGATCTAACTGAAAAATTTACTTGAGAATGAGTTGACTCAGGATCTAAATTTTCTTTTTTTCTTAACTATTCCTCCAATTAATCGATAATGATTTTCTAATACCCTAGTTATCCAGAAGTCTGAGAGCTAAGGTTGACCTGTCTACCTACTTAGTACTCCTCCAATAGCAGTATGAGATTATAAGAGATGCTCAGGTATGCGTGTAAACCTCTGAGAAGATTGTGTGTCTCTAGAGCTATAGCTGGAGCTTTACTAATTGCATATAATTTAAAAGCTCTGAACATCTTAGTCATGGTCTTGATTATAGCACTTCTAATTCCAGGTTCCAAATTTGACTGGAAACTGCAAACCAGACCCACCTTGACATAGGTCTTGACATGGAGCTCAAAAGAGCATCTTTTTTTGCACTTAAAGAATGTCTAAACTTAAATATTTTTTCTTGTTATGTTTTTAGTTTTATGTTTTCTCCTGATGATTTTCATATCCTGGACACGTGTTGAAAGGCTTGGACTGCTTCTGGTCATATACGGCAGCCTTGTGCTCTGTGATGAAATAAGTCTTTGTGATCAGGCAGATGAGGGCACCTGGTTTTGAAAGTATGCTGTGGTTTCCTTCCTGCTGGCATGACTGATTTTCCTTTCAGTGGAAACCAACATGGATGGTAGTGGGAAGGTGGTAATTTTTGAACCTTGTTCAACATATAGCCAAGAGGTAGTTTGTGTACGTATCTGCACCTAAAAGCTAGAAACCCCAGAGTTTATATGTAGTCTGTGATGGCATTCTAAAGATATTTTCAAGAACTAGAGTAATGAATCATACACTTTATTTCACCCCGTTTGTTACCTAAGCTAATTGGTATGTGAGAAGTATTATGACTTTGTGTTAGCAGCTTTTTCATGTAGTGACTCTCAGATGGTGCAGATACCTTAGTCTGTATTTTTCCTTTGATGTAAGCAACACCACCACCAAGAAGTCTTTGGTTTTTTTTTTTGTTAGAAAATATATAGCAGAATAAAATGAGACTTAATGTTCATATTAAATGCAGTAATTCAACAGTAAATCAGGTCCAGTCATTCAGAACTCATCACACACTGACCATTATATCCCTTTCAGCACAATCAGGGAAAGAAAAGCCTGAAGAATGATATTCACCAGACATAAAGCTGTAATGATAATGTTTCATAGAGCACTTAATCAGGTATATTTTATTGTAGGACATCTCCATTAAAAAGACATTCAGAGTTGTGCAGTGCTTTTCAAGTTGAATCTAGTGAATTTCTGAGAGGACTGTATGCTTGGGAATGTCTAATTTTCTCCTGGATATTTCACAAAACCTCTTTGAAGTCTCTGGAGTTATAGCAGGGATCAAAATCCTATTCCTGTTATACACTGACAGAAATCAGATAAAACTGCTGAGAAACTGATGGCGCAGATCTTTAGCTGGTTCCTGTCAGTTTAGCTCACTGAAGTCAATGGAGCTACTCTTAGAGTCATTCTGGTTCCATTGTTTGTTTTTATCACTGAATATGTATGTATTTCTGCAACTGAATTTCCAATTAGGTTGTTGGACATGTGCTATTTATTTGTCCTGCAGCATCCAACACAGTATATAGCCTTTCTGCCCTTGATATTGCTAAAGGCAACTGATAAAAATGAGGTTATTCTTAAGGAAGAGCTACTAGATTTTGAAAACATTTCACTGAGCGATTTTCACCGTTGCATCTTAGAACAAATAAGTCTTTATCATTCTAAACCATGTTTTGCACAATAATTGCTTTCTGGAATATATGTGATTTATTTATTGTAGAACTACTGCTAGCCTCCACATACACAGTGATAATACAAATTTCACCTATTCCAGTATCTCTTCTGTAACCGCTGGCAAAAGTGAATACTTAAGAAAAGAATACAAAAAACAGGAAAAAGACAGGTCCCCAAGACTATCCTCTTTTCAGCATCAAGTAAAGCCAGGTCTGTTCCCCTGTGCATCAGCAAGTAACAGCAAATCAAAAAGAACACTAATGACTGACTGAGATTTTTTGGAAAGGACATGCAGATCTGGTATCCTTTGTTTTCCTCTCCCCATAGTTATTGAGAATCCAAAATGTTAAACCTTTCAGCAGAAAAAGGAGCTAAAGTAGTTCAGAGGCCAAGCTGACTTGTACTAGTTCTAGAAACATAACCTGCCTGTGTTCCCTCACACTCCTCTACACACAAAGGTATCAAGCCTGATTCAAAGCCCTACAAAGTTTATAGGAGCCTTTGCTATCATGTCATTGACTGCCATGAGATGAACTAAGTGACTTTATAAGTAGGTGCAGGATAGTGAAATTATTCCCAGTTTGGTTTTACCCACATGGACAGTGTTTTGTTATGAAACTAAGCAGAGAAAGAAGATGGAAGGTATTGGATCTTGTATAGTAACATCATGATGCATAAGAAAGTGCAAGGATGCATTTTGTTTCTCACCAGGGTATTCCAAAAGTGACTCACATTGTCTTTAAGGTTAAAATATTAATCCATTATACATTAGAAAGAATTAAAAAAAGAGCATACCTATTTTCAAGGTGAATATGATTGCCCTATTTGCTGCTGAATTAAGAGTTTCATTGTATAACAAATCAGTCATATTTTGTGTATGGCAAAGAATTAATCAGGAAGAGAAATATAAAATATTTATTAACTTGTTTTTCAGCTCTTACTCTGAACATGTGTGCAGGGTGTGAAGAAATACAAACATAGAGGAAGGATCAAAAGAAGAGGAAAAAAGAATCAGAAGAGGAGGAAAAGAAGCTCTCCATTCAGCCTGTCATCTCCAAAACAGCAAAAAATATTCTGGGATGACTGCACATCCTTCTGTTTTATTAACCTTATAGTGCAACAGGCTGTGGAACAATGTAGTCAAACGCCTTCTATGTCAGTTCTAACACAAGAGGGGAGAAGGCAATTTAAGGCAATTCCCTTGGACCAGAAATTTGGACCAGAAATTGTTCGGTTATCTTCTACCTCACCGCCTCTGCCCTGGTCAGTGCCACCAGTACTGCCATGCTCCCTGTGCCTCCTGGCCCCTCTGTTCCTTGGTAGCTGCTGCCACCTGGACATGGCTTGCACGCTGCTGGGAGGGAAGGAGTGTCGAGTCTGGCAGCAAGCAACATGTGAAGAGGAGAAGAAAGAAAATATCTGAGATGAACGCAGGAAGGATTGTACTTGCCTGAAGGTCTGAAAAAACTCCTGGCAGCCCTAGAGACCTTATTATAACCCAGTGCTGTCTTCATGGACAGTGAAGTTACTATACAGCTTTTCATTAACCACGCAGCTACTCAATCCGGTATTGTTTGCTTCAGATCGCACTGGGAGCCTGTAAAATGTGATGTATGCAGTATGTTAGGTTAGGATGGAGCAGCAATTGTACTGTGCTTAACATTCCGATTGTCAGACAAACAAACTAGACAATGCCAAAAATGCAGCTTGTTCTAAAACACAAACTGCCGTCATTTGACATTGTAGCAGCTCATTATTTAAAGCCACAAATATTCAAGAACTAAAAGAGAGAAATCTTAATGTGTAAATCTTTTACTTTTCCCTTGGTAAAAGTGCTTGGGGAGGGTAGCAAGATGTAGTGGAAAAATGTTGCAAATGAAATGGACAGCCTGTTCAGGCTGTTTTGTCATTTCCATGGCTTGTGTTGATCCATATCTGCTCCAGAATAGAGGACATTGGAAGATGTGATTCAGAGCACTGCTTGAAGGCCTAGAGCGGGTTCACTCTTCGGTTCAAAAGTGCTGGCAGGAAGGACTGTGGCTTGCTCTGTACACTCAGCTGTGTTAATGTAGGGGAAGCAAAGAGAGTCTGTCTGCCACCTTAGTTTTTCCTCTCCTCCAGTAAGTACATCTTTACTGTAACATGATAACATTGCTGAATACTGAACCAGGTATCCAAAAGCCTGTTGTTTAACACTGTGTCCTCCAGGTGTAACTGAAGAAAGTGTTGCTTATAGTGGGTATCATTATTTTTATTGGTTTTAATTAATGAAAATTTTGGTCTTATCCAGCCTCTAAATCCAAGACCCCTTTACTGGGACTGAAGTGTCTCAGTAGAATCCACTCTTCAAAAATAAGTGCCCTAGGGATAGGAAATGGGCATTATATTTGTTCCCCTTCAGGCTTCTCATTCAAATGGATGAAAAGTTGATTTTGATTAAATGCACAGAGAATAAAATACTTTAAAAAATTCTTTAAAACAATACTGTTTAAGACAAAAAAAAAAAACCAACAAAAAAACCCAACAACGAATATTCCCTGTGGCGATTTCACACTGAGATGAAGATTCCTTATATTTGCATTATCAGCAAACAACGGATTCAGATGAGTAATGGTTTGGTAGAGCAGCTCATGACTTTAAATGAATGAAAACCCCTTCAGTGAAGAAAGCCCTTAATTTCTTTAATTTAATTTCAAACTTTCTTTTGAAATTTTCCATTTTCTTCAGTGAAAGTCAGGCGAAAACACCATACCATTCTCTTAAAAAAAAAAAAAAAAAAAAAAAAAAAAAAAAAAAAAAAAAAAAAAAATCAAACCATTTCAGCATTTCTACACATACAGATATTTTACTGAAATATTTTTCAGAAGTGAAATAATAGTAATTCCCTTCAATTTTCTGTTCAGAAGAGTAGAATATTAACTTCCTAATTCTGAATGGAATGAAGCTTGAATTATTGAAGTGAGGCTAAGCCAGGTTGTTAACCTCAAATAAGTAATAATTTTGCAGTCTCTGAGAACCCACAAAAGAAGAAGAGCCCTTTACATGTGGAGTACGCTTCTGGTTTAGTAGTGACCCCACTGGTGTCTGTGCTGCAATATGAACACCCTGCAAGGCATACTGTATTCACAGGATGAATTTCAATGCCTGAGCTTGTGCAATTCACTGGCAAAAACTGCAAAAATTAAAGCAGTTCAAATGACTTGGAATTTGTTGGGGGAAGGGACAATTCATAGTATCGTATCATGTGTTTTCATTTATTTCAATAAGGAATATATGTGTTTTGGGCTAACCCATGCAAGAAACAACTGATGTAAAATATGATGAAAAAGGAGCATTACAGAGAAATTCTTAGTTATTTTATAAACCAGAGGACAGTCCAGTTTTTTTCTTAGGAAAGACTGAGTGAGAGACAGAGAATGCTTCAAGTTGTGAGGAGTGAAATCTTAAACTGAATCAGTAATTAAAAAAGATTAAGTAAGCCCTTGGGGCAGGGACTATTTCATTACAGCCTTGTACAGTGCCTGCCACAGCAGGGTCTCCCCTTTCCATCGGGAACTCAGGGCATTGCTGTGATGCAAGGAGTAAAACCAACAACAAAAATACTAGAGGGAAAATGAAAAATCAAAAAATGAACAACACTTAATATGCAGAGTCTTTCTTCCTTTCTCTGGTCTTCACTACACTGTGGATTAGAGAAGAAAGCCCAGCCACAAAATTGCAGAAATATAATGTTTGATGAATTTGAGCTGAGGCAGGAATTTATTGTTGCTGTAAATTCCATAGCCCTATTTGACTCAATCAGCAGGAAAACACTTCCATTAGTAAAGGGTCAGCCTTGGAGTCTCTTACTGTTTCCATCACATCAAGAAATCACATGCAGAATGATGCAGTGTGGGTGAAGCATTGATTCATAGCTGGAAATTTCGTTGACCAGGTTAAAACTAAGGAAAATCACACTTTTATTCTGCAGTATGTTTAAACAGAGTCCTTGTACAATTACTATGTATGTAACCAAGTCCATTACTATGCTAGTAAACTGTTCTAGAAACAGAGATATTAAAAAAAAATATTAAAAAAGAAGAAGAGATAAAAGACTAAAGGGAAAGGGAGAAGGAGCTAGAGGTGATATTTTATGGAAATTTTTCCTGCCTGAAGTGTCTAGGATAAGTCTTAATAAATTCTGGAAGCACTGAGAAACAGACTTCCCTGTATGCTTTGCATATGTATGAAGGACCCTTAGATTCAGATTCAGGACAAGAGAATAGGGAAATTTTCCATCATGGAAAGATATACTCTTCTCTTAGCTTCTTCGGTAGCCATCTGTAAATATTGTTCAGCATGGGTGACTTACTAGGTAGAAGTGTGAAAAGTCTGCCAAAGACTTGACAAAAAGATGTTCCCCAAATTCTGCTACGGAAGCAGGTGTAAATTACTACAGGCAGAGCAAGTACTGTCTTACCTATGCTATTTCCTTGCCTGAGTTTGCAACAAATAGGTTCTATGATGGTAATGAGACCTACTAATTATAATCCTAATTGTTTTGAACATGGCAAGGTGTCACACCTATGAGTTTAAATAGAACATGGGGGCTAATGATAAAAACGGTACAGACATGATGGACATTTTTTGACACTGATGTCAATGAACCGTTTAATGGAAGTCTTTGACATTCTCTGTTATGAATTGGATTGACACCTTCTTCTATGGGAGGTGCAATCCCTGCTCCCTTAAATGGTAGACTCAGAAGTGCTAGAGTTGAAAAGCTGGCTTCCTGTGTCTGGAAGAATATATTCCTGTGGACTAGACAATGCATCCCCCAATGACTTTGTACACAGTTTAATTTCTGCCTGCACAGTTTTGATCATTTATACAATACCACAATCATTTTCTTTCTTCTTTTTTTTTTCCCTGGTCTTACTTGCAAGAACTTAATGTCAAAACATTTTCTTTATAAGTGCTAAGAAGAACAGTATACCTTTCTTATTCCTGTTTTCTCATTCCTGTATTATGCTATTTTATTTTTTTTTCTTGTTTGTCCTGTTTATAATGATGGCAAAAAATAATAATAATAATAAAAAAAGCCTGAATCATCAATGGTTGTGGCTCATGAATATGCAATATCAGATTTGGGTATGTGGCAAATAAGCTTCACATATCAACTAAACATTCTTGTTGAGCAGATTGGATCTTTAGGTTATAATAAATAAGTTAGCAAGCATATTGAAACAATCATCTAAAAAATTTTTTTCTTTCTTCTCGAGTAATTAGAATTGGAGTTACTAACTTTCTGTGATTTCACTGAGGATCTGTTTTCATATAGCAGATGCAAGTATCATCGCTTAGATCCCTGTGTCTTCAGATGACAGTAGTAGTCTTGTCCTCAGAGAAACAAGATCTATACTCACAGTAATACTCAGGGCATGTGTATTTTCATTGGCCTATGGCAAAGGAGGTGCAGTTACTTTGGACCTTATTCCCCTGAGATCTTATGCACTGACACTGAAATAAACAGAAGCTTTGTCCCAGATCTAAGAACAGATACAAGAATGTTCTAGCATTTTGTCTTTTAGAACTTGATCTCTGCAGTAGAGTCTGTATCCCTGAAAAACAATTATAAAGGCTTCCTGTACAACACTCAGTGGTAATAGACACTGCTTAACAAGCTGTTTGACAGCCTGTGTGCAGAGGGGATCCTCATAAGGGCACCTGCAAGCAAGTTCTCATGGGGAGAGGCCATAAACAGACAGCCCCTTCCCATGCTACATCAGAGCTCTAACCCCTCAGCCATAGTGCTAACCAGATATCTGAAGGAGATAGATACTGTTAGAAAAAAATCACTATTCCCTTTAAAAAGAAAGAAAAAAGTGATAACCATCAATAACTTTCACTGAGATTTTTACTCAGTGGACTCGCAAGACACCTGCTGGCACAAGGTGCCCAGATAAGTCTTGCAGTAAAATGTCTGTACATCCAAAGTGGAGGTTAAAGATGTACTAGCCATTGCTATGCTCAACACTGAGATGTAAGGGATCTGCAGAACCTGTGCCCTTGGATGAACTGAAATATTAAATATCGATGGTGCATGTTGAGTCTAGGTCTCTGAAACATAAACGGCAGGAAGGCAGGGAGGGATAAAGGGATCATGATTCTTAGACTCAGCTCTCTCAATTCTACTTGGTGTGGCATCAAGAATTTAGGGTTATTCCTGAGTTCATACCTCTCTCCTTTGTTTAAGTGAAAGTCCATAAACATGGAAAATTCAGATTCCCTTAAATCTCTTTACGTACTTTCACTATAATAAGCCCTGCCAGTTACACAAGAATACTTGCATTATGCTGAGTGTGAGGTGAGTCAGCATGAGAAGCTTTAAAATTAGATATTAATCAGCAAGCTCTCGGAGCCCTAATTATTAGGTACCTGTGAAGCTGTTACTGCATGGATAATGAAAGAGATAGATACACATTTTTCTCCTTTATGCCAATGAACACAACTAGGTATGTGAACAAGTGAACTCATTTACTTATATTAGAAAGCTAATATTGGGGTACCCAGGCTTCTGTACTCCAAAGGGAAAGGTTTTATTAGCTTGGAGCCATGTCATAATGGATTATATGAAGACATAGTTAGCAATGGGTTCACTGAGAAAAGCCTATGTGTTCAGTAATGCATTCTTTACCAGTAACATTCAGGTGTCTCAGCAGCATGTTGCACAATGACTGTGTTTCTCCCATGGAAATAATTTGATGTAGTACACTAACCTGCTCTGGATTCTTTCGACTCTTCCTTTTTGTGATACTGTCAAAGAGGAATAGCTTAGCATCCTTTGTTGTCTGAATGTCTAAACTAATTACAGACAAGCACCAAAGCTGTATCTGATGACTCAGCTCTTTCAACGTTTAATGAACTTCTTTAAAATCAAGAGTACTAAGAGATGGTTTGCATATAGAATATATCTGACGTAACTACAGAACTGTTATTTATCCAGTGGATTCTACACCACATACATGATTCAGAAAGCAAATTAAAAAATATCAGCCTTATCAAGGGCTGTAACTCCAGGGATATATTTTGTAGTTTATACAAAAGGATTTAAATTACAGAGGCCATGTTCTGTCCAGAAACATAGTCACAGTTGGCAAAAAAATCAAAAGGTTAAATCACCTATATAGAATACTCAGGTTTTAATTGAGATTTTTTTTTTTCCTTACTCTATCTCTTAGGAATTCATTTTTTTTTTACTCCTCGGGGATGCAAAGCACACCAAACAGTAATACAGAAGGACATAAAAGTAGAGGAAAGCCTAGATCATACCTGTCATGTTCTGCAACCCAGACAACATCAAGTGTGCAGCAGGAAGGATCTCTTAAAGGAAGAATGCTAATTCATGTATTTCTTTTGAAATGAGAGGATATCTTCTTCTAACACTCTTCATCAGGTGGTTGGATGTGCTGGAGACTCTTACAGTTAGCTTGCTTGTATGTAGTGATGGAGCTAACTGTTATGTTTCTTTTCTTCTCATTTTTAAAATGACACTTGTGGAGACATCTGGATGATTCAGCAGATTATATCTGTAAATCTCAGAAAGATTCTGATATGGAAATTCCTTAGATGTATCGTTCAGTGAATGCTTCGTGAAGTGTTTAACAAAAGAAAGAGAGGAAGGTTTAAAGAAAACAGTATTGATTATAACTCTCTTTGCCTCACTCTGCTTCTGAAAATGGCTGTTTTATTGGCAGAGTACATTGCTAGGAACCCCAGACTCTCCTTCTCTTCCTCCCTTCCTTCCATCCTTTTGTCCTTGCCCCTTCATCTCTTTGTCCCTTCCTACCTTCCTTTTCCTGCTACCCTAAGCTAGATGGAGAACACAAGAGGAAGACCTGCCTCTTCCCTGGAGTCTGGGAGAAGGAGCAGAGCTCCTGCACAGATGTGAGTGGGTACCTCATAGCCAGTCACGCGGATGACATCAGGGAGCAGGTAGGACTTTGCCTTCTCCCTCACTGAGACAGAGGAGAGCTGAGCTAAGAGAAGAGTACTGCAATTTGCTTCTGGCTCTGAATAGAGAAAAGTCTAACTATTTTCTTTCTCATCCAGATAAAAGGAGCTAAGAAACATATCGTGCTTTTATATTTGCTCTGTAGAGTCCACTTCCTTTTTGGTTCTTGGCTTCTATGGATACAAAGCCAGCTCCTCCACAAAAATTGTGGCAAAGTCACAATAGTGTCCATTATAATGTCTTGCCAAATACATGCATTTATGCTTTAATCATAGTTTCCTGAATTATAAAGAGTTCCTTAAACCAGCTCTCGACATGCATGTATTTTATTAGGAAATACACAAGGAGCTTAAAATGGATTTTGTAATGAAAATACACAAGCCACTATAATTGCAGTAGTACTAGCTGGTATCATTGTTATGTCATGCATGCTTACTCTTATATGGCAGCCACAATGTGACATAATTTACAGCAAGTGAAGGATTTGCAGTATGCAACAAAGAAATTGAAGACACACTGCTTTGTGAAAACAGATCACAAACTATTATTCTCTGCTTAATCTATTCTGTACTTTATGTAGTTCATTTAATTACAAAGAGTTATTGTAAATCTCTTTTATTTTTTCATCCTGAAAAGGGCAAGTGCAGTTTGAGAAAGCAAATGAAACACTCCTAACACATTTAAATTCTACTATAAACCTCTAAGTGTTGGCTTTGAAGGAATTTTCTCTGGTGTAAAGGTTTACAGAAGGAGTGTTATTGTGAGTCGGATGTTATGTGGCTTTCTGGAAAAGATGGTTTGCTCAATCGTTTACACTTCTGTGATTTTCTTATTGTTATATGAGAATTACTACTTAAAATCATCTGCTTCATTAGCATCATGGATCATAAGATGAAGTTACAATCTACTCTGCTGTAACAGCCTGAAGAAGTCCTCTGTATGAATTAATTTAATTTTTAACTAACACAATCCCCAGAAGTGTGTCTAAGTATGAAGACTCAGCAAACAAAGACATCTGTGGGTGACTTTGCTTGGTGAAATCATTATAATTTAGCCTGTTCCTCTCTTTGAGACATTGCATAGCAAGGTGCTGTTTCAGAAACTGTAGTGAAAAGCCTTTTTATGACAGAAATGCCCACTATCTTTCATACTAATCCTAGTTATATCAATATGGAGCATGAAGTTCAGATGTAAGACATTCAGCATGATACCATGTCAATCACTTGTTTTGAGTAGATTCTATTTATTGGTGTTTTCCATGAAATTGTTTATCACTTCAAAATTATATTGTTTGTCAAGATTGGATGAGGTACCTGAAGAGATCTCCCCATTACTCATCCATTTTTCATGACAACTTCAGAAAGACATTCCTGGATCTGTCTTGTCACAAATTATTTTATAATCTAGCTGTCCAAAAGTAGACATGATGTGTGATCTCATAGTTGAATCTATGCCTTAATATTTGTCTTAAAAGTTAGGAAATAAGGGTTGGAAATCCCTCAGTCACAGAATGAGCCCTGGACACAGGCCTGTGAATTTTGAGTGAGTATTTTCTTATTAATCTATGGAGAAATACTTCCTCCTGGTCTCTTTTAAAAGCAAAAAATATTTCTCCTGTTTCGTTTCCTTTTTCTGCTTCCCTGTAACCCATGGGTTTTTTTCAAATAAAAGGTTCAAATTTTCTCCTTCAGAAGAAGGCACTAGACTGTGGACTAAGGCCTAAACCCCACAACAGGAGGCAGGGTTCATTGCCAACCCATTCCCCGGACTTTGTAGTGCCCAAGGCTCTGTGCTGATGGATTTCATTCTCAGACGTGCCCAGGTCTAGGGAAGCAAGTCACCTTGATAGTTGCCCCAGTGCTCAGAACTGTGGTATTGAAGCTTCTTTCTGCAGCTTTGGCAAGTTCACCACTTGTCAAGGAGCAATTATTGCCTCATTGTATCTGTGTGCGGAAGACAGTATTAATTACACATGTACCGTGGCAACAAAGGCAAGATGAAAACTTAAGAGGATTATTTTGCCAGAGATGTTAGTGAAGACAACAACAACAACAACAACAATAACAAAATCAAAATAATAATCTGGGACTCCTAAATCAAGACAAATAATAATTCTTTTTTTCTCATGCCTAATCATAAGTACATGGATCTCAGAATAAATAAAGCCCAACATTTTCTTGAGAAAAAATAATTTCATTGAAATAAAAAGGGCTTCTTGATTTGCTTCATGATCTTGGACGTCAGCCTTTTAAATTCTAACTACTGACTTTCTAGGGTTTTCTTATCATACTCATAATTGTACATAGTGTCTCTGTCTGAATAAATGGTAGAATAACCAAAAGGAAAAAACCTTATTCTGTATTCTTTATATGTACACCTAAATATAGATATCTGGGGAAGTAAAAGAAGAATGCTTGTGAAAAACTGTGAACACTGCTTGGCAAAAAGGATGTGTCTGTCTAATTCCTATTTCCATAGTAATCTGCTGTGTTCTACTTGTCAGATATTCAGTTATGACTGTCAGCCAGAATTGTAATTCTGTCTAAAAATAAGACATTTCACCTTTAAATATGAAAAATGACAACCCTTTTCAGTGAATTCACTTTCAAGAAAATATGAGATTTATTTTCTAATATATACAATACAGGTCTGCTGAAGCCTAATTCATGGTATCTCCATAATATGCTCCTACCTTGTGTAGAAAACACAGTATTTTCTAAAGGATGTGGCTCCTACACAGACCTTGGTAAAAACAGCTTTGGATTTCCTGTATGGAACTTCAGGGGATTCTGTTTATGCCATATGATATGATATGATATGATATGATATGATATGATATATCATATATCATATCATATCATATCATATCATATCATATCATATCATATCATATCATATCATATCATACAGCATGATTCAATACGATGCCATATGTGCCCTTACAGAGCACCCTTCACATTCCCTTTCTTCAGTCCAGGCTATCTCCTCTCGATCAGGTCTCTCAGTTCCATGAAAGGATCCAGCAGCAGCTTTGGCTGTCAGTGATGTACATTTCTAAGTCAGCTGGTGCAACTTGGTGCATTATATATGTCATAACAATTACAGATGGAGAAAGAAATGAAGCTCTGAAAAATTTCTGTCTTTAAAAAACCCCAAACATACACAGACAAGCACAGTCCTACTGCTTTGGCACTGGATATTGAGTTAATTAATTCCTACTGAAATCCAAGGGTCATTTTCTCTGTTACGATGTATGTAGGAAATTCTTCAGAGCAAAAGAAATCAGTACACCCATAGCTATGACTCTGTCTGAATGATCACTTAGAGGTATTTAAACTAAGTCAGAATATCTATCATGTTTAAAACAAGTTCCCATATATCCTACCACACCCACTGCCCTTCTAACCTGAGTATAAAGCTAAAGGACATTTAAAGGATAGTGATGTATAGATATAGTGAAAGGCCACATAAGGAAAAATTCTTTGTCCATTTTCTTCTTCCAAGAGTTTTAGATGGATTGTCTTTCTAATTTGGTGAGATTAGTAAATCCTTTAGAAAACTGAATTCTGAGTGGGCTGTGTGGTGGAAAGCCACTAGAGCTAAAAGGTATGTTTGCTGTTGGCCAGGAGTCAGATCCAGATGATGGAAGATACCTTAGTTGTCTTCGCATACCTGCCTACAAGCAAGTCCCTAAAATACCAGTACAGCCAGTTCCAATTAAGTGTAGGTGTCCTTATCAGGTGGTAAATCTCACTATTGCGGTCTAAATTTAGAATAAAAGCAACAGATTCACACACACACACACACACACACACACACACACACACACACACACACCCCCCAAAAAAACATATTCACAAGCTCAAGGGAAAAAGAAAAGTGAGAGATGGAGAAACTTTGTTTGTGCAGTAGGTCACATGCCTAGTCTGTGGAGGGTAGAGTCCAGCTTTGGGAAATCATACTACTCCTGTGAGTGTGTATTTATTTGCATTGTTCCATAAGGGGCTTATATGTAGCATATAGATGCATATGGCGGTATTTATCATATTTATTTTCAGATGTGTGGAAGTTTGGTGTCTGTCTGAACTTCTTTTTCAATCTCCCATTCCATACGGAGAGAGAGGGCACTTTTAGAGAGTAAATTGTTCACCTCTGAGGCACCAGTTCAAGTTGAAGAGCCACAACCACAGATCACTTTTCAAAATGTAAGTGTTGTACTAAACTAAAGCCCATATGAAAACTAACAGCCTCTGGAATACCATATAGAGATCTTCAAGAACAGCATATGAGAAAAATAAAAACACGTTCATAAACACTACCCATTGAGCACAGTACAATACTATTTGAAAATGATTAGGAGTGGAGAGAAATACTACAGAAATGAGTTTATAAAGAAATACAGGTGAGACAATACTGTTTTTGTCAAGGCCAGAGAAAAAGACTTTCAGCAGCTAAGACACACAATTGAGATAGATTTCATATAGATAAACCCCTCCTGGCATCATAATAAGGGTCCTCTGTTTTGATGAGCCAGCTTAGCATATAGAAGTGGATGTGAAACCACCTTTGATTTCCAGCAGCCAGTAACACTGTGGCCAATGGCTTTGAGAGAAAAAAAAAAGAGCCCCTCTAACTTTACCATATGGAGCTTCAGACTCTTGAAATATTAAGTCTGTAAAGTGAAAAGATTTTATTTAAAGGGGGTTTTTTTTCAGTTTAGTTTTCCTTTGTTGTTCTGTAGGCCTGGAGTTACACTCATTCAAGCCTGAGAATCTTTACCACAGGCAAATAAGCTGACTACCCCTGACAAAACCTTGGTCTGTTTTTTAGGGGGGTTTAGGATTTTTTCCCAAAGATTAACTTTCACATAACAAAGTCATTCTTATATGGAAAAATGCATTTCATCTTAATAAAAAATCATTTACAAAGCAGAGAACCACAAAAAGTGTAGAACAAACATGGATTTGTCATGGGAGGGGACAACTGGGCTGTAAGGGCATTCCAACCAGTACAAGCTGTGGAGCAGGTCAACCTTTGTTTTATGATTATGTTTGCAACTATGCAGATGCAAATTTAATTTCCTTTCCCTCCATACTATTCTGATCTGTACATATACCTTCAAAACAATTTTTTTTTTTTTTGAAAGGTACAAGATATGCATTTGCTTAAAATGCATACTAAAAGATCAAACCTTCAAAAACTGAGCTACCCCTGTGACATATGCTGGACTGCTATACCTCAGTTCCAGAGTTCCTAATTCATCTGCAGAACAATCTTTGGAAAACCTATGCAGACAAAATATGTTGATTTTCATCAATCATAGTAATTTCTAGTGGTGAAATAGTAATCCTTCAGCTTCCAACCCCTTCCAAATTTCCTAATGAATGTGTCAATTAGATATAGTGGTTTTAATGATGCAGATGCCTTGTCATTCATATGAAAGCCACGAAGCCACATAAAATAATAATGACATTCATTTACTTGGATTCTGGTTCAGAAGCAAAACAGTTACTTGTGGGACATCGTACATGGCATAATTCCTTGAGCCATTAGCTTAAAAATGTATCTGAAAAGTATCATCACTCTGGAGCATATCTTTTCTATGAACAAAATCCAGTGATGAGTTAGTTCTTGCTGTGGGCCATGTAAGCTAAAACAGAAATCTGTTCTTTGGAGAAAGAGCAACAGTCTTTCTAGTGTCTGATGAAAATAGAGGAGGCTGTCAGAAAGAAATAAAACAGGGCTGAAGCCAGAATCGCTTACAGAAAATCTATGTATTGAGTTATGTGGGAAAGAGAAACTGAGTAGCCAGGAGTTAACTTTACTCAAGTATGTTGTGAGTGTTTTACAAGAATCAGGATAAGAGGTTCGAGTGGACAATCAGGGACACAGGGGAAAATGTAATGAAATTAATTTATACAGTTCCTTATTCTTTCCTCATTCACTTGGTTCACTATAAAGATGAGCGTAGAAAGCTTTCCTTGCTGCAGTTCTGAAACACGTCAGCTTTGCAGTCTGAGAACAAATACCTGGGACACTTGTTAAAAGCTTTATCTTGCTGGGTTAGCTTGTTGTGCAGAAGGCTAAATTTGATGTCACTGGTGGCCAGAGTCTCATATATAATGAGATGTAAGTCATGCAGTTTAGTGGCCAGAGGAACTCGTAACAAAAGTGTTCAGGTCTTTTAGTGGCAGTGGTGTTTGAGCTGTCAACCCGAAAATACAAAAAAAACCCAAACAAGTTTCATTTAAAATCTACCTACAAAAATCAGTGTTCCTGTCCCCCAAATACTTTTTATTTGCACAAACGATGCCATTCAGTTGGACTTTTCTTTTTATGGGGCAGAGAAGACAAAAAGGAACAAAGAGGGGACCTTGCACTTGTAGGCAAAAGGCAGGCTTTTCTTCATGGAGGGTGCTTTGTGGTCCCATTTACTCAGCAGTTCACAGGTCAGAGTAAGTGTTGAAGAGACAAACGTGTCACCCATGTTCAGCCCATCTGTCTGCCTTTAGCAGGCTCTCTGCATGGAGGAGGCTGAGGACAGCTGTCCTCTTCCAGGCTCAGCTGTGCCGAGAGTTTTTCACTCCAGCTGCTCATCACAGAGCCTCCCCAGAGGCTACTGACACCCTGTTCTGCCTGACTGACTACATTAGCTCTCTTTAGTACACTCTGAAGAAAAAAAAAACCAAACCAACAAACCAAAACAGGCTAATTTTAAAAGTTTATATAGTGAGTAATTACTAATTTGGCCCATGCAGACTAAAGCACTTTAAGGTGTTTTCCCACAAGCAGTTCTGTAGTTATTGTGGAAAAGAAGCAATTTTGTCAGGACATGGTAAAATAAGAGCTTTACATGAGCTGCCTTTTTTTTTTTTTTTCCTGACATAACAGTTTCAGGCATATTTTTGTTTACTACATCAGAATCAAAATCAATCGTTCATGAAAGCAAGAAATACAGGTAACCACGTTTGAGATAGATGATCCCAGCAATCTCATCCTGCATCTCAAAGTCTTATTAAGAGAACCCAGGCTATGTATGGATGGTTGCCTTGTATTCCTACCATGTCATAAGTTTTTCACTGTCCTTAACCAGAGTGACTGAAAGTGTGTTTCACACTCTCTTAGTAAAGAATGACACTAGGTTACATGACAAAAAGACAACACAACAACTAGAGGGTTAGAAAGAGGATCCATCCTCCTTGTGCACTTTGTGTATTACTTCAACCTTATAGAAGATATTGTTTTTCTGAACTCTGTGCAATTTTTAGAAAGGCCAGTTTTTGTTTGACTTTTGGAAGAAACAGATTTCAACATGTGTCAAGTACTTTTAAACAAAATTCATCAGAAAGGATAACCTTGGACCTCCATTCAATATCTTAACATGCAGAGACCCTTTGATTCAAGTGATACCACTGTGAAACTGTATTTTGTATAATTTCCAGGAGTAAAGTATAAATATTTCCAGCAAAGCATTCTTAATATAAGTTTATTTGCTAAGTGTGTTTCTTCCTTTTTGGAGCTTGTTCCTGTCGTAGGAAATCGGTTTTGTTTTAATGGAAAAACAAAATGGATGGGTTCCCCAGATTTTCATTTCTACCGCTCTGCGAACTCACAAAACCATAATGTAAGGCATTTGTGACAAATCCCCAGGAATAATGTCTGAGAGTCCCTTGCTAGAATATCGGCCAAGAATACTATTTCTGTTACTTCCTGTTTCTCACCACACTGAAAAGAACTGTAAACATGACATTTCTCCTACTATTCGTACACTTTTAAATTCTGATCCCAGCAGGAGCCAGGAAAAGCACAAGAATAAAACCTAACTGCTGCACAATAAGGGAATCTGAGATTTGGCAAAAAAATGATCATTTCATTGCTTTAGATTTGTGTTTCTGTACAAATATTGCTATTCAAGACCTATAAGACATTTTCAGAACATGTGACCTATTTCTGACATCTATTCCATAATAGGATGAATTAGATCCTAAGTGTGTTTATTTCTTTCCACTGACTACAAAGTTATGACCAGCTCTGCAGTACATGTTTACACGGAAAATGTATCAATTTGGTCAACTGTGTCCCATCTTCTTTGCTGACCTACAGTCCACATATTGATTTTTGCCTTTATACACCTTGTAACAACCATATTGAATCACTTGAAAAAGACATCTTTATTTTACTGTTTATAATATCTTTTAAATACAGCAGGAGTTACTACGTCGTGTTTACTCAACAAGTTGAGCTGTGTTCAGCTCTGGGCCTCCCAATGTAAGATGGACATAGACCTGTTGAAGCAAGCACAGAGGAGGGCCATGAAGATGATCAGGGGCTGAAGCATCTCTTCTCTGAGGACAGGCTGAGAGAGTTGGGGTTGTTCAGCCTGGAGAAGAGCAGGATCTGGGAGACCTCATAGTGGCCTTCCAGTACTTAAAGAGGGCCTACAGGAAAAATGGGGAGGGTTAGGGAGTGTAGTGATAAGATGAAGGTTAATAGTTTTAAACTGAAAGATGATAGATTTACAGTAGATATAAGGAAGAAATTTTTCACTGTGAGGGTGGTGAGGCACTGAAACAGGTTGTACAGAGAAGCTGTAGATGCTCCCTCCCTGGAAGTGTTCAAAGCCGGATTAGATAAGGCTTCAAGCAACCTGGTCTAGTGAAAGGTGTCCCTGCCCATGGCAGGAGGGTTGAAACTAGATGATCTTTAAAGACCCTTCCAACCCAAAACATTCTATGATTCTATGAACATCTAACCTCCAACTAAACAATCTCTATCTTATAAACCAATTCATATATTCACCCGTGCTAATTTTCCTGTATCACAATCACAGTAATAGGATAATAAAATCATTTAGGTTGGAAAATACCTTTAAAATATCCAACCATAAACCTAACACTGCCAAGTCCATCACTAAGCCACGATCCTAAACACCATGTCTACACATCTTTTAAATACCTCCACTTCCCTGGGCAGCCTGTTCCAATGTTTGATAATCCTTTCAGTGAAGAAATTTTTCCTAGTAACCAATATAAAAATCCCCTGGTGCAACTTGAGGCCATTTCCTCTTGTCCTATCACTTGTTACTTGGGAAAAGAGACTGACACCCACCTTGCTACAACCTCCTTTCAGGTAGTTGTAGAATGATAAGGTCTCCCCTGAGCCTCCTTTCCTCCAGGATAAAAAATGCCTTGTTCCCTCAGCTGTTCCTCGTAACAGTTGCTCTCTAGACCTTCATTGCTCTTCCTTGGACATCTTCCTGCACCTCCATGTCTTTCTTGTAGTGAGCAGCCCCAAACTGAACACAGTAATCGAGTTGCAGTTTCACCAAGTACAGGGGGATGATCACTTCCCTTGTCCTGCTGGCCACACTATTTCTGATAATAACTATGCTTCTTTTTGTTATTGATATTTGCTGAGGAATAAAGACATGGCATGTTTAGCATCTTTGATTCTATTTTTTTTTTTACTGCTTCAATGCCAGAATCGATTCTACATTGTGAGAGTCCTAAATTTCTGTTTGACATGCTGTTTGTTGCATGGTATAATCTCTAAATACAAGTGTCTGCACTCACTCATTTACGCAAAGGCAGACAAGGAGCCCAAAGAATTAAAACCAGTTTGTGACTCTAATGGTACAGAATAGCGAAAAATTGCCCCTTATGGCAAAAAACATTAGGAGTGGCCATGAAGTGTTTGTTCAGTCATATGGGTCTAATTCTGCAGCTCCTGGAAATCAAAGAAGAAATTTGTGTAAAGCAGGGTTTCTCCATTAGGAAGGACATTCTTCTGCACAGCTTGTCTACTGTAGGAGATGGGTTTCTACTGACGTTACCTCATGCTTAATTGGTAGCATCTTGTGGAAGCAGCTGTGTAATAAAGGTTTCAGAGGATGAAATCTGGGTAAAATGATCTCAAAAATCTTTATTGCTACTGAATGATTTATGCATAAAAAGAAATGGCTGTATGTTATATTAAATAATGAAATATTGACCAATTAGAAAAGGACTCCGGTATTCTTGAGAAGATTTGAATGTCATCCAAAACCAATCTGTGGAGTTGACTGTTGGCAACTTAATTACAAAACACATTTCCGTAGCAGATCAGAAATAGCATGCTTGAATTTGTACAAATTAATTCCTGATTGAATTTACAGTACACTAGGACAGATGCTTCCTCCTATTTGTGCAGCACAACAAAAATACTGATCTGGAAAAGGAATAATAGCAAAAAGTGCTTGCCTCCATGCTTTTTATTTGTTTGTTTGTATAAAGGTAGTAGGAAGTCTTTTGGATCAGTTTTAATAGAGATGTAATGCAAGTGTTCAGCAATGAAAAGGGACCAAGCTGCCATGGTAATTTTACTCCTGATGATATTAGGGCCACCAAAATAAGCAGAAAAAACTGTGACTGCATTTTTTAAACATGTGGAGGGAAATCACATGCAGTTGGAATGCCTCTGCAATCTGGGTTTGCATTCAATCATCTGAGTTCAACTATAGTTTTTCCACTAATAAAAGTTCAAATGGTTCAGACTGGGTTCTGTTACAAAGAATGCACTGAAATCTTGGCTGTGATGACATCTGTGGGCATGGAAATATGCTTTATATAACCCTAAATTTCTAGAAAGTGAAAACGCTGGAGAAGGCTTTCTCCCCTTACTGAATTTTTAAAGGTTGTTTGTTTGTTTTTTTGTTGGTTTTTTTTTTTTCTAAATGCTTTTTCATATCTTAAATACATTGAAGCAATATAAGATATATAGCTTGGATATAATGTTTTAACTTGAACTGCTAAGTTGATTTCAAACAGTGCTTAACATAAGACAATTAGGACAAATTTTATTGATGTGAAAGTAATCTAAAATAGACTATTTGTTCATGGATCGTTTGTGACTGTGAAGCCTCAGTGCTGGAGTACCCAATTTAATGCATATGAGAAGGCTAGACTGTGATGAAGATCAGCTAGGATTATCAAAACATTAAGTAACTTTATGTGGAAGTTATTCACTTAAAGAGTGGAAACCTTAAAACTAGTCTTTCTGAAAATTTATACTGTTGTCTTTTTGAATTTTTCTCTCTGTACAAATTTCAGGAAATATTTTTTTTAATAGAGTAAGGGACAGGTCTTCCAGACATTCAGTGGGATCTGTAGCACATGCTACTTACAACTTTCAAGTAGATAAATCAATCTGAACTGGCTCTACACCCCCCTGCTTCATGGTCTTTCTGATCAGTCCACTTATTCATATAGGATGCTCATATTATGTTCCATTTTCTGAGGTGGATCTTTGTGTACACCAGGATCTACAAAACTTACAAAACCTAGGACAGGTTTAAATGCTGTACTAACAAGTGAATCATATATCCTAAAAAACAAAACAAAACAAAACAAAAAAAACAACCCACACAAAAAACCAACAGAGCCAGTTTAAATTTCTCCATCTTTTTGCTATTACAGTATGGAGATCTGGTCCAGTAAAGGACTTAATTATGTGTTGAACTGATAAATTCCATGAGATTATGTATGTGGTTAACTGCTTTGATGAATCCAAGACTGAATCCCTACTGGTTAATTTTTATCGTGGTGTGTTTGTAGTAGGGCCAAAAGTAGTTTAACTGTCTTATTTAATTTTGATATACAATATGTAAACTTGGTGGTTGCATTAAGAATCCTATGGAAGAGCTATAGAAAGAATTTATTATCAAAACCAGTAAAATGTTGTCCAGTAAGTTTGCAAGTTGTGAATACAAAAGTATATAATGTTACTGTACGCCCATGGCTGAACATTTACTAATTATTTTGTAAAATAAAAAAGATATGCATGAATTAAGAACATATGAAACAGATGAAAAAAAAATAATATATATATATATATATAAATCTATTTTCCTCTGTCTATTTAAATGGCAATCTTCCCAGGGTAATCAAGCATCATTCTACTGGCTAGAACTGGTGGCTTAAATGATAACACACTGCTTTATTAATTACATTAATCAATATACCAACCTTCATTACATCAAGAAGTGTCTGATATGGATTTTGTAAAAGATTAATTGCAATCTAGTTTGAAAAAATATTACCTTTTACAGAAAGCAATCCAACATGAAGTGATACAAAATTGCTAAAGAGAGAATCAAAGATCAGGAGTGAAATTCAGACTTACAAAGTGCGAATGTAACTTTGAGGCGAGCTAGCAAAATCAGCCAGAATCCAGTCCCCACAGAAGCCCCAAAAATCGTCCATATCCACCAGAAACTGACATTCAGTCTTTAACATAGTCTCTTTCTCATTGTTATAAACCCATCTGGATTTTTATTGTTTTCCATCTTTTAATGCTGTTTCCCTGATATTCTTGGACTCCAAGTCTTCAACACTTAGGAATTATACATTTGATACTTTAAAGTTGGAAAGAAAACACAAATTGCAATGCAGTAAACTACAGTTCTCGTACTTTCATAGCATATGATTGTGATTTTACATGTGTATGTGAGCACTGTGTATCTCACAAAATTGATTTAAAGGAAAACCTCAAAACATTAAGATGAGAAATAACCTGAAGACAGACATGGTGATCAAAAGAAGTAATGATGATCAGCAAAAACTGACTTCCACTGGAATTTTGCTACATGTTAAGAAATTGTATCAGCATGTTTTATTTCTGCTTTTCAAATTCATTAATGATCTAGAAGAGTGCAAATATGTTAGTAAATTTCCATACAATATGACTTTGTAAGAAACAGATAATACAAAAATTAGAAAGAAATCCCAGACGTGTTAGACAAATTGACAGACAACATAATAAAGTATAAATTGATAGATATATAGAAAAATAATTGAAAAGCCCTACATAGCTGCAAAAGAGAAACTGGAAAACAACAATGTCAAAAGAAGCTTAGAGTTTATATTAGACAGCAAACAAGATACAGTAGGAGTTTGCATTATGACATGGAAGAAAATCACCAATGTAATTTTAAAATGTCACCATGGTGAAATCATGCCACAGAGGAGGAATATAATAATAAATATTTATCTTACCCTGCAGAATATATACCTTGGATAATTGAAATTTGGTTACTGTATTATAAAAAAAAAAAAATAACTGGGCTGTTTACAGAAATTTAAAAAAAAAAAAAAAAGAAAGAAAAAGGAAAAACAGACAGTTAGAAGGGAAATTAACTGATTAACTTGAAACATACAATAAATACCACTGAATGCAAGGAAACTATTCACCCAGCTAAAAGATTTTTAAAGTTCTTATACCCATTTCTAGAGGTAGGGCAAATTTTGCAGTTGAGGTTTCATTTTCTAGGAACATTATTTTTTACGATGAATGAAACTATTTCTGAGAAATATAAGAAGAATGAAACTTCTGACTTGATGTGTTTGTAGTGAGAGAAGGACATCATGGAAACAAGAATTTAACAACAAGTAAACCCATATTTGAAAATTAGCTTTTTTAGTTGTCTGTTGTCTTTATTTTCTGTGTGTCTTTTTGTTCACTGAACTAAAAATAATCTCTGCTTAGTACCTTGCAACAGAAAGCCCTGAGAGGCTCCCATAAACTTACGTTATTAGGGCAATAAGCCAAACAGTGTCATTGTTCTGAAGGGAATAGGCATGATGACATACTGCAAGCACTGAGGGTGCATCAACATACAAAAATGAGACACGTGATGTTGATTAATCAAGAGGGTTAGAACTGGGATCCAAGGAAGGATACAAAGACGGGGGAAGTAGGTCAGACCATTAGGGAAAAATTCTCAGAAACAACCATTTTGTAGTTAAACAGTGTTTTAAGGTGTAAGGACTCTGATCTTGTGTATATGGATAAAGCCTAGCACACCATACAGGAAAATGTGGATATACTACTAATAATAATAGATTTCAGGGACATTCCCTCTGGAACATTTAAAACTAAACTGTCTGCAACACTGGTATCTTTGTGGTAAGGCTCTTGCACTGGATAGGGGAGGAACAAATAGACCTTTTTCATTATAGATGTCTGGGCTTGTGTGAGGCTAAATGCCTTTGAAAAAATGGCCATTCTCAAGAGTGTGGTGTCTGTTGTCAGTATTATAAGGGAGAATGTTTCCTTTTCTCACTTAGTATTCAGTCAGTGTGGCAAATAATCTAAATGTTTGTGTAATTGATGCAAGATTGTATAAATGATGCTGCCAAAGATGGTTGTGCTGCAGAATACAGGACTCACTGGATGAAAAAAAAAAAAACAAAAACCAAAACAAAACAAATGAGAACCAAATACCATGTCTGGATTATGTTATAGCTACACATGGTAGGTTTTACATCTGAGAGGAGGAGGGAAAGAAATTGAACCATTGAGGGCAAATTCCTGAAATAAACAGGAAGGGGACTTGGTTGCACCTGAGGGGAAAGGAAGGACGTTGACTTCTACACGGCAAAATAATGTAGTTCATCGCTACTCATTATGCCCCATGAGCATGTTACTTTGTATGGTGTCACTAAATACACGTCATAAACAAAAGACATTACTTACAGTGTTAAGGTATTGTGTCAGGTAGCTACTCAGACAGGAGCCGTTACAAATGTGCTTTTCTTGTGAATTTGTTTGGATTTCTGATCCTTAAATCCAGTTATTTTGGGATGTTTGGTTCCTGAATAAATATTTAAGCACCTTATAGTAGAGGGCAAAATGTGTTTCTGTTAATGCATTTGTTTTCAGTTTGCTGTGTAAATACTGTGTATAGGATATTCTACTGAAGGGGCATGAAATTGGGCAGCTGACAGGAAAGCTACTCACGTGCCTTGACGTGGCTGCAGTTGGCAGGATCAGAGTGAGCATTTTGGAAAGGTGTAAGATGCTCTGAGAGCAGCTTAGGCTTGTCGTGGAGAAACTTCAGCATTGCCTCAAGAGGCAGGCAGGGATAGAAATAAAGAAGCTGAGATACTCTCGAGAGAAGTTAGTTGTCTTGTCTGCAACAGGAACCAGACTCAGAGCTAAAACCTTACGCATAATAAGGAAGTTAGTCACTTGGAAAGCAAGAGGAAAGGACCCATTTTACAAAGATACTGTCGCAAAATAATAGACAGGTTTCCTCTCAAGATTTTCATTTAATGTGTCTGAAGCACTGAGCTTTATGTATTTGAGAGAAAGTTGCTCTGGTTAAGTTTAGGGGCAGAGGTTTGTTTAGATTTTTTTTGGTTTTGGTTTTGGTTTTTAAATTTAAACAGCTGTATTTTTAGAGACCAGCCAGTGTTAGTGTCATCTGACACAATCATGTCAAAAGAAAAACAGGGAGGATGTAGTTCCACTCTGGTTGCTTTAGAATCCTAACACATCTCAGTAAAAGTTTCCTGATATTTATGTCTCCCCGTCCTAAGCATTTATGATTATGACGTTGACTTCACTGTAATTTGTGAAACCTAAGCAATTCAAAACCAGCAGGTACATTTTCATTAAACGAGACAAAGAAGATTTTGGAGACCATCTCCAGGTATGTACATTTAAGAGGTCAATTTTTATTGACTAAACATAATGATAAAATGCAATGGCATTTACTCTTGCCTCACCTTGCCAGCAATTGAATAGTACAAAGTCACTTTAATGAAGAACTCTGAGTACCACTCATTGAGCAAAGGTTTAAAACTATTATCTCCTAGCAGATGTTTTGTACTTCACCTGTCAGTCACGGCCTTCTTGGCAGTCAGCAAAAGACAGCATGTGAATCATTCAGCAACAAACGCAACTAAGGCACCAGTCTGTGAAATGGAGCAGTCAGAATAGAACATAGGGGTTTTTGGCTTTCCTTCTAGGAGAGACCACAACCTTTGGTGGTGTGAAGTGTTGGGTGCAGTAACACCTACGACCCCTACAGTGAACTTTGCCCAAGTTTTTCAATTCCAGGCTGAGTCTGATTCATCTGAATTATAGGAGGAGAACAGCGTAAGGAGTTCTTAACTGCATCCTGTACTGGCCTACAGTAAATTGAGCAATAACTATTTAGGAGTGGAGCTGCAAATAGCTCCGCTTTCAATACAAAATTAGTCTGCATGTTCATGATGATTGTGCCACATAAATTCACAAAGAGCAGAGAAGCTTCTCAATAAATTCTTTGATGGTGACTTTGTGTGAAAAACCACAAATCTTTGTTTATCTTCTAGTTCACATCGTGGTGTTTTTATATCTCTTTTTTCGAAAAGACCATAACTATTAACACATGTGAATGACTATTATTTTAGCAAGGTCTTTGCTTGAAATATGGGCATTCATTTTCCAAATGCTCAAAATACACTTCCTTAGAGAAGTATTTGTGAAGAGTGAATAACAAAGGTACATGTGCAGCGAAATCACTGGTGCATTAAAATTTGCCTGAAACCCTCTTCAGAAAAATTCAGCAAGTGCTAGCAGATTTCCAGGTAGAAATAAGCATTGTTGTTCCACTGAGGGTAACAGCTCCAGTGAAACACAGCATTATGTGTACACATACATATAAATATTCAAAGTCAAGGCAGTGAGTTAGCCATCTGAATGTCATTGAAGATAACAAGAACCACGTGGCCAAATCCCTGCTTACAACGTGGAAAATTTTTCCTAGTAGCTCTACGTAACATGAAAAAAATGTTAAATAATGAAACATTGCAGCTTTTAAAGACTTCTAAAATACAAAACACATATTACTCAAGACAGGTTTACTAAAAAAAAAATGTAAAAACACTGTGAAAATCTTAGCTGTGCTTAAAGAAGCTGTAACAAACATCAGCCATTATAATTTAGAAAGAGATAATTTCCATTTCATGTTAATGAACTAGCAAAGACAAAGAATGCTTTACTGTCTAGCTCTACATGCCTGTTTATGTCTTCTAAAAAAGAAACAATTTAAGTGGGAATTCTCAGAGAAATTCTGGAAAGGCACTGTGATTATTGCAGCTACAAGAGGATAAAAAGTAAAAGCCTGTCATGAAGTCTGTAATGGTACTTCAGTAGTAACCATTTTCCCAAAAATGACAAACCAGTTATAAATCTGAGGTTTTAATCACCAATAAGATTAATATTTTTAAGGGTGACACAGGCACAGGCACCAGCTGCAAAGGAAAATTAGAAAGCTTTATTACATAAATGGAAGGCTAAGGTGTAGACACACCCTGTTGGAGTGTTTCAAGAAGTGACATAATTAAAAGTGGGGATTTTTTATTGATCTTTGTGTGATATATATCATTCTACCCCTACGGAAGAGAAAGAAGCCACAAAACTCTCTTTGTTTTGTTTTACTTTTATTGTATCATGAAGTGGAAACCAAATTTTACAGGTCAGAATGGATTATTGTCTCAGCTTGGAACAAAACATGTTAAAACATGGAGCAGAGGAGTATATCTGTGTATACCAATCAACAAATTGTCCTTAGAACGAGTCAAATGAGAGAATGAGGAAAGTGAGAAAAGCCCCACAGCTCTGGGTAAAACTTCCCTTGTGCTCATTTTTATTATAGTTCAAAAATGAAAGGCTGTTCAGTAGGGTTCATGACATCTCAACTCATCTGAATTGAAGCATGAGTTTTCTAGCATTCAGACTGGAATCTCTAAGGTCTGGATGGTTTCAAAGAGAAACTGATTCCCAGCAGTTTTGGTCCTTAACCAGGCGATGACTGAACATGTTAATTGCCTTTATCTTCACTGGGAAGATCAGTTTAGGCTGAAACAAAAAGACTTGTGTAGTGTGCAAATCATGTAGAACCAAACCCATTTTAGTAGCCCACAAAGTTTTAGCGCTCTTTCCACAGAATTTTACCAGATATTTCAAAGGTTTTATTTTAAAACTGGGCACTGATTGACTTTCTTGTCCTCTTTATGCACTAAACATATATATATATATATTCAAATCATGCTTTTAATTTGAAATCTGTATCTAACCTATGATAGCATATGACTCTGGCCATGCAAGCATGCAAACAATTTATAGACACTGCCTCAGTGATATATCTACTATACACTTCAGTCAGGTGAAATTTCAAAGACAGGAAATCGGCTGCCATTGCCTTTCTTATTGCACTGCAAAGCCCTTACAGTTTTGCTGTGTGGGTAGATATGAACTAAATTATTTTACTGGGTGGTACAACTGCAGGCTAACAGTCACTCTGATGAATGATATTTTTATAAACTAACTGTTTAATTTCTCTAAACATATAAAAAAGTTACATCACACAGAAAGCTGTATTTGTGAGTATAACAATGCACAACTGATTGTACAAAAGAGTCGCATTCTTATCACAGCACAGTGTTCATTGTATAACCCATAAGCAGTGCACTAGTCACCTGACACCCTTTGTTTAATATTTAATAATTTCCATGGCTATGGTGCTACTCCTGTGTTACACTCCAGTTAGAGAAACATTTTGATTCTTTCTACGAAGTAAATATTTTTAAATTTAACACTTTTTCCTTTAGCCCATGAGTTTATGATACTCAAAATAAAAAGAGTTTTTAAAGTGTATTGGGCTGAAGCTGTGAACTGTTTGGATGCATGATTGTGGATTTGGTGGAAGATATAACATCTTTCTTAGTCAGGATGGTCTATGATTTTTCCACTTTTCTTTGGCAGGTTCATCATACCACAGTGCACGTGTGTTTTCCCATAATTATCCACTACCACTTGTAAAGTGTTGGTCTTTATTTGAAATTAGGTTTCCACAATGCATGTAATATAAGATGCAAAATTACAGAGTGCTGAAATTGATGTAAGAATGCTTTACATTTTTGAGCTATACATTAAACTGATGCTTTGAGACTGTAAAAATACATTTAGGCCCCAGGTTCATGTCAGAGAGACAGCTCAGACAAATAAAGAAATGAAATTATTTATACAGATTGTTTACATAAGGACTAGCTATTAGTTTTGTTTCAAGGTAATATGTACAATCTTCCTCACTGCCTTCCAAATGTAAGATTTTTAAAATCTCAGTCACTGAAACAGAAACATGCATGTGACTTCATACCACAAGGATTTGATTCCTGTAATTGACAATAAAGTTGTCCACACCTTTTCTCTTGAAAAGTATCTCCAGTTAGAATATGAGTCTCATGTTCTTCAAATTCTCCTTCTTAGTGTTATTCTTACCTTTCTGTGTATTCAGAAATCTGCATCACTATTTCCCTTTGGTAATTTGGAACAGCAGAAAAAGCCATAGGATGAGGAAGATGACTTATTAAATCCAAAATACACTGCCTGGAGAGGAACTAATATTATGGCTATCAATTAAGTGTGGCTAAGCCCCTATATATGTGTAAATACATCCATATCCTATGCACACACTTCTGTATGTCTTTGACCATGTCCTAAACTTTATGAATCCTAAAAAAATCATGCTCCAGCCTGTTATATTCAGGTTATCTAGGCAGAGTGATCTCAATCTAGAGCAGGACATAACTCAGGGATATATGAGTAACTATATCATTGCTATCTTTTTCTTTTGAATATATTTTACTAGGTTTTTAAGGCGATAAGGTAACTCTGTGATTGAATATCAACTTCAGCATAATATGGACAACACATTAAAAAAAAACCCCACAAAATAACAAATGTATTACTGTTTTTATCTTCTATGAACTGAGGTATGAAAAGTCATGAAGCTTAGAAACATTCATACATTGCAGATGAGAAGTATTTTGACTACTGCAGAGAAGACTCTACAGTACATATGCAAACCAACATACATACCCAGACCCAACAAATGCCAGGAGATGTATTTATGCAGTGTTACCTAGTACCTTAGTGATAAGACTTTCTCTGAGCATGACTCTAGTGTCTTTATGAGATTTCCTGTGGCTTTGACTTCTCTTTTTTTTTTTTTTTTTTTTTTTTTTTTTCCCCCAGAAGAAAAATATATAGGCATAATTATCTGTGTATTTTGGAATTGTTCCAAATCCCACTAAAATGAGCCAAAAGACTCTCACTGAATTCTGTTATTCCTGCATTAGGCTCCGTTTCTCTTCATTATATCATATCTGTTAATACCTTCCTATTTTATGTTATTCAGGACTAATTTTTAATGCATGCTTATCATAGTGTCTCACAAAAGTAACATTTTCAAGTACTCTGCTTACCTGACTACCACTACCTTTCCACCATTTCAAATGTAATCAAAATATCATACAAATCTAGACAGCTGTTAGTCCTACTAGCCTGTGTGAACAACTGAATATTTGAAAATATAGAGAGGACTCTGTAAAGATATTAAAATACTTTGAGGACTGTTTTGATAGCTCAGAACAAGGACAATCTTCTTGCAAAGAAATTTACTAGGAATAGACACAACACAACCAGTGGGGGACTCATCTGTGCCAAGAGCTGACCACATCCACATGAAATGTACTGGGGGTTCCCATACTTCAGTCAGGAAATCGGGGAAGAAATTGAGACTGTGCAGATCATAATCTGTGAGTCTAACACCACTGGGATGCACTGGCCTTATTTTATATGACCTGCATAGTGAACCAGAAAAGCCTTAATCACCTGCTTATGGGGTACACATTGTATAAATATGGTTCATCCTGACCATACTGGAACTGAGCACACATTGTGGCTGTCTGACTGGGACCCACGGAAGATCAGTAGCAGCACTCAGAGATGCTGTGGCTCTGAGCAGGTTGCTGTACTGGAGGAGTGCTAAGAAGGGGCTCTCACACACTTTAAGTCCTTTAGTAAATACGTACTTGTTTGTCCTAAAAATGATATGCCCATACCGAGATCACATGCAGAAAGTAAACTGAAGCATCAACATACTGAAGGCTCTTTTTTTTTTTTTTTAAATTTATTTATTTGCCTCTTGTCTAGTCTTCCTGCATACCTTTCCAAGTCCTGATTTTGCAGTTTCATGACCTGAATAGACAGTGACTTGTTTTTCCCTTTGGTGAGATTCTGGCTGAATGCATTCACCTTCATTTGGATGGATTCTGCAATTTTCAAAAGGGACACACAAGAAAGTTGTAATTAACTCCTCCAGGATTTAAATAGTAGTGAGCAGAAGCACATTACTTCTATGGGGTTACCTGCAGGTTTGGTATGTTTTAACAAACAGAGTTTAATTTCACACACTGAGTTAATTCATTTTAGCTTTCCAATGACCCTTGGGAGACAAGTCCTTAAACTACATACTGTTTCAGTGGGGACCATAATTCTCTTTACAGAGTGCTTAGTGAAACTCAGACCTCCACAGTGCCTTTAGAACTACTGGAAAACAAATGTTGAGTAATAATAAAACAATAACATAATAGCTAGATACATTGAATGTCACAACAGCATTCTTTCTGATTTAAAAGAAGTTGTGCAAAATCAAGATTAAGCTCCTGGTCTGTAATAGATATCTGTTACAAATGTCAATTGTTATGAAATAGAACCACAATTGGCTTCAGGCTGTCCGAAAGGATCTCTGCAATTTCTTCTGGATATTCATGCAAACATGAATTAGAGAGGCAAACTGCTGACACCTCTGGTGTTAAAGCTAACATGAGAAAAGTGTTAAATGTGAAAAAAACCCACTTCTTACCAATTAACAGTGTAGAAACACTGGCTACCAGTGAGCAAAGAATTATTTTATAGAGATTTGGGATTGTATCACTTTTGTCTGTTCCCTAATGCTTTTTTTACTTCATTGAAGACACTAAGATTAACAGCTGTTGCAGCACCATTAGTGGCTCAATGTTGTGCAGAAGTCTACATGTTACTGAATTGACAGATTTCTTTACAGACTAAGCAAGTGCAGAATTGCTTATCATTACTCGATAGAAACAATTTAACCACTTTTCACAAACGGTAAAATGATCTGGAAAACAAAAATGAATTGAAGTTTACTGTTCTTAAAGATCTGCAATGAACAGTTCTTAATTCCTTGGAGGCACGTAAAGCTCAGCTTCAAGGTGGGAACACTGAAGGCTCCTTTCAGTCTTTTGGTGGACACAGGAGTTGTGGAAATGTGGTCTCCCACTCCCTGGGAAAGGACTTTCACTGCTGTTATGAAGAAGATGGCTATTGCCATTTCAGTAAGATATAATACCCTGTAGATGCTTGAAATAACAAAATTACTCAAATTCTAAATTTCAGTTTCACATCAGTATGTCAGAGTAGTTCTGAGACAGATGCCTGAAGAACTTGTTCCTCAATCTTTTCTATATCTGGCTTCAGCTTCTCCATGTGCTGACTATGCTGAACACTACTAGTAAAAGCCTTATTCTCTTTCATTCTGTAACAGAGAGTATGCACACCTGATTTAGGATTCTGAAACTCACTTGAGGACCATGTCTATTTGATTATTTGTATTTCTGTATGGAGCAGAGCATCACCTAAGTCCTTTGACTCTGGACATAGACTATTCCTTTGGGTCTTTTTCAAATCTCTCTTGAGACTTCTCTTTCACTTTACATTCAACAGATATAAATAAACCTTGATTTTGTTATGTTCCTATGCTTCCAAAAAACACAGTCACACTCTTTCTCTGTCCAAATGAACATTTAGTTATTTACAGTGGAATAGTCTTTGCTTTCTATTTCCATCCTATTAGGCAGAATATCTGCACCCTAAAGCTGTTCTGAGTTCTGCTCAGCTTTAGGCAGCTTCAGTGAAGGAGTTCACTGAGAGTTCAACAGAAAAAGCTCAACCAGATGTACAACACAAGAAACATTTAGTGATAAAGGGTATAGTATTCTTGTGAATTTCAGGAGTAAAAAAATATTTTACAGTACAAAGATGCATATCCAGAGGTAGAATACCAACAGGCATGCTCACCTACAACTTCTCTCTCAAAGGTAAGGTTTTGTGGGCTTTAAACAATAGTGTGAGAATATTTCTCTTTTATCTTTATTGTGCCCATCCTTTGGGGATATATAAGAAAAAATAATACTTGATTAACCTATAGAGGTCATTTATATCAAAGTATTCACCTGAGAAATAGGCTCGAAGAAGAGTAAGTTCCCATCTATTTACAGATTTCTATGTGCAAGTCGCATGTCATGGTTTACCTAGTTCAGAAATAATCAGGGAGTCTTTTTAGCTATGGCCTATCTTTCCTTATAACACTGTCTTCTTTATAATTCAAACTACTTGGTGAAATGGAGAGCAGGTGTTTGGAGCTCCACAACAACGGAGCTCAATGCAGTCAATTTTGACCAAGGTCTTGTCCTCAGTGGTAATCAGTGGTAAGAAACTGGAGGTGTTTGAGCAATGGGGAAGCCAGTGGGAAAGAAGAGAAAGGGAACAAGATGGTTGAACTCAGTCTTTGGAAGCATGTAGACCTGGATCTGAGAACCATTTGTCTAATGAGATCCATAACTGAAATGAAAGTTTTTGTCATATTGCAGCTGTGAATTTTAAGCAGAAGCCCTTTATCCACAAGATGGATGCGGTTCATTCTTGAAATATATGAAAATATAAAGTGGTAATTTGATATCAAACTCTTATGAAGTCTGTATAATGGCAGTGGCTGAGTACCAGCAAAATACAAGCTATGAAAGAAATAAGAAACTTTCATTTTTTTCCTACACCTTGATGATAAATTTTTTTTCTTTTCTAAAACCAATCCGTAACTAAAGGAGAAGTATCTGCTTGCATTTTAATTTTATAGCTTAATTAAGGACATGCCATAATAAATACAGTAGATTTCAAGGACAGGATACATCAGATATACATTATTAATAAATTAAAATGGATAGAAGTGATTTTAAAAATAAATATTTATAATATTTCCAATAATCTGTGAAATAATGAGCAATACTGCACAAAATATCTAGCAAAATAAATGTACATTTGCAAGTGTTTAAAGATGAAAGTGATGGTTATTGACTTAAGTTCACAAGATGTAAATAAAGAGGGGGGGGGAAGAGATGCAGAGACACAATTTACATTTTTAATTTTCTCCACAGAGATGGAAAAAAAAAAAAAGTATTGACGCAGCCATTTTTGTCACATCTGGTGTGTATTTCTGTGCTGTTTCTGTCATGTAATATGCCACAGACTGGATTTGACCATTCGTTTGGAAAAGAGGTAGGTCAAGTGGAGAGAAGAATCAGTATCTAATAATATAGAATAACAGAACAACATATTTCTAGTGCAAAAAATGTGAATTTCTAACCATTTTTCTGTAGTTTAACTGCCATGACAAAAGCCATATGATATAGCCAGCATTTACAGTGAAGTTGAGAAAACGTGAAGCCACATTCTAAAGGTCAAACTTGGACATAGCTGCCTTTAAACTTTTAAAGACACTACGTGAGGCCATGAAGAAATGGTCTCATTTATTTTTCACCTCCTGAAGGTTTTTCCCTGGTTAGTGTTATGCAGTGATTTAAGATTTAGCATCACTTTTATTTTGTAAAACAAGACGGCAGTAAAGCCTCCACTATTGTAGGAAGCCTAAGATCATAAAAAAATAAATAATGCATATCTGAGTATCCTTGGCAATAATGCAAACAAACTAATATTTTTGCTTGTGGCAAATGTTGGTAATTTTGCGAATTATGTTTTGCATCTACATGTATTAGTTACCATTTTAAAATTCCAGCTTAAAAAGGAATCTCAAGATGCTGTGAAGTAGTTCCATCATATTGAAACTATCTGGTTTTGTCTGTACAATACAAAAACGTATCTCCTGTTTGACCTTTCTGTAGTACATGCCAAGAATCCATCAGCAAAAATAAGGTTCGACATCAGAATTAAATCGCTAACAGCATTATCTTCATGTACATAATGGATCTTTTATAAAGAGAAAGAATTTCTTTTTCTTTAGACTTAGAGAGATTAAGGTCACATCATAGTATGGTAAAATACACAAACCTCAATAATCTTTGGCAGATTTATTACCTACCACAAACTCACAGATCCCTGTGAAGCTTTGCAATTCTTAACATGAACAGCTGGTAGTAAATAACCAAACATAAGTGCTTGATGGAAAGAGAAAGATACCTTCTTATACTCCCAGCGAGGTTATTCACTGGAAAGCTAATCAAAGAATGATTCAGAAGAAAAACTAAAAACAATGTTCGGTTTGTTTTTGCAGATGTCCCAACTTTTGAGCTTTAATTTACGGTGTATTCAGTAAAACAGCAGATACTACAGTCTGAGCTAGAATAAATTTATCAAGAACTTTGATTATTTTTTTTAACCCATCTGCTCTAGCACAGGTTTTTTTTTTTTAATTTGTGAATGCTTCAGAGTCATCTAGTTGTGTAGGAGAAAACATTTATCACATTATGAGGTGGAAGAAAGAAAAGAGTAATAAAGCTAGCAAAGTATTAAGGCACTTTAAATTTCTGAATTTTGTTGTTTATATGCTTGCTAACTTAAATTGTGAAAAGTTTCTGTAGGAAACTTGGAAGGAGAGTTTTGCAAGAAACTCTTTATTTGAGAGTTTTTTGAATGCTTTCTAGATCTGGGTTGTTGATAGACATCCAGTCTTTGCCTGTAAGTCTTTAAATCTTGTTTATCTGTAACAGTTGCTCACATGAGCAGGGTGAATACTGTATTCCCAGAGTGGTGCAGGAAGCACACACTGTCCATGGACTGACCTCATGGCAGCTCTGTAGAGTATGTAGAGAGTAACTGAACCATATTTGCTATTTTTATCATCTTTGTCACTGACACAGAACAAATTGCAGCCAGTTTCACTGAAGGAGTGGGATTCAGAGGGAGAAGCAAGCAGGTGAGGGAAGCTGGATTCTAATCACTTGCTCTCAACAATCATGCTCTGCATCCTTTCAGGTCTTCTGAGGGAAGGGGAGTATGCAGAGTCCTGCAGAAGGAGTATGTAGCTACATTATAACCTCATTTGATGAAAAATGCATGCTTACGTGTATTTTGAAGTGCTTTTTATGCTCAGCAAAACCCTTCACTTATGCTGAAGATTCACATGCAACTAATACTGTGTATCATCTGCAGCATGGTAAACGATGACCTCATTTCCAGCTGTCTTTATCATTTCTCATCTTAGCAAAGCAAAGCAAAGCAGATCTGGGAATGTAGCTGTCTCACTACCAGAAATGTTAAGTAGTACAGAATGCAGTGTGTATCTCTCAAGAAACAGAAGCAGTATCAGTTGCATGTTCTGTTATTTATACTGGCTTCAAAGAAAGTGCTGGATCAAATTCAAAGTGCACTTCACTATCTTTTAAGCATTCAAGGGGTACAAGTCATATCAAAATTAACTAAAATTATAATATACAGATTTTCACCCTTTTGGAAGAGCAAAATTGATGGTGAAATGCACCTTTGCAAGAGAAACAAGTTTTGTCAGAGACTAGAATGTACTCTCTAGGGAAAAAGGGCTCTTAAAAACTGCTTTTAACAGCCTCCTTCTCCCTGTGTTTAGTATAAACTCACATCCCAAAACCAAAATAATCCCTTATCTGTCTTTCTTCCCTTTGGAAGAGAAAAGAAACTACATATATGGCTGTCATATAGAGCATCTGGATGCATTCAAGTGTTAAGGTAATGAGCATGGAACAGGATGCAGTTGAACAGATACAATACCATAGTATCTCCATCCACAGGGAATGGTGTATTTTTGTCTCAGGTACAAGGTCATGTTGGTCAATGGATCACCTCAACACATGGACATGTGAGCCTGAGCTTCCTACCTCATCACTGGTGTCAGCCACTGTGTGGCTTGTACATTAACAGTGAGATATTTAACTGAATTAGGAAAATTACACCATTTTTAATCTATTGAGAATCTGGCCTATTTCTTTTTGTATATCATCTCTCACTAAATCCCAGGAAGCAATTTTCAAAAGCCATGTCCTCATCATCAATAGCAATATGGGGTTATGAACTTATAGCCCATGAGGAGAGAACTAACATTTAGTTAGTTAGTTAGTTAAACTAACATTAAGGGTATTTCTATATTCAGATCTCTAAGAACTCATCAGACAAACCATAATACACCAGAAAAAGTCCATATGAGATATTTTGTCTCACCAGATCTAGGAGTGTAGCTGCAGGTAATCTTCTTTAGATAGTGAATAATTTGAACTCTTTATTCAACAAGTTAAAAATCAGTCTTTATAGGCAAAATTTTCACTGGTTTAATGCAAGGAATCATGACAGAAGAGACACATTCAGGTATTTCAGCTTTTAGCCCTGGTCGTAAAGATAGTGAATCACCTGTACACTTGCTCTTCTGAGCAAGTTAAAAGAAAATAGCTGATACTTTGGTTTTATCCAATTCAGTTGCTTGATAATGTAGTTGCTTGACTGAACAGCTGGTCTACTGCAGAGTGAAATAGAAATTTTTCTGTGATTATAGGCTAGCAGCAAATTAGTACTCACACAAGCTTGTTCAGCTGGGCTGAAGTATGACTCGGTGGTGTCTCTGAGTCGCAATATCTCTGGATCTGGGGTTGTGCAGCTCATATATCAGCCCTTGTTCAGGTCTCTCCTTAGTCCCTATGTCTGTTCTTATGAGTTTAAAGAAATTTAGATAGAATTGGAGCGTTATTCACTGAACCTTTTACTATGTCTTTTGCTTTTCATTGTGTTCTTTGTTTTTGATTCTGTTATGCCATCTCCCCCCATGTATATGCCTCAGCTTTGTACAGTTCCCTGAGCACAGTAAGCCATGGCTCTTGCATGCTAATTATTAGTTATTTCCTCTTACCTTAGGAATAGGAATGGAAGAAAGAATGAGTCTGGCATCTGAATTTGTTTCACTTTTACTTTCTGAAAGATTTATCATTGTTCTGTTCCAGAGTAGAGTGCCTGTTCATCACACAGTGAGCATCCTATGTAGAGTATTTTGATTCCTCTCCCAAACCAGATTTTAAACCACGTATTTGCATTCATTCAAATAGTGTCATTTTAAGTTTTCCTTTCCTTGCTCTTTCCATTCCTTATCCTCCATTTGAGTTGCTGACTCTCTGGTCATTTTCTGTTGGAAACAATAAAAAATTATATGTGTATATAAGTTGCCAGAATGATTAATTTTTCATGACTGTTTCCTCTCATCTTCATTTCCATTTTCCCAAGCCTTTCCATATGTCCTTGAATATTTCATTTCAACAATTAAAGTTTCCAAGTTGGCCTATAATGCAGAAACCAGCAGCATAGTCTTTTTTCTCTCCCTTCCTCTTTCTTTCTCCTTGGCATGGTGGGAGTCAGTATTTCTACAAAAGTCTGCCACAGACATTGGGCTCTGTGCCTTTGGGAGAGTGAAACAATGTTGGGAGTCACTGGGAAGCTGTGTGTGCCAGGGAAACCCTCTATTTCAAGTGTTCCTGTTCCACTGCTATTTTTTCCCCTCTGGGTTCTTTTGATGGTTTCCAGGTCTCTCTTCTGGGATTAAACTGTTTTATTTGCTGTTGCTACTAGGAAGCATCATCAAAACAGAAAAGTAAAAGAATCTTCCAGTCTTTTTAGTCCAGTTCAACCTGATTATATGAGTGAGATTCAGTAGCGAAAGCATTTAATAAGTGTGCAAGTGCAGTTTAATTATATCTAGACTGTAGTGAAATTGACATTAAAAACCTTTAATGTTGAAAGTAAAAGTTGTGGGGTTTTTTTATTTTTAAATCATGAATACATTAGCAAAAGAGAAATCTTGATTATATGCTGGCAACTGGTGCAGTTATGTGATTCTTGTATTGCTTTTCTCCAGCTTGTTCTTTCATTATTAAGTCCATTAGACTAGTGTGAATACATGACTATTAAAATGACAAGCAAGACTATATGACAAGTTTCAACGCAGGCTCTTTATCATTTCATTTATTATGTTTCAAGACTTATATTTTTCTCTTTGTGTTGTTTTTCCCTGCAGGTGTCCTGTCTCATATAATTGTTCCTCTCCTAAGGTCACAGGTCTTGGTGGAAACTGTGTTGCATATATCAGCATATCAGCAACATCACTTTCCATCTGACTGAGAATAAATGTTTTCAGAAGGAATAGGAACTGTAACCCACCTTTTCCACTTAACTGAAATGTCAGGATTTGTTCTGGACAAGATAAGTCAATACCAAATGCCTATAATAATTACTCCTGAGGTAAGCAAGGAGACCAGGACGTACCCCAAATTTAAGGATATAATTAATTTGCCTTAACCAACTAAACCCTGTATGCACTGCTCTCACAGATCCCCATGCTGTCACCAGGTGATAGAACAGGTTTGATTTTATTCAGCCTTGGTGTCCAGGCTGAACAGTTCAGCTGATGAAACAAGCAGTGCTTGCAGCATTTAAATGATCAGTGCCAGTTCCAGAGAACTTAATGTTTAATCTTCAGTACATTACAACAAATTGCTGACTACCTATTAGCCACAGTTCACTTCAGAGGTTTAGATTAATTCTGACATCTGAATTCCTCTGCCAGTGAATAAGTCAATGATGGGTTAGTCTGCTATGATATTCCCCATCCTCCCCCTCTCCCAAACATGTTTGCATGCGTAGCTAACTCACATTTAAAAGCAAGCAAACTCCTCTTATTCACAGGTAAGCTGTCATCTAACACCTTTACCTGTATTTAAGGACCCTTTCTTTTCCCAGGAGTTAGTGCAGGGGATGTGGATGTAAGACAGAAGGCAGATCTTTCACAACCACTTCTTCCTGTCCATGTGGCCCCATGCCCTTCCTTTGATATTTCTGATCTTTTCCAAGTGATGTGCTTACTGGGGTATATGGATGCTGATCTGCACTTGGCAGTGACAGCCTTTCAGGATGCATCACAGTGGAGGCCTTCCAGGGTGATTACATCCTGCTCCATTCACTTCCCTCCTCTCTCAACACATTTCCAGCACATTTCCTTGTGATCAGGTACATCCTTGTGCAAGAAGTGCCTCTAGGATTTGGGCTACTCTGCCTGACTATATCCAGTTCACTCTACTTAACTTGCTCTTTTCCCTTCCCTTCCCTTCCCTTCCCCTCTCACCTCTTACCTTTTCTCTTTTTTCTGTTTACTGTCCTCCTTTTTCGTTTTTCTTTTTCCTTTATTTTCTCTCTTTTCCTTCTTTCTCCTTTTCCTCCTTTTCCTTTTCCTTTCCTTTTCCTTTTGTTTTTTTTTTTTCTCTTTCCTTTTCTCCTTTCCTTCTCCTCCTATTCCCATTTCCCCTTCTCCTTTTTTTTTTTTTCCTCTATCCTTTCTTTTCAAGCTCCTACTTCACAGGTAGGACTTAGAATGGCCAGAAGAAAAGTCACAGTTACTTTTGTCACTATTAAGTTTCAATACAGAATTCCTAGCAATAAAAGCATGATCTATTTCAGATTCTCTCAGTAAACTAGGGTGCTGCATGGGAAAAAATGTCTTAAACACAGACAAGTCTGGAGCTGGAATTTTAGTTTCAAGCTTTTATATTTCAGATTGACTTCAGCTGATCAACAAATATGGTTCCTAAATGAAATAAAAGTCCATGTGGTTATATACTAGTTGAAGTACAACTTTCTCCTTCAGGCATGTCTGTGAATATATAACTGAAAATTGTAGCTTTATATCCTCTGGGAAACAGATACAGAAAGAGATTTTGGCATAAAATACCCCAAATAAGGGCAAAAACTTCATTTATTTCATCAGTATGTTATAATCTAGTTTTATTTTCTATGAATACTCAAAGAGCAAAACTAGAATTTTAGGGAAGAATGTTCATGGAAATATTAATGCAGAAAAGGAGAAAAAAGCATCAGATCTGCATGTTTCACTTTCAAAAGTATGCATGACTTTTACTTGATCCCTTTTTTCCCCACTTTGCTCCCGATGCAACAGTATTCCCACTAATGAGCTTCTGCCCCTCTGAGCAAAGGCAGGGCCAGAAAAACATTATACCAAACATTATACCTCAAATCTTGTGACAAAGTGGCTTGAACACTGCCCTTCCAGCCTGACCTCATACCATCCTGATTCCTCAAAATCAAACCATCCAAAATGAAAGCATCCTTCTGGGTGTCTAGCCCCTTGCCCTCACTTCACAGCCAACCCTGCCTTCCTTCCCGCAGCACCCTGCCATAGTGTGTAACAGAGCCATAACTGTTTCCCAGAGCTTGCTTTCATTGCAGCCCCACGGCCGCAAAGTGTATTAAAAAAAAAATGAGTGCAAAAAACGAAAGAACACCCTGTTGCTGACTGGGACAGGGATGAATCGTGTCATAGTTCAGAGCACTGTTGTTGCTCTGGCACCGAGTCACCGCACTCTGTCTCTGCCAAGGCGGGTGTCAGCTGGTGAATTATAACATTGGCAGACAGGACAGAGATAAGCAAAAAACACAATGACAGCTGCTACACAGAACTATTCTTTCTGGCCTGCTGAATACAGAAATACATTGTGTAAATAAAGACAGACAGCTTCATTATGCAATTGTCGTCTCCACTGAAGAAGTAGTATTGATTCAGGAAACTATACCCAAGCTCATCAGACAAATGTGTTCTTGCTTTTGGACTCCCAGTGTAGTCAGAAATATAGTAATGTAACTCTCTAACAATAGTTCTACAGAAATATCTTCTCAATGGAGAAAGAAGGTCCTGGTGATAATCTAGTCATTTTGGTTCTGCTAAATGCTTCTCACATCTATTTGAGTACAGAGCAAAACATGGAAACAGACACACTCACCTTACATGGCAAATGTAAGATGTAACAGGAGTTAACAAATAATCCCTGTATAGAGATATCACCATATCATTCCATCAGTGGAAATCAGCAAATAATTATTTTCTGTTCTGTTCTAGCTCAAGTGGTAAAGAAGCACTGGAATGGGATTATTTTATAATAGACAAACCACAGATATGATCCAAAGTTATCTTACTGTAGGGTGTTTATTAAACTGTTTTTTCTACCGTCTTTTACATAATTATCTTTCCAAATGATGCAGGGAGACACTTTAAAGTGTGGGATGCAAGAAGACAGCATTTAAAAAATCTTTCAAATGGCCCCATTCACCTTTTGCTTTAACCTGACATCACTGAGCCCCTTAACTGAACAAAATGAAGTGAGGAGTAACTGCAGAGATGTTCTCATGGGTGAAAAGCAGATGAAACTATTCATTTTGAAAATAAAGGAAGGGAAATTTAAATCAGAAGCATATTGTGCTGAATATTGCAGGGCATTCGTCTTTGGGAGTGTTAGGGAGTAGAAGACTTAAACTTAAAAATGTGGGAGTATAAATAGACTGTAAAGAAAGGGTAAGCAGTGTTATTCTCAGCAGGAATTAGTCAACTATCCAAAGCTCATGAGAATGATTCCAGTTTTCAAGGGGCAATTGTGTCCGAACTGGCTCAGCTATACATTTGCTGGGATCCTGGAAGCAGTTGTGTGAACTGTGAACAGAATATTGAGAAGGGAGAATTTGTGTGGGAAGCTACTCATGATTCCTGAACTGACTTTTTTAAGTGGGAAGAAGGGGTGGGGAAGGCCACAGTTTATTTTAAGCCCCTTTTAGGTTACCTTGCACTAGTATAATAGGTTATCAGCATTATGCAGAAGAGTTTTAAAATGGTGATTGCCTGAACAAGTCAGGTTAAATTGTTTGCATAGATGCACTGTTAACCAAGGAGTACTACAATGATGAACAAAGGTCTTCCTGAACCTTTTTGCAAACTCTGTTTACTCATGCATTCTGGTTTATGAACTAGCTCTTATCTAGCCATCTCACAGCCTGTTTAGGAAGTCTGCAACTGTCTGACTTCATCTAAACCCTAGGTGACCTCTGCTAGAAAAATGTTACAGGTATAAAATGTCACAGTCAATTTTGGAGCTGAAGCTTCTTAGTAATTAAAGGGATATGTAACAATGTCAGACGGAGTCCTAGGCCAAAATTAGGTGCAAATTTTGAAAAGACGTGTAAAATCACATTGTCTGCTCCATTAGGAGTTGAGTAACCTCAATTCAGTTACTCTACCATTTCAAATATATGAATAAATTCACATTGCAAGCAGAGGCTTTTCTGTGGATGTCTCTTGGGATTTTTTTTGGTAATTAATTTTAGTGGCATTGCAACCATTGAATTAGGGGTTGCCAGCATTTTTTTAAAAAGCAATAGGTTTAAAAGCTGCAAAACCCATTACTGCTTTTCAGTCAGATGTTTTCTGGCATAAGGTATTCTAATTCTAGGAATATATAGAATATTATTAACATACCTGAAGCAAATGGCTGAATCAAGATGCTTGTTAAAGATTTATTACTCAAAAAAATCTTTGTGTTTATCCTGACAATTTCAGTGAGCTTGGCTCAATTATTTTTTAGCTTGTGATTGCTCTGAAACATTGTCATCACTGTACAAACTAATAAACCTAAAAAGAACAATTTTCTGGTAATAATACTTAACCTAAATTTTTGATTTTTTAAACAATATTCACTCTGTGGGACTCAGACAGCTGGAACCTGATACAACTATGCTGTACACCTTTACTGGTCATTGCAAATATAAAAGTAGTGACAACATTGAAAGAAAAAACAAACACAGAGTCAACAAATAATATAGAGAATATTTGCTCTCCAGAAAAACAGGGCTTTCTAACCCAAGCAGCAAGCACAGAGATCTTATAAGGGCTGAACGTCATTGTAGGAGTCTTGTAGGGAACAGAAATCTTCCTCCTCATACGTACTTTTTGCGATAAGCAACCCCCTTTTCTTCCGTACATGTTGCAATGTTGTTAGAGACTCGATATCTAGAGTCTTATAGGTGAGCTCTGCATGTTTCCACCCACCTCCTCCTGCAAGGGAAACTGGAATCTCATTCATGTGATCATGGCAAGAAAAACGGAAGAGGCAGAGACAGGCTTGGGGAGGAGTGGCTGGAGAGCTGCCAGTCAGAGAGGGACCTGGGGGGTTGATTGACAGCCGGCTGAACAGGAGCCAGCAGTGTGCCCAGGTGGCCAAGAAGGCCAATGGCATCCTGGCTTGTGTCAGCAATAGCGTGGCCAGCAGGGACAGGGAAGGGATCTGACCCCTGTACTCGGCACTGGTGAGGCCGCCCCTCGATTTCTGTGTTCAGTTTTGGGCCCCTCACTACAAAAAGGACATTGAATGACTCGAGCGTGTCCAGAGAAGGGCAACGAAGCTGGTGCAGGGTCTGGAGCACAGGTCGTACGGGGAGCGGCTGAGGGAACTGGGGGTGTTTAGTCTGGAGAAGAGGAGGCTGAGGGGAGACCTCATCGCCCTCTGCAGCTCCCTGAAAGGAGGTTGCAGAGAGCTGGGGATGAGTCTCTTTAACCAAGTAACAGGTGATAGGACAAGAGGGAATGGCCTCAAGTTGCACCAGGGAAGGTTTAGACTGGATATTAGGAAGCATTTCTTTCCAGAAGGGGTTGTTAGGGGTTGGAATGGGCTGCCCAGGGAGGTGGTGGAGTCCCCATCCCTGGAGGTGTTTAAGAGTTTTGTTGACATAGCGCTGAGGGATCTGGTGTAGTTGGGAACTGTCAGTGTTAGGTGAACGGTTGGACTAGATGATCTTTAAGTTTCTTTCCAACCTATATGATTCTGTGATTCTGTGATTCTGAGACTGATTATTATGATAATATATAGTATTTGAAAGTCTGGACTCTGCCTCTTCCAGTATAGGCAGAAGCAACTTAATGGCTATAGTAATTCTGTTACTCGTGCAGTCCTCTGCTCTGAATAGGTCATGCTTTCTCTAGTTTAACCCTAAATAAATGTATGCCCTGTATCATGAAGTGAGTGCTTTTCATCCACAAGAATATGAAACCATAAATTGAGATTTGCAAATAATTATTTTTTAATGTAATTAATTTAGTTAAAAAATAAGTAAGCAACATCACAATAATATCTCTGATGAATATTTTTTGTCAGCAAGAGCTGTCTATATTTAGCTATCAAAACATGAATGTGGGATAATATCTTCCAGTCTTACAGAACTTTATGTCTATGTAACAACTATTAAGGCTAAACATGTGATTTTTTTCATTGTTTTTGTTCTTGTTTCTCCCATTTACTCCCAGTGTCTGACATGCTCATAATTAGCATCATACTGTAATAATTTGGACAAGAACTCTAACCACGTTTGCAGCATTCCTAGAGCTGTGGAAGTCAGGACCTGATTACTGGGCTTGGATGTCATCTCATTAAAAATATATATATATATTCTTATTTTGGTTAACTGTACCTAGATGAGGCTTTAAATACCATACAAATGTTATTTCTTTTACTGCTACTCTTTTGTGACTCCACATCTACAGTGTGGAGAGAAGTCATGCATACTGTAAGGAAAGCTGCTTATGGGCATTTTCAGCATCTCCAGAAGCTGGAAATCTCTGAAGAATTTTCTCTGAAAATTATAAACCAAGTCATTTGAAGAGCATTCTGTACCCTAAGACTCAAGCCTGTGGCTTCATAACTGAGTTTCAAAACTCTTTTCTGTATACTCATAAAGAGCTTAGTATAGCTGAAAGCTTGGTCCCTACCCACCTTGTTCTATTCTATTGCAAAACTGAACAGCAGAAATAAGCTGTTTCATTTGCAGTACTGATAGTTTAAATTACAGCAGTAGTGGAGGACAACACGAGTCTAAGCCAGAGTGGCAGAACTGTTCGATGACCAGGGAGGAGGCTGTTTGAGAGGCTGTCTGAGATGTTGTTCTCTTGCATCTGCTGTCTGAGTACGCAGATGTACTTGGCTATACCACAGCCAGGTCTGGCCAGATAGTTTCCTGCATCAAGGCAAAAAACTAATGAGACTCTGATTTTCCCAATCCATCCAAACACAGTTTGTGCATACTTGAAGCCAGGTATTTTCTGAAACTGATGATGACCTCGAAACTGCTTATTGCAGTGTAGCTGCAATGACTGCTCAATAGTTCTTTTTCCTTTGCACTAGTATATGAGAAGAATAATGCCAACCCTTGCTCCTGCTCCCCCTTCCTTTCTTTGTTCCAGGAGGTGTCCATCATGAGGTAAAGGGGAAGTGGGAAAAAAAATCTCTATCTTAGAAAGAAACTAACAGCAAAAGACAAATTCTGATTAATGTTTGAGGGTCTTAGTAGTGTTTAAGGCAATGTTTTGAATGTACACAAACATACCTTCTTCCCTCCTACAGCTGTTGTTGTCAAACCCCTAAATATGTGCTCCCAGAAAATTAGTTATCTCTTTTATTATTTTTTATTTTTGTTTTATTCTTCAGTGTTACTTTTTTGCCTTTTTAAATTTTTTCCTTTTCCTAATTTAAAAAAATAAGATTAAATGTAGGAAAACATTATACAGTTCTTGAGTAAGCTCTAGTTCTTCACTCATTCTTTACTATCCAAGCAAACCATTGGTTTTCTATCACTACATCATGAAACAACATAATACATTCATCTTATTGTGACAATACAAAACAGAAAATAAGAAAGAACACCAGCTTCCTGCCAGGTTTTTCTGAAAATAAATGTCTGTTTTCTAGGACCTGAGTACTTCAGGCCATCATCTCAGGAATTCAGTATAACTTGAAATAGAGTGGCTAGAATATTAAGAGTTATTTCAAGCTTTCTTTAGGAATTCCTGAAGTATTGTGTGAGGCCCTGGAGTCCACTGGAATGAATGTGATACAAGTTAAAATTCATACAAGTTAAAGAAAAATACATCATGTAAAATAAAGTACAAATGTGAAAAAATAATCTCTATTTTTTAACCAGATGTGTATCTCTAAGGAGAACTTTCAAAACATCTTAATCCTAATTTCCTCAATGTAAAAGCTATATTTAAGAGTATTGTTAGTATTAAAGATATCTGTAAAGTTTTTGGACTATAATAATAGGCCATATAAACCACTACGATTGACTTGTGAAATAAATATAAGCATAAGTAACTGTGTTACTGTTTGAACATTTAAAATTCTATATTGATGGCAAGTAATTGACCTTCAAATTATTCCAGTAAACTATATGTCTTAGTATCTCTGTTATACAAAGGAGGCAGGTGGTGTTTGTAGCTGCCATAATTTAACCAAAGACTTTTAAAATGTCAGCAGAAAGGTTTTATTTGAAATCTTAAGCACAAAAAAAAAAAAAAAAAAAAAAAATCTCTGTACCTCTTCCATGGCTTTCCAACCCCCATTCTCTAACTTCTCCTGACCCTTTCTCTAGGCATCTTTCCTTACATCCTTCCTCACACCTACTGCGAGATGCCTCACCACAGAAAACTGAAGCTATTTTATTAGGGTATAATCTATTCTTCACTGAAACAATGCCTCCACACATGTGAGTGAAAGTTGTTCCATCATAGTTATGCTTACTTTTACTAGAGGAGAATCTTCCCCAGTGTGTTTTGTCTTCTTGCTTATTTAACATATGGCAAGAAAATCACTATGGAGACTCCAAAATTTAGTAACTCCAAAAACACTTTCTTCCAACATCCTGAACTCCTTGGCTCTGTACTAAATCCTTCAGTACAGAAGGCTAAGATACACTTGGGATTAATTTGGCCCAATAATTTCTTGTGTTTACTTGGAAAATCTTGATCAAGATGAAATCTGAATAAAAAAATGAAGAAAACATCTTTGACAAAACATGGTTCTGAAATATGTTTTTCATTTTCCGATCAACGCCGTAATTCAGAAAAAGAAAACACTAACTGCAAACAGGAACAAAATCTGTCCTGATTCCAATTATTAAACTGAGGAGATAACTGATGTGATCTTATCTGCATGGCTGTTTATGGCTGGATCCTAAAGTGAATACTGCCAGTGTTGCACAGTCCCATTTTCTACATAAGAAAGCAGGCATAAAGTCAGCCTCAGCATTATTTCCTATCTAGAAATAAAAGGCTGGGTACAGCACAAAATATTTATGCCAGGGAACTGAATTCTTGTACCCCCTTTAAGACCACACAGGGCTAGGGGACAGAAGGCTTACCCTGGACCCCTCCTGTCCCAGAGCCATTGGCTTGGGCTGTGAAGAGTTTCTGCATGAGTGAGCCCATGTCCCAGACTCATCTGTCCTGTCTCCAGTTGAGCAAACCTGTTGCTGCAGGGTGGTCCTTCTGAGTTGCGTCCGCTTCAAGTTGCTTTGTGCTAGGTCTTCTGTCCTAGCACACACCTCCTCTCCTAAAGCAATATAGACATGCTGCATCACTTTGCTTGAAACTCCCGCTGAATTTATGAAGACCCTGTCTAAAGTAGATATACAACTTAGGACCTGAGCTGTCTGTGTTTATCTGAACTCCTCTGATGTCTTTGTTTTGTCTTGAATGGTCACCAATGCAGCTTGGATTTTAAGCAGGCAGCTATCTATTTTATCTATGTGGATACATGGGGAATGATCAAAGCTGCCCAAGGTTTGGCCTGGAAAATGAGAGTGCCAGGGTGCTCATATTATACAGGGGGGGGAAAAAAAAAAAAAAAAAAAAGAGTGCTAGATCCACACTTTAAAGGTTAAGAGTTTTGATGAGGTCTACACCCCTTTTTATGACTTCTTTCCACCCCAGACATTGCCCTTAAGCAAGTAGCCCTTGTGTCTGAAAAAAAATGCCCTTGCTTCCATGTTAACAAAAACATCACAAGTTTTCTCGCTAGTCTCACTTGTCAGTGATTTTTAAAAACAAGCTGTACACACATGCAGAAACAGTGATAATTTATTCCAATCAACAGTGCATTTGGAGAGGTGAAACTAAGTTTAACCTCCTTCCATTTCCCCAATAATTAATAGCAATTATGCAGCCAATGCCCCCTCCATCCAGTGCATTAACAGTTGTAAAATTGGCTCACAATACTGTGTGACTGAGATGGGATTGAGTATTTCTCTGATACATTACATACAGATTCTTTTATTGTTTTGGAGTTTTCCAGACATCCAGTGTCGCCTGGGGCACCCCACGCTGTAAATATCAGCTATTCATATTACTTGAAAAGCCTGTGAACATGCAAATTTACAAGTCATGGTGTCCTCCATCTCTGCTAGATTTGCTCTTACTTCTGAAATTGGTCTTTCCTTCTCCTTGGCATCCAAGAGGTCTCTAATGTCTCTCTTGATTCTCTCTCCTCACTGGGGACGACCTCTTCTGAGACTGCATGAGACAAAAAAGCAGTCATGACACTTGGGTTTTACAGTTTGGGACATAGCCACACTCGGCCCCAAAGCTCACATGTAGCATTTAATCTCCAGAGAAATGGCTCAGATCTAGCTTAAAGTTTCTGTAGGAAGGGTGATCTATCCAATGAGCAGAGCAATATGGTGCAGATCACAGCTATATGATCTTGTAAAATTGGCAGTGGTTGTTGGCAACCCACCAGTAGTTCTGGAGGTTGAAGTTCAAGGAGAGTGAAGGAGGATGGTGACTGTCTTGGATGAAAACTGTGAGGTAAAGATGGCAAAATGACCTACAGGAAAAGTATTGAAAGGCTAAGGTAAAGGAGAAAGGTACAGGAAGCTGAAAGATTAGGAAAGAGATAGAGAGAAATCTAAAGAGCAACATGTGTTAAGAAAATTGGAAGTATCAATAAGAAAAAGGAGAGAGGAAAAATGAAAATTTAAATGAGAAGAAAATACATTAATGAAAAAAAAAATACATCCCACTTTGGGATAAATAAATTTTATCAACATTTCTACTCTTTCAGTATTTTCACATCGTAAAAGGGAGGCTGAAATATCAAAGTCTATGTGAAATGCAGAGGGGCCTGTTACAGTTTTGTGAGTTGAGACATGGGAGATCTTCAGGAAAACTCTGGTTAGGAATTGTCCCAGGGTCATTTGCTGTATTTCCATTACAACTATTTGTTCGATTGCTCTACCCTTGTATAGCTGAACAAAAGCATTGACAAGATTTAGATATAATTTATCAAGAAAAGGTTACTGGTTTTGACCAGAATAGGTCTTTGTAACTCTGTAGAAAGGAGGATATGGAGTCAAGGTGTCATCCCCAAACCAGCTTGTCTACTCTCTTCTCTTTCACATAAGCTGTCTTTGTTGAAATTCAAATTTTATTTATTTATTAAAAAAACCCCAACAAAACCACACACCAAAATAATCTCCTCAAATATATTGTTTCTTCAGCTCCACACCCCTGATGCTAGCACTGGGATTACAACCCTTTCTCTTTTGCTTTACTTGGGAGACCTTGTAACATAGTCACCATATATATGAGCAAGGAGAAAGAAGGAAACTACAAGCAACAGGATACTCGATTCTGGAGATTAAAAAATACACTCCAGACAGGCTAGCCAACAATGTAAAAGTGTAGAGACTTGATCCAAAAAGATCTGCAGTTTTGGCTAGCCACAGCCCTGCCTACAGCTAATCCACTCAGGATCCACTCTGTTCTGTGTATGCTTAACATTATCTCACCCATTTAAGAGCTATATGTGTACCATTAAATTAAAGCTTTAAGTATTCTACAGAAATAGTTATAATGCCTTGATTCTGTGCCCCAATACAAGTCTTTGTTGTCTGTGGTGTTACACAGAGGACTGGTTTGATCAGATTTGCAACATGTTTTGAAGACTACTAAATATGATTATTATCTTTATTATCAGAAGGAAGAAGAGCTCCACTTTTTTTATCTTTATAAGAATATATAGGTGCAAGGTTAAAAGCAGTCAGAGACAGTATATATTAAATGGGTATATTTGTTAGAAAGCAGAGAACGGACCTAGAAATGTAAACACAGTAGGTAGAGCCACAAAACTGTCAGCAAAATGTATTTCTGCAGTCAAACAGGAAAGTTCCAGAAATCATACACAGGGACCCAGGAAATAAGACAGAGGAAATCATTCCATATGCATACATGTGGCATTATATTCTAAAATATAGGACTCCCATAGCCAATTTTACATTCTATGTTACAGACATGATATCCCATATTACAAAAAGCAGGCACAGAAACCTTAGCAAAAGGAAAAGTCTAGAAGTGCTGAAATAGTGGCTGTACTACATTTTCAGTCCCTATAGAGAACGTGATTAAAAGCAACATATGGTTCAGACTGTTACCTCTTTTCTGATTTGTGAGTTTAAACACATCAGAGTTATGTTCATTGTTCTGTAGATTTTTTAATGTACTGTTATATTCTAATAGTTAGGGGTCGGATTATCTGGACTCAATATATGGCCATCTTCTATAATCTTTTTCAATCTATTATTAGTTTTAACATACTTAAAATGTCACTCAGCAACAAACTCTTAGGGCTGATGTTCATACTTAGAGTAGATATTAACAAAACCAAACAGTTTATTTCAAAGTTTGAGATTATGCATTTTTTTGAAGAACTAAAATGCTGCAAAATGGTTTTGGTTTATTTCTTCATGAAAAACCTTAATGTCTCTGTTAAGTGTTGAAAGAGGAAGCCACTCAATATACACCTATTTTATGTGCTCTTTCCCTTCCCACGTATTCTTCCCCATCATGTCTATGTTAGTGGAATTATACAATGTTGTTTCACATCTAGAAACCTTAAGTATGTACATTTAGTATTTCTTACAAATACAGTTGTCCTTTCTTTGTCCCTCTAAATAATTAAAAGACTTCATGCTCTGATAATTTCCTTTGGATGTTTTGTGTTCTCTTTGCACCCTCTTATAGAATACATACATTTTATTTCTTTTGTTTGAACAATAAAACCATAAAAGCTACCAAAAAGTATTTAATGGTCCCTATATGGATATGTCTTCTCTACAGTCCCTGGCACTGTACAGGAGTTGAAAAGAATGATACATATGCAAGTGCATCACTGCACCTTTTTACAATATACATATTTATTTACAGTGTTACCAATATACATCTTTATTTACCTGTGTTTTAAGCAAAATATATACACTGAAGCTGCAGGACTTACAGAAGAAATGCCAGTCATAGTATTTATTTGGTGTCATTTTTCATGTGGAAAGACTTTTATTGTTCCCTTGTGTCAATGCAATCTTTATGAAGCTATAGATCACTTTCATGGTCCTGAATCACGTTTAGTCATTTCTTACAAATCAAGTTAGTAATAAACGCCCATCATTTAGTATCCACCTCAGTTCACTCATTTCAAACCACTCACTACTGGCCTCTGTGTTAATTATGGAAGGTTTTAAATCTTTATTGCCTCATTTGTGCTGTGTAACAGGGAAGGTAAGGCTACAGGGGAAATCTGCCTTTCTCCAGCTGAATTTAAAGCTTTAAGATTACAGCTGAATATGAATGCTGTAAGTACAAACTCCATGTGTGTAGCTCCATCCACCTGAGATCACAGGGATTTTTAGTTCTGGACAAACTGCATATCAGCCATATAGTCTCAGGATGCTTGTAAAGCTGTTGAGTTTCCTCATCAAATGTCCCTATAAGATGACCTTCATCACCCCAGTTCCACCCTGTCATTGTCTGTTACTTGGCAATATTTCATCCCTCCTCTCACACTTTGTACTGACACTATGCTTTCAGCCCCTGTATAACCTCACCTGTATACTTGCACACCAAAACCAGAGTTACTCTGCTGATACAGTCTTCCTTGGTGACTGTGAAGAGGCTTTAGGTGTGAGGTTAGGTCTGAGCTTTGCCAAAAGATAGATGAATGCTAGATAAAATTAGATAGCTGATTGCATACTGATTGGTTTTAATACATACTAGCCTGCCCTCCCTCCCTTCACACTCCACTGAAACACATAGTGCCTGAATCATTGCTTGCAGAGAACTATTATTAAATACTCGTTTTATTTGAATGGTAGAATTTAATTGCTGTAGATTTCAGCTATTATTTTTCTGCTAAAAAAAAAAAAAAAGTGCTAAAAATAAGCTATGGATAAAATTCAAAAGCAGCTGAGCAGGGAATGTAACAAATGTTACACTACTTACTTCCTTAGTAGCAAAATTGTAGGGCTAAAATTTGATACTAACTGTGATTGTATGTATGGTCAGATTGGTTACTGCTTCCATCAAATAAAATTCCAATGTACATAGTAGGTAGGAGGTCAGAATATGGGACACAGATTTTCTTCCCTTGTAGACTAAGAATTTCCACCTTAATGTAACTTAATTGAAATAAACATCTAATAAATACTGCTTTGCAAATATTTCAAATTCAAAATAGGAGCTATTTAAAACAAGATAGAACTGAACTCCAGATCCAGCCTTTGGGTAGCCAGTTGTCTGCTTAGGTCAGCATTTGACTTTGCTGACTCTCCATCCAAATGCTTTTGTATACAGGCTCAACTTTCTTTAAACACTTTGGCCAATTTAATCTTGGCTGAAAATATAACCACCAGCTCTATGATGTCTGTTTGAGTTGGCTGCAGAGAAGAAGCCAGTTCCCGGCTAGGTAGCATTGATAGGAAGAAGATTAGATTTCATCTGTGAGGGTGTTCCCTGTATGCTTTAGGCATGATCATTCAAAAAAAACATCATGCCTGACTAATGATTACTAGTTAAGTGTGTCCTGGTCAGTTCCAAAGGGAAATGTGGAATTTGGAAGATGATCGTATTTTGATTCCATGGGTTTTAAATATGTTTCTTGACAGAAGAATGGAGCTCCTTGCTGAAGACTGGAAAGAGCTGAAATTAAACATCCAATCGGGGCTGGATTATCATGCTTTTTTTTTCTGCAGTTTTGATGAATAAGCTGATATTTCATACATGCTGGCCGTGGAACAAGAACAGAAATTGTCTGTAGGGACACACACAGACAGAAGCTCCCTCTACTCCTGAGATTCTGTTATTGTCAGCAGCAAATAGAAATTCCTGTGAGGAAGCAAAGCATCAACAGTAGATAAATATTAAGTATTCCTGGTAAGTAATTAATTCTCTTGGACAAGATGGACATAATTCAAAACAACCTGAAAATGGAGAGCAGCTAATGTTTGAAAATAAATTGCCTTATTGCAATTTTAATTGCACTATTAAATTAATAATGATAATAATAATAACAGTAATAAACACAACAGTGAGAGGCAAGCTCTTAAGTTCTGCTTTGGGGTCATGCACAACGCAGAGCACATTCGTGGTATTTTTTAGCTCCGAACAATAGCAGCTGAAATTTGACATATTTAGCTACCTATTTCCAAGTTTTGTGTCTGCACTCTGTAGTTGCATTTTCTCATATCAACAGATTGCCAGGAGCAATATTGGTAGATTAGTTTACAAACAGATGCAGCAGATTGTTATAGTCACTTTTTTTCTCCCAGTTCTGAGCTTTATTGTACCAATTTATCGTTCAATAAAGAGAACTTACAGTTCATATCAGGTTTTTATAGAGCTTTTTCCAAGCTAATTCAATGTTTTTCTCGTGCTTGATTGGACTTTGAAAAGGCTCCTGATCTTGAATGAGTTTTTCTCTTCTGGATTATCTTTACAGTGTTTTTACTTTCCAGCATTACTAGATATTTTTGATAGATGTCAAAGAACCTTATCCACACTATTTTGGAAGAGGTCACAAATTGGATTTCTTCCCTATTAAAAACCAGTAGAAAGCAAGTCTGAGCTTTGGACTAGGGGAGAAGCAAACAAAAAACCCCAAAACCCAGAAACAAAGAAAGAAACACAGAAACAAACAAGACCCTCTTACTCCTGATTTACTGTGTTTTCATTATTACAAGCAATTAATTTGGAAGTGACCTCATACTCCTACTCAGCTGAAAGCAAACTTCTTTTCAGCTTACTCTACCCCACCAAGATATCTTTATGTGTCATAGCTACTCATCTATGGATGATGTATCACCAAAAAACGTCATTTTAAAACAACTTTTCAGTGGAAGGACTCTACTCAGTTAAAAAGAGTAAAGCATAAAAGTTAGAAGAATTCATTGCTTAAAGTTTATATGTATACACTCCCTACAATTGCTATAGGAAGCTAGCAGTCCTGTAACTTACTCATTTTACTTTCAGAACTGTGTGGAAAAAGAATATTGTTTGGATGACTTTTTCAGAAATATGAAGTAGAAAATTTCTTCCTTAAGGAAGAGAAATTATGTTGGGGGAGGGGGGAAGGAGACACCTGTCCTCCTACTCTTCTTATGTTTCTTCTTGAAAAAAAAAATAAAAATCAGGCTACTCTTTCACAATAGTAAGGTTCAAACCAGTATCTAGATGTCAGCAACTTGAAGAAGGGCAAATAAAAAAAGAAAGAAAAATATACCTGAATTACAAAGTCTGAGAAGAGCATGAACAGGAGTGATAAACAATGTCCAAAGGCACTTGAATAGTGGTGACAAGCCATGGTTCAACATTTCAGGTTATCACTGAGACTTGGAGAGATTCTTCCTCTACATCTATTTGAACAGCTATGTAAGTATTTGTCTGAATAATTTTCAAGTTTTCTTTTTCACTTTCCTGAAATCAAGTATGTATTTACCTAATTCTGAAATACATAAAGAACAGATTCATTTTGTATACAGTAGTGTAGATTCTCTATCCAAAGAACCTCAGAGCTTTCATTAAAAAGGCATACAGCTGAGCATTAAGATTGAACACACTCTGGCAAAACAGCATGTTACTGAAAACAGCAGTCAATCTAAGGTAATAGATTAAGTCTTTCTTCTGAAAGTCATCACTGAGTAAAAGCTAAGCTATAAAAAAATTATTTAGTCTCGTGCAGAAAATGCTTCTAAATGGGTCAAAATCTAATCTGACATAACAAAAAAGTGTCCCAGTTCTAAAGGAGACAAGATGACATAATGGGATGATACAAGAAGAAGCTTTGGAAGAGCACAACAAGTGACCACAATCCCAAAATGAACAAAGATGGAATAGGCAGCATTCACTGTCTACAGTTCTGTATATACTATAATAACACTCACATTATCAGGTTGGTTGCGGACCTTTTAAATTTGTCTCAATTCTCAGAGAAAAGATTGACCTAAGGACTATGTATGCCTTTTGTCCTGTGTGGAGCATAGCTAACCTGTCTGAACTTCAGGACCGGTCTAGTGGCATATTCAGCTACCACAGAGCTGAAACCTCAGGTAGTCTGCAAAATGGTAGGGAGAACATAAAAATGATTCATTACTCCTCTGTGCTCTTGCCTCACATCTCTCATATAATTTCTATAGTAGTTCTGGTGTTACTTGTGAAGTCTGTAGATGCTGAATTGCCTGGATTATGGGGAGAAAAACTTTATGACAAGTGCCAGATGAAGGAATTGTATGCCAGTCTCTCATTAAGTCTTTTATAAGATGGTAGGTATTCAACTTTTATTCTTATGATAATATTTCTCAAGTATAAGATCACTTTTAGAAATTATTTTCCCTCTAGCTAGTCATACTTGACACTGATGAGACCCTGTCTAGAATACTGTACCCAGTTTTGGTTCTCTGAGTTAAAGGTATATGTGGGCCCAGGTCTGGCTGGAGGATCAACAAGGTGGTCAGAGGCCTAGATCATGTGGCCTCCAGGAAAAGGTCGAGGGAGCTGGTATTTTGCCCAGCAAAAAAGAAGATAAAGGTCAATCTAATTGCCTACAACTATTTTAAGGACAGTTACAAAAATGACGGAGCCAAATTCTTGATTCCTGGTAGTTCCAGACAGTCTAACAAGGGACTGTGGCCAAAGCCTGTGGCATAGAAGCTTCAGGTTGGGCATTATAATAAATAAATAAGTAAATCTTAGAGGATCATGCAGTACTAGAACAAGTTACCCAGAGACACCATGGAATCTCCAGCCTCATAAGTTGTCAAGAAATGGCCTTATGTAATTTATTTCTGGAAGTTTTCAAAACAAGAATACTTCAAAGATTTTTAAGCAAAGACCTGACCTAACATTTGTGATAATCCTGCTCTGAGGGGGATGTTAGATTAGATGACCTCGAAAGGTCTCTTCCAAATCATCTTTCTGTAATTCTGTAGGTACTTCTGTCCTAGAAGGCAGTTTTACAGAAATTCTTTCGTAACTTTCTGTGTGAAGCCCTAGCACAAGACTTTTAGCCTGGCCTAAAATAATTTCCAGCGACTCTACGTTACTTCCCAGAAAGTAAGGCCATCTGCTTTGTCAGATCTGAACAGAATTTCTGGTGCAATTTTTATGTAATTTCTTCTACAATTTTAAAGTCAAATTTTAGGACTTAACATTCTTGAGGAAAATAGTACAGTTATTTGACCTGATATGATTAAATCCTATGATCAGATACTATCTATACGTAACATAGACCAAAACAGGAATGGAGAAGCAGTTTGTTTCAATGGGTAATGATGTTTAGTATTTAAGATGGGCTCTATGTATCATTTCAGTTTGCTTGCATTTATCTTCAAGTCATTACTTCTTATGATTTCTTTATTTTTTAGATAAGATCATTCTTTACTACCCAGTATTTTTGTGTAGATCTTATTGGGACAATGATATATGAACACAAATATATGTGCTCATGTAAATACTGAAGACCTTCAAAAAGAGTACACTAGTTCTCCAGCAGTCTAATATAATAACTGTGTTTCTGACTAGAATTTCAGAAGGGTTCAGGATACTTAGGCAGATCATTCTTACTACATCTTCCAATGCTTTAAAATCTTGAGTGTTCATTTGTAGGACAGCAATCTCCCTCTCAGTAACAGGTGAGACAGTTATCAAAAACAGCTGTCAGTACCAGTTATCCTGTGAAGCATATTTCTGGATAGTCTCAACTCCATCACATTGGATTACTAATTCAAAACCAGGTCTGCTTCTTGACAGAAGCTATAACCTCTATCTTAGTTTTGAGCTTCAAATTCTTGAAGGTTAGACCATATTCTTCTCTTTTGCACCTTTATACCAACAAATGCCTTAAGAATATTTTAATTTTCAAAAGACACACTTGCATTCATATAAACCCTTGTTTTAGAGACAGTAACCAACCAATAACACTGCATAATCTTCCTTCATGCATTTTTGAAGATAGAACTGTCCTTTTCTAGCAGTTTAGGTCTTCAGTGATGTTATCTGAAGAATCAGAATATTACTTGATAAAGCTTTCTTGATATCACCCTTAAATATTAGAAAATTTCTGTCACTACTGCAAAATATAAATTGCATTTCATCTCTTCACCTCTGAGATTCCTTGGCAGCTGAGATTTGTTTGTTGGGAATAGTTTTTCTCTATTTGTTTTCAATTAGATTTACTGTTATGTGTTAGTAAATAGTTTCAGGAGATGATTGTTTCCTTCCCTTACTAAACCTCAAATGACATTTATCAGTTTAATTTTAGTTAAAATGATTCAATCACTAAGGCTAAGTAGCAAAAAACTTAAAAATTGCAGTGATATCACTGTTGCTTTGATTTATATAAAGAAATAATTTATATTTATAAACAGATCATGTTAGTAGTGTACAGTATGAAAACAACTTCCATCTCTTTCCCAAGCAAATGTGCACAAGAAAATAGTCTATGGATATGAAAGCGATGATTAAAGTCTGAGGAAGATAATGAGGGATTTTGTTGTTCAGTGAATGCTGTAAATACCATTCTGTTAGCCACTCCAGAACTACTGCTGATTTCAACATTTTTTTAGTTTCTCAATGGAGTTATGGGTCCCTGTAGACTTGAAGTAATAAGTAACCTGCTCTTTTCAGTAACCTTTTGCAGACCCCTGAGAAGTAACCCACCAACCCCAGGGAGCTGTCTAAAGTAACATTGGAATAGGCTGATGTGCCTAAGACACACATGAAAAACTTAGACTGTAAATACAAGAATGTGCCATCCTTTTATCCTGACTTCATACATCTGAAAAAATAGCCAACTGATTCATGTTTATTTTCAAGTATCACTGCAATGAAATGAAAAAACTATAATTATATGTAAATAATCCATATGCTAGTGATATAGCTATTTCTAAAGACAATGGTGAGAAAAGAAAATGGAAAGATTCTGCTTCTTACCTACAGAAACTGAGACCAGTGTGTATGTGTATACTGTTATGTAAATGCAAACATAAGATTCTATAATTGAGAGTTTTTAGCTTTGCAGATATTATTTTTGTTTTATTATTACTAAGATTTAGAGTTTGCATCTACTGGCTCATTCTGAACTTTCTGATTATTTTGCTGCCTGTAGTGCAACACATATGGATGCTAGCTAGGAAAATTCTTTGATTCACTTTGTAAATATAGCTTGATGTCATCTAATGGAAAATTATTGAAGAGATGGAGATCATAGTATCTTTATACCTTAAATGTTTTATTGAAAAATAATAAAAATTTATACGCAAGAAAGAACAGATAATACCAAAGACCTTGCCAAAATTTTGTGAAAAATATGACAGATGAACAGTACTGAATTGCTTTAGCCAGGCACAGAGAGGAACTTCAGTGTCTTTCTATGAAAAACAGATTCAAGTCCAGCACAAATGGGCTTCTTGAATCAGAATGTTTGAGCCAACTCAACTATATAATGTGAAAGCAATTCATTTATACAGTGATCCTTGACATAAAAGCAAATGGAAGGGAACTGTTAATTCTTGTCAGTATCAATCATGTTGAAAATACTACCATTTTCTCTTTCTAACTACAGGATCATAATCTATACCAAAGTATATGTTAGCTAAAGCTGAATGGGGAATTATTAGGCTTCATGTAAGTAGTCTATAAAATCAGCATTACTTTGTTACTGGAAGATTATGCACTCTGATTAATGGAAAAGACCCAGCTGGACTAAACACTGTATTTTATTGGCTATTTAGTTAACAGCCTGCAGTGGACAGTCATCTGGACTACATTTGAAATGCAGCTGAATGGAACCTAGCTTAATGAAAACCCACAGGCTAAAAAGTGAATGTTCCAAAGCAGAGCACAGAGCAGTTAGTGTACTCAGCACCCACAGACTGTTTTATAAATTAGTAAATGAATGCCTGAAAATCAAACCAATCTGAAAACACATTTCCTGTCCCTCAAACATGGGTATTTCAATCCCTTTGTGCTCCAATATTTCTTTTCTGTGCTGCGTAACAAGCTGGCATTTTTATCTGACGTCTTCATCTGTGAGGTCAGTGATGATCTGTGTGTTCTACTCCCATTCTGACAAATTCCTCTAGCACAGGAAGATCGCTCATATGTTTTTCGAGAGGTCCAGACAAACTCTGAAAGAGCTACACAGCCTGCAACTGCATTGGACCCAAAGAAACAGGATGAGAATATCATACGGAGCATAAAAGAAGATCAGGACTTGGCCTGGGACTCTGGCAGTAGTAAATCTGAAGTGCACCTAATTTACAGCATCAAAGATTTTTTTGGTCAGCATGTGTGTCAGATCTGTGATGTAATTTGAAAACATGTCACCATTTGTTCTTGCCATTCTTTCTAAGCTGGAGTGTCCCTAGCCAGGCTGATTTCACCAGCAGCAATCCACAGGGCTCAGCACCATTCTAGCTTCCTGACTCACAGCTCTCCTTGGACATATGAATGAGTTGAGACCCAGCCCAAGTACATCAGTATTGAGTAGCCCAGGCAACTCAGTAGACATCCTCATAATACTCCTTAGTATGTACATCCCACCCATCTTGTGTATTTATGTATGGACTGTTGAACATGCAGCACACAAGGCCAAAGAGCTGAACCATCTGTGGACCCCACGGTCAAGAGTGTCACATTCCTTCTTTTCCTCACAAGAGATCTTCTATGTTTTTAAACTGTTCAGAGACTTTTGAAAAGCAATATGATGTATAGCTGGATTTTTCCTTGCACAGCCTGAAACCTTTCATGCTTCTGCAGCCTGCACACCTATAACATTGTGAATATACAACCAATTTTATTGCATCTTCAAAAGAAGCAAGATTGTCCCGACTTTAACAACCACATTTTCCTGCCTCCCAGCAATAAAGATGTAAAAGTTTAACTTCAAAATTACCTGCTTTCTATAATGACACTTTTTTTTTTTTTTCCTTCAGTCTGCTGGTTGTTTTTTTTGTTGGGTTTTTTTTTTTTTCTTTGAAGAAATTGTGCACATACTTTGGCAGTTTAGGCTTTGAATGACCTTGGCAAATGTTCATCTGTGGCAAACAGCCTGTTAACATGACAATAATGCTGACCTTGAACTAATTCCTCTCCAAGAATGCAAATTGTAGAAGTTCACATAGAAGTGAAAAAAAGATTTAGTTTTGCATTGTTTCCAATTGCCTCACACCTGCTGTTGGGTCTAGTAAAACAGATTAAAAACACAGTAAGCTACAGCAGGAGAGATCTTAGGTCAGAGCTGTGAAAACAACTGATGTTTGTTTGTTTTGCATCAAAAAAAATATCATTTCCTCCACTGAAAACTGTTGATAAGCACCCCTGGGGCTTTTGGTTATATTCCAGATAAATTTAATCTTTCTGCATGATGTCATACAAAGAAACTAGTGTCCCTCATTGTTGATTTGCATTTAAAGGTTAATTGAATGTGGGTTGGGTATTTTTTCCAACTTTTTTTTCTGTCAGGACAATTTATTAGATAAATATTCCTTATATTTGTGTGTATGTTTTCTAAAAGTTACAGAATGGTTGATAAAAGTATTTCAGAAAAAAGCAATGCAGATTTTCATCATATTAGAAGTAAACAAAGGTAAGAAATCATGATGGTATTTCCTTTCTTTTCAAATGATCTGTCATAATCATATATGAATACAAATGATGCCACAGGTATCTTGTCAAAATTCTGTATCTATTGTATTCATTAGAATTCCTTTCCATACCTCAGAGGGTATGTATAGAACTCAGCAAATAAAGGCAATTCATAGTAACGGGAAAATGGAGGGAAAGGCAGTGAGCTGCAAGAACGAATTCAAACAATGTGTACTTCTACATACCTCCCTTCCTTCAGGTCTTGATTTGCAGAAGGTGCTGATCCTGCTTTCTTTTTTTTTTTTTAATCTCTGAGAGGTTAAATGAACATTATTGAGGATATAGCAAACTTCCAAAAGCCTTGAAGATAAAGTGAGTTGTTCCTCTCTAATAAGAAATGGATATTACAGGTCTGGTCAAGATCTGAAGATGTGTGGTCACGAAGTTCAGCATGCAACTAACAAAGTTGTAAAAATGCGTACAATGTTCTTCATGGCCAGTATATGTTGACGGCTCATTAGAAGTAAGTTCCCAGGAATTATAACATTTTTATACCTTACTCTTAGACTGTTGGAGTGAGCTTCAGTGTCCTTAGTAGCTTCTTTAATGTATTGCTGGAGCACAAATGAGACTCTGCTTGATGATATGATGACAGATCTTCATACTGTTGTGAGGGAATTCTGAACAAAGCTACTCATGTATGCAGTAGGATTTGATAGCTAAAAGATACGCCTTTTCACACAGTGAAATTCAGTACACTTCACTCTAGACCAGCAATAGAAACATTCTGGGAGATTTCATTACTGTTTCTGCAAATATCAATTCACATTCTTAATAATTGTGCCGGTGGATCCTGGCTCCAGTTTTCGTCTTTTGGGAAGGACATAAAACAGTTGCATAAGACCATAAAGCAAGAATTGCTTGTAAAGGTATTCTCACAACAAGAATCTCAAATATAGGAAGCATTTTAAGAAAACACACTTTGCCTTCATGGCATGTGTCATCACTTCAAATTTTCTCAGACTGTATTTAGCATATGTTGATTGGATTAAAATTTTAGCATTTGATAAAGTTAAAACACCTCTCTTTCAATAAGGTTCAAATGTTATTTTACTTTTTGTTATATATCAAATAGTAATATAATAGCTGAAGCTAAAAAGGAAAAGTCAAAATCAAATACCAATATCACCAAATTCCTAAAAGAAAATATATATGTTTTTCTGGAGTCTCATTTTGGCTCTTTTGGTCCAATTCTGAATAGAAAAATCATTTTTTATCTTTCAGATTTTCCCATGAAACAGAAGTTTCATTTTCCAACTATTTCTATATATGTGTAAATTGTTTGTTAGATTTCTGCTCAGAGAATGGAATGGCATATGAAAATATTACATGAGAGTATCTGGGGAAATCATAATATATTCTTCAAGATGAAAAAAAAATCCTCAATTAATACGTTATACACTGCAAATCATTTTTCCACTGTTAGCGATAAAGTTTTTTTATGATGGGATGGAAAGGTAAGTTTCTGAAGGTTTTCTTGCTTCTGTTGGATAAAGACAAACAGAGCACTAGCCCACAGGGGCTAGCACATGAAATGCCATAGAAATAAGCCTGGAAGTCATAAGGTCATTTATTTTAAATTGTTTTCTTTCCCAGACTTTAAAGAAAGAAAAAAGTGAACCTTATCTCCAATGGTGGAGGAATGACAAAGTGTTCCTAAAGCTGACTTCTGTTTCACTGTATAACAGTTTGAGAAGTATAGACACAAACAAGTGAAAAGTTTTAAACAATGTGGACTGAAATGTTCTTTATATTGACCTAAAACAGGAGTGATACAATTTAAATTTATTAAATAGTGAGGTATTTATAATTTATTAAAAGTGAGCCTTTTTTTTTTTTTTTTTACAAAAGCAGTAATGTTAGCAGAGAGTTACAAATCTCTTCCTTTAACTCTTGTCTAATTTTCTATCCATTCTGACACCGCAACCATGCTGTGTTCCAGTGTTCACACAAGCAAGAATAAAATACTGGAAGTGTGGTGGTCTCTGCAAGAGTAAATCTGTATACCTACTTAAAAGCAATCACATTGATTAGAATTGCCTAAGGGTCTTCTGTGGTTTTTAAATGTAACTATATGGATAGCTACTTTTAGACATCTTAATATAAAACTGAAGTGCAAAGAAGTTATTTGTTTCTTTGCAGATCATGTGTAAGGAAATAAGATACCACTACACTTAGATATCACTAGCTGGACTTAATCCACTTGGTGCTACAGTTTAAGGTGTCAGCCTGAGTCATGTAACTTTTTTAGGAAGCTTTGGGAAATTCATTTGCAAGATGTTGTAAACTGAAATGCTGATGCTGAGGTACTAAATGATGTCTTCTTTATAGTTTAAAAGCTGTATCATTTAACAGGTGATTCATTTCATCTGTTTGTTCACATCATTTAATTACATTGACCTCCAGTTTTTGGAGGAGATAAGGGTATTGGGACTTCTCTTTGGAAATTCTGGCTTGGATATGCTTATACTGTATAATTCTAGCAGCTGGTAGTTAAGCAGATATTATTCCCAAGCGTTTCATTGCTTTTATTCTTTCATCCAATTTTTAAGTTCAGGAAAGGCAATACTAATAACTTCTGACTCAGTGTGCTATTATAATACTGTCTGTGTACCTAGTTTAACCATGACTGAGGTGATATTTCTCTCTCCCTTTTAAAATTATGTAATCATGGAAATAAATTCCGTATGTAATATATGAGACAATATCGTGACATAATTAAAGAGTATAAAAGAACCAAAAGCCACAAGAATGTAACATCTCAGGATGTGATTCTAATCAGTAAATATCAGTGGTCTTTCACTTCACCAGTTAGAAAGCTTCTCATTTGTAGTTGCTTTTGCAGTTAAACACACTGATAGATATTATAACTCTCAATCACATCTACAATCAGTTACTTGTAAATTCAAATTGTCACAAGGGGTGGTAAATGGTATGACTTTAATTTCTACTCATGTTAGTTATAATTACTAAGTTGTCAAAAAATATAATGTATTTTTTTCTTCGACAGTTTAAAAGTTAAATACAAAACAAAGTTTCCTTTGCTCTTTCCCCTTAAACAGTAAGGTTTCCAGGCCAATGGACCCTTCCTTCTTTACATGTCATACAGCATTTTCCCCAGTAGAGCCTTCCAGTATAAATAACCTTAATGTCAGTCCCTGGATTGATATCCAGAATTTGATTCTCTGGCCTTCTGCAGACAAACTTGGTTTTGTTTCTTTTCTGTTCTCAAATTGACTGATAACATTACTGACCAAATGCAAAGACAGACACGTGGGGAAGAAAGGTAGCCCATGTTACATATTAATTTTCAACATATGGCAGCTTTACTGGCAAATCCTTGAAGCATATCTCAAGAAGTACTGAATATTCTTTCTTATTAGCATCCACCTACTTTTGCAATTATTACCTAAAATAGTGCATTTTATAGCTGCCCTTGCTTTTCAGTGTGTGTCATCATCACAACCGAAGTTAGCAAAGTCTCTAAAATATTTACAAAGTCTTATACCTCAGTGTGTGGAAACCTGAAGGAACCCATTTTCTCCTGAAGGAACACATGCTGAAATAAGTAGAATTTCTTTGTTTTATTTTTCTCTGTGTGCTCTCCACTGGTATTTGGGATTAGACCCAGTTGAGGATTGTATGTTCAGCATAGCATGCTGCATTCACATACAGTATGTAAGGAGAATCACTTGCCTCAAGACAGAAAGTAAAACAGGAATGAAAAATATAAGAGTAACAAGCATGAAAAAGTACAAAAGGAGAATTTTCTCCTCCCTCACTTTTTCAGAGTGTACAAATTCTGGAGATGGGGGGGGGGTGTGGGGTGTGTGTGTCCAAATCACCTCCAGGAAAGAGAGAATCTGAGCAGATGTTTCCTGCATCCCAGATGCTCCAGTCATGAGGCTATGGGGAAAAGGGGACCCATTACCATGTGGTTAACTATGCTTTAAGTTTGCCAATTGGACCAGGCATGGAGAGCAAACTAGGCAAGACAGCTCCTGGTTTCTGTCTCTGTAAGCTCACTACAGAGATGATTAGAGGTGGTTGGAAACATTGTGAAAATAAAACAGAATTGAATAAAGACAGAATGGATGGATTGTACTGTTAAAGGTTCATCTAACTTCTGCTACCTCAGACAAGGTTAGGAGCAAAACCTTCTGATCTCCAGGAAGGTCAGGTGCTGTTCTGGGAACTTTTAAGCTTTAGGTCCCCAGCCCTAACAGAGCATTGTAAGGAGTCTTTGGGGTGTCATTAGCACTTATACTAGCAGTGAAGGTTAAGGAAAGTTAAGGAAATAGGAAAGGAAATAGGAAAGAGGAAAGGAAAGAGGAAAGAGGAAAGAGGAAAGAGGAAAGAGGAAAGAGGAAAGAGGAAAGAGGAAAGAGGAAAGAGGAAAGAGGAAAGAGGAAAGAGAAGGAAAAGAAGGAAAGGGAAAGGGAACGGGAAGAAGGAAAGGAAAGGAAAGGAAAGGAAAGGAAAGGAAAGGAAAGGAAAGGAAAGGAAAGGAAAGGAAAGGAAAGGAAAGGAAAGGAAAGGAAAGGAAAGGAAAGGAAAGGAAAGGAAATTTTACATTTCCTGAAATCTAGAAAACCTGCTTTTAAGATAGAATTAATTAAAACCTTTCTTTAGGATGTAGGTTTACATCAGGGTTAGGCCTGTGTTAAAAAGCCAAATACCTTATCTTTTATTAAACTAGGGAAAAGAAAGGAAAAATGTAAAGAACCAATCCTATGTGACAATCCTTTTTTTTTATGACTGCCAGAAATTTCTGTATAAGGAGAGTCACTTACTGATCCAGCAGATATTTAATGTAGATATAGCTTGCTTTATGTTCTGAGAGTGTGATGAGTAAATACCCATCAATCAGCCAACTGACTGATACAACTCTGAACTTCCTTCTGTGCCAATATCAGTCATTCAACCTGGACAACTCCCTGGGCACAGCTGACAGCATCTCTCAACAGAAAATCAAGCTTGGAGCTTGGGCCTCTGTCCCTGCTATGCAGCTAATTCTTTTCACTATGGAAATGGCTTATTTTCTGCTATTAGGTCTGGTTTACCGCCATCCTAGGAGGATGTATGGAAAATTCCTGTGTATCCCCTATGGAAATTTATTACCAGTTTATTATAGCATTTCCTCACACACATTTTATTTTCTTAGACCCTCAGGGGGAGAATTGCCTTACACTGTTCTCAGGAATTTAAAAACTCAATTGGATCTGGACATACTGTGTTCTAACACTAAGATGATCATTTATTTGATTGTAATTTATTTTCTGGAAGTGATATATGGTCTCTGTTCTTATTCCCTGCTAGAATTTGGTGAATGATACTAATGAAAAGTAACATAAGGATACTAATGAAGATTTCTGCAACCCTTGATGAAAAATGTCACACAATCTGGAAAGTTAAGAAGAGTTAAGCACGTATTTGAGAAAGCCAAATCTGGACACTTTTCAAGATAATGTGCTTAGGGCAAGGCAATGCACAAACCCCAAAATATTTGAAAACTGTTAATAAGGTAAATTAAAATATCCCTCTTTTAATCGTAGGAAAATTATTTCCATCATACATTTCAAAGACAATTGAGTAATGTAAGGTCACTGTAAAGACTATTTAGAAATATGGGCACAATAACTTTTGAAGAAACTCTATTTGTGTAGGACACATTTCATTGCATATTGTTTTTTATGACAGTTTCCACATTTAGAGAAAATAAATCTTAAAGTCTGTGGGTGAGTAATGTTCTGCAACATCATGGGTAATTGTCTAGACTATGTAGATAACCAGTTTAAGTAGGCTTTTTACCCAGACATTTCTAAATACATGTAAAATTTACCATGTCACCCAGGGTAGGAATTCATCCTAACAGTAGATCCAGCTGGCAAAACTCAACTCCTAACTCCTGCTAGCCCAGAGCAGTCCAGTGATAAGACTGGAATTCTAATGTGACTTAATTTCAGTGCATTTCTCCAGATTTATGTGTTTAAATGAGTTACTAAAAAAACAAAAACAAAAACAAAAGAGCCATTCAAAGGCTTCATTAATTTATATGTTGTCTAAGGATCATCAGAAAACTAAAAATCTAACAGATGTCACACCCTTGGTTGGCATCATTAGTGTGGTATTTTAGTTGTTTCGGTGATCAACTGGCATAGGGGTCAACTGTACAGAAAGGTTGACAATATTCAGCCTATATGTTGAACTGCATAACTTCTGTGTAGATGGGACAGTATCTTCAGCTAAATTTCTATACTTTTTTATTGCCTGAAATGAAAAAAATAAAAAGGGCTTTATAATGCAAAGTGACAGGAAACCTTAAGATCAGGCCGTGGCGGTAGTCTGCCAACCGTAATATTTTCAGATGAGCAGTCTTTGTTAATTCCCAGTAGGCTTACTGAGAAGATGATTTGGGGGAGTCATTAAATTCTACTATCTTTCCAAAGTGAAACTGAAGGTTAATTAATTCTGCAAAAGAGGTTCATGATTATATCTTACAGAATATGAATAATTACCATACTAGTCTGTTTTTCTTGATTTGTACCGAGTGAATAAAATGATCTTTTGCAAAAAATTATAAGATTATTTTTCTAGTGATATAGTAGTCATATAATAGGATTTATTTAGTGGATTTAGCTTCTAAAATTTGGGAAGCTTTAATAAGCTAGAGTTAGACTGTTTGATCATGTGTTTGTTGATTCAATGACTCAGTATGAAATGTATCTGATCTTATATCTATGAAACTTATTTCTCTAGATAAGTTACAGATTGGTGAACTAAGTTGCATATGTTTGCATTTGACATTCTCTAGTGTGCGTGGTGAAGTTTGACTAAACTAATGACCTCTACCACTTTTTCCACAAAATAAAGTATCTTTATAATTCTTCTTTGTTATTTTAAAAAAAAAAAAAAAAAAAAAAAAAGGTGAAAGAACACTAAAGAACACCATGAAGTGAATATCTTATTTTCTCAATATAAAAATATAATCCTATGTCTCCTAAAGCATGACTTTTAAGCCTAGCTAAAATGTGTTAAAATCTGTTCTTGATCATATTGAAACAGTAATGAGTAGAAAACACTAAACCAGACAGTCAGGTTTTGGCTGGGTGTTCATTGTTATTTCTCATCACAGAAAGAGCAGCAAGGTTACAAATCTGAAAAACGAGCAGGTAGTATGAACCTACCAATTTCAAAAACTTTCTGGTTGTCAAAGTGTGTAGTAAGTATCCAACCTGATAATTGTGGTTCTCTTTAGAAGAAACTTTTCTACCTAGGAAGGGTGCTTTAAACCCAGTGTAATACCCTCCAGTATCAGTGGAGTTGAAGCACATGCCGTAGTCCTATGCTGAATTGAGACGAGTCCATGGCTAGCCTCAGTCCCTATCCTCAATCTAGGTCTTTGCAGGTAGGCTCTGTCTCACAAGTTCCACATGAATTTGCAGAACTGAGTTTCAGCATATTTTGAAGGAGTTTGCAAAGCTTTTCAATACTACAAGGCATCAACTAGAACCCAATTACCTTTAAAACATGGGATTTCATAGTACTGCATGTTTTCCTGCATCTGATTGTCTGACATCTAAAATGTGAGGATGAGAAAGTGAACAGATAATCCCCAGATTTGCAGTGCTGATTTTTATATGACAAGGTAAGACTAGCTGGTAGGTAAAAGGGAAAGGCAGTAATTTTGCTTTATTTTCAGAGAAACCAGAGGAATGTATTTTCAATGTATTTTCAAGGAGTTTCAAGTTAACAAATAATCATCAATATGGAACATTGTTCTCTAAAATTACAGTATGAAGCACTGAAGTATGTAGTAATGGTTCATATTCGTTGTGTAAATGGACATTTTAACCTTATACTGGACTTCTAAGCTTTAGATCTTTCTCTCAGGTACACTAATATCAAATGACAAGAATTCCTCTGGTATCAATAGGGTTTACATAGTAGACCGCATGGTGTAATTCATCTTACACTCAGGCTTGTGGCATTCACTTTTAAAAATATCATTTTCAGAGCAACCAGATATGAATATCTGGCAATTTATTTATTTAAATGAGCTATTTAACAGACAGTTTTCGTGGATAATAAGGTAAGACCATCCATGTCTGTGTCATTTTCAGTTCCTTGAGTGCTTTAGGAATATAACCTCACCAAGAGTCATATTTTGAATATTTCAATGAGAAGTGTGACAAATGCTGAGAGAGGGAACCCTTTAATCACAACAGAAATTGATTGTGCTCAGTAAGTCCATTAATATATTTTTCACATTCCCAGATGGTCTCTTGGAATAACTGGTCCTAACTACAGACTTGTTAGAAATAATGGCTGTGTGTTACTTTTACAGGTATCCTGGCAGATTTGTATTAGCTATTTTCGGGTATAGATAATTCATCTTTTGGATCTCAGGGAACAAAATTTTTTGCAGTATATGTTTAAGAGCCTCAGAATCCACAGACTAAAAATTGAGTTTTAGGCTGAAACAGCATAGATACTTACTAGTACAGAAGACTACAGTACAGAAGACTACAGAACCACTTATGGAGAAAAGTACATGGTGCTGCCTTCAGCAACACATGAGCTTGTAGGATCAAACCTAGGAAATCTTCTGGCATCAGTCAGAATTTTTCCTGTGATCTCACTGGCTTTTAATACTGGCATTAAGGCCCAAATTCTGAAGACATTTTCAATTGCTCTTCATTTCAGATGGTTGAGCCCCACACAGAATCATTGAAAATGTTCAGCTTCTTGTCTGCTCATTGTTCAACTGCTTGTTCTCCTTTAGCCTCAATACAATATAGTATAAACAGTATTCAAAAATCTGTACTCTCTCACCTTCCTCATTCCCAGTCTCCCTTTTTTTGTGTTTATTTTAGCCGAAGAGTTTCTTGGAATTAAGCTTGGTTTCCACAGAACACAGTGAACTTGTGCATGTTTTCTGCTAACAGTGCTATGAACAGGCAGTTGGTTTTCCTATTCAATGGCTTTACCTAACTGCGATTTTAGTGTTCATGATTTGAAGTGTCAGCTTGTAAAATTCACAGATAGAAGTCCTCTGTCTTCTTCTTTACAGTAAAAAGCCACAACTGATTGAAAGTAATTTTATTCTATGTGTTTTTATGGCTGATTGCAGGACAAAAGAGGAAACATATGAATTGACTACTTATGGAATCTTGAGAGAAAGGTAGTGGCTCCTTTTGTTGTCCTTTTTTTTTTTTTGCACATCACTGACTGCTCTTAGGTGAGCTATAAAATGATGATACAATTATGTACAACAGTAATACAATCAAACTGAAATGTTTCTCAAGGGTGGCTCTGCATTAAGGTAAGGCTCCCTGATGTTTGAAGCCCGTAAATGGTCTGCTCCACTTTGGGCAGTTATTGTTAGAAATGTTAGCTGAGATTTTGCTCCAGCTGAAAAATGCTGTGTAGGCAGATCTGCTATAGGAATGCGAGCCTGGGCCTTCCTTTATAGTTGAAAACAGATTGGAAGAGGAAAGGAACATTTCTTCCTGTGGACCCACTCTGCCCTCCTGGCAGGAAGCTCTTTGCAGCTGCGCTGCTGGCCACCTGTGACAGCAGTGCTCAATAGCTGGATATCCTGTTGTAGAGCTTTGCTTCTCAGCTGTGCAGGATAGCTATGTGGAAAGTAAATTGTGACTTTCCAGGGTTTTAAGCACGCCAAGATCAGGTATGAAAAAAACTCGCTGAATCCCAAATCTTTTTGGCACACCGCAAATAACACACTTGGTTTCCAGGACATGATTGTGTGTGTGCATGCGTGCATGTGTGTAGGAACAAGACACAAAGATTTATTATCTCGGCTGTGGTTTCAGATCCTCAGCAAGCTATTGATGAGCTAACAGCTAGGGGAGAGCAACTGAAATGAGTAAACATGAAAACTAGCCACAAAATCCCAGTGTTCATCTGGAAAATACAAATTGCTTCAAATAAGAATATCTGTGAAAGAACCTCAGTATTGGCCCTTCTCCACTCCTTTGTGCAGGGCAAGTAAAATCAGATCATGTGATTTCCTCTCCTAGAGACGTGGGACAGCAGAAGAAGTGGGATTTTAAAACAATCTGGAAAACCTTTCTTAGCATGAATCACAGTTTGAGATCTTGGTAGATTTTTTTAAAAGACTTTACACAGGTGAAGGCATTTTATATATCCTAGGGCCTACACCTTTTGCCTGGAAGGAAGAGGAGGGAACAGATTATATATTTATAGTGGTTTTCTTTGAAGCACTGAGTCTTGCCTTGCAAGTAAGAGACAGACTGCCTTGCTTGTGTCTTTTATATTCTAATAACTCCTATACTTTTACAGTTAGTTAAAAAAAAAAACAAACATAGGATTCCTGGAAATTTAAAAGTTGAATGGATGGGCATACTGTCACTCATCCTTAGACTCAATTCCATCTGACAATTAAACAAACATGAACTGGTAATATACCACTGTACCAAAGATGTGTTCACCTTTTTTACAGGAAGATCATTAACACTGAATTTTAGTGAACCTTACTATCTAACTCTTTTAGATCTTTTTGAAAGCCCATCCAGAATGAAATGTGTTTAAATTAACATCAAACCTACATGTAAATCTAGAAGATAAAGACAATTGTATGATCACTTACAATGCCTATGTTTTGGGGTGTTTGCTTTGCAACTCTAGACATACAAACTTAGCTTCCTTAAATGCATTTATAGTTATATACTAATGAAACTGCAGCAAATGTACATATAGAGTTCTTCCATGTTTCTGCACATGGGAAATACTAACTACGAGGTGCTTGGGTGTCACTGAGGCTGACAAACTATTATCAAGAACTTATCATGAATTTAAGAAAAAAATCCACACAGTTTTCTAGAACTAATAGTTCCAATAACAGGGATATTATGTAATATTATGAGTTATGCCACTGTACCAGAGGTTTTCTTCAAGTCTGGGGTAAGGGTTGTATGTTGTGTCTGAGTGCAAGAGGGAACTGACCTAAAAACATATTTATTCAAGCAGAATGAAACAAAAGTCACATATAGTAGATGTGCTCAGAGACAAAGGCATCCAGAAAATGTGTAGGTTCAGTGTCCTTCTACAAGAGATTCAGAGCAGGGAGCACAGAAATTAGCTCTTCTTGGAGCCCAGCTTTGTCAGTGACTTAAGACAAGGTATATTCTTTGTGAGTAATGGAAAGGCACTAAAGAAACTGCTCACTCTGCAATTTCTCTCTCTAAGAGATTCTGAGAAGAACAAATATTATATTTGAATAATTTGTCATCAAAAAATCTTGAATCTAACTGCTAATTTAAAAAATTTAACATTGAGTGGTCAAACCTTTGCCTTGTCACTCTTCCATAAACCCCAAATTAACCAAAAGTAGGCCATTCCATCCTAGTGGAACACCCCTGAATTAACTGGACTTATGCCAGGGTTGCATTTGGCCACACAAGTGTCAGCTAAAACAAAAGGGCTAGCAGATATCTCTAACATGATTTCATTACAAAATTCAGATGAACTTTCATGGAAAATGTCGTGTGGTATTCCCATAGTCCCATTTGGCCTTCTTCACTTACTGCAGTAAAGTAGAACTAAATCTTGTTTTAAGAAACAACTGTCTTCTCTTATGAGAAATATTAATTTGTGTAATATACATTAAAAATATTATTAATCAAACAAATCTCATGTCTAGATTTTTTCCAGATGAGCAAACACTAGACTGGGATCTCTCAGCACTGATGGTCTCCCCTGTTAATTTCATTGAGAATGCCTTTGTTTTGTTTTCAGGAACTCATCTTACTCCCTATGAGTATGTAAAAGGTCATATATTTCCACAGTGTCTCTGCCAAACTAAGTCAAAATAAAAGGTCTTTAAATCATGACATGCTCGTATTCAAAAGCTCTGGTGCTCCACAAGACTGCTTATTTTGTTGCTTATTTTTCTTTTCTTATTTGTTACTGAAGTAAAAATTATAATCTTAGGCCTGTTGATTCACTTGTCCTTTTCTTGAGAAAACCTTTTTTCTTCTTTGAAGAGCCCTGAGTCCTACGTGTTCCTTGGTAATATGTGTGCAAGCCTAGCTTTGCTGTGAACTTTACCTAGGTGTTACGATTGTCTCTTTTACAAGTCTTTCAGCTGATAAGAATAATTGCTGCTTCTATGTCTGATTAGAGTATATAAAAGAAAACAGGATATGACTCCATAATAATGAATAATGACTCAAGGACAATCACAGGTTAAAAGTAGAAATATCATTATTGTATATACACTGGTAATTAGGAACTACAATGCAGGGAACCCCTTGGGGAATATCAGTCTTTTGATGTTTATTAATGCATTTTATACTATTATTATTTTGTATTACTTAGTTAATTATGTGTCAGAATGTCTCAGAAGAGTATGCTATTGGCTAGATCGAAGTTTTGTCCTTCATAGAAAGATACACCAGTGCTCCAGTCTCCTTCGATGCCAAAACAGCACTTATTATTACCTTTTCCCCAAAACTGATTAGACAGCTGGATCATTCACTATATTTTTTCCCTAAATATTAAAGTTGATGAGGTCCAGGCATAATGCTATTTCAGTATCAAAGAATCTTGTTTTTTTAACTACCATAAAGCTTTTATTCCAAGCCAAATGTTCTGTAGAAAAATTCACAAGTTGACAAAAAAATAGGTCAGATTTGTTTCTTTGAACATGAATAAAATGTTGTGTAGCAGTTGTAGCAGACACACAAAGATAAAACACATCTCATAAAGATCATGGTTTTCAAAATCACTAAGATGCATAAAAGCAGATTTTCCTTCTCAGTAACTACAAGTTCCAGTTTTTCTCTAAAAATTGTTATGTGGTATTCCTGCTAAGCAAGAGGGCAGATAGTTATCACACAGTCCATTATGGCTCTGACAATTCCACCCCATGAATTTTAGTTAGGAAAAAAAAATTGGAGACACAGAGTATTATTCAAGGGTCAGACTGAGGTTATGCTGTAAGAAAGGAACACTGACTGCATGGTGCTTGAAGCAGAGGAAAGGATAATTAAAAATATTAATGCAAGACAAAACCTGTTGATTGCATAAGCATGTGAGCAAAACCTGGTAGCAGTTGAGCCCATGAAATGATTCAACATACATCTACAGGGCAGGGTCCGAAGAAGTTATCCCTTTCTGGTGAATGAATGGGTTTTGGTTTTAATTCCATGAAGTTTTCTGCCCTAGTCTGAGCGTACATCCTGAAGGATCATTTTCAAAGGATGCCCTTGTAATCCAGATAGTCACTTTATTCCTTGCAATCAGACATGCAAATTATGAGTAACCAGAAAAATAGCAAAAAGTATTGAAATTTTGCTATCTTGACATGGACATCATTTAAGAGAATATACTTTACAGCAGTGTTAGTTTTTTCTAATCTATACAGGGACCGGATCTGAAATAAATCTGCCTAGTGTCACAAAATTTTTCCTCTAAGTAATGTGTGGTTGTATTGATGTCCAGTAAAACATTTAAAACATACATGCTTCCTCTATCTCCTGACATCTCTGTTCAAGGACTATCCACTGAGTCTATTAGTTTTTCACTGCCCTTTCTCTAGAACCAATCTTAGGCCGCTATGGCTTGTGAGAGGCAGAATAGAAAAATATATACAAAATTTTCAGCTTTAATTGGAATGCAGTTTTCTAGACTTTTCCTGGTATTTGTGTCATTATTAGTGGAAAAGGGAAAGTATAGCTTTCCCATTGGGATTGGAAGAAGGGAGGGGTCTGAAAACAAGACATTTATATCCTGGAAATTTTGAAGGTTTTAAAATTCTTTTTCATTCCTCAGTGGGATGAAAATGGACCATGTTGATATTTACATGAAGAAAAAAAAATGAAGAAGGATAAGAAGAGTCAAAGAAGGGTTGATAAAGACATAAATCTGGTTCTGCTATGACTGGAGCAATTGTCTTAACTATCAGATTGACAGTTACTTCATTTGTTTCTTGACTGATACCCTTTTCCTCCATAGGAATAACCTATTATTTATGGCCCTATGGCATAGCACAGCTCTAGTACAGAACTGTCCCATTCCAAAAGATATAAATAAATAAATAAATAAATAATGCTAATAAGCCTCATTAAAACATTCATGTTAGTCAGATCAAGGGAATGAAATGGTAATATTGGGCAACAATATGGTGGATATTCAAGATGTCTGACGTTGGAACAGCTAAATCAAGTCTATTGATAGTTTAGTTAAGGCAGACTGGAGACCATTTAACCCAAGGACTCTAGCCACCTTCCGTTTCTGCATTTTATATTTTTAATATAATTTTTCTAGTTCAGCACATTCTTCTTTAGCACATGTCTACATGGAAGTAGACAGGCCACATCTCACTTAAGGATCTTTCTGAACTGATTTGTCTTGAACTAGCTTTCTGTCAGAAGACACATAGCCATGTTCATATGGCACTGTGGAGGTTCAAGCACCCCCACAAGGACTATGAAAATGGGCTTGTTTTATGCATGGTGTCATTTTCAAAAAACCTCTCAGGTTTAAAACCTGTTTTCATCAGTATTGCAACATGGTGACAGGAAATCACGGGAGGACTCTGTTATATCAGTCTTTAATTAAATAGAACGAACCATTAAAGGCACTGTCAGTGAGTAGCACACAGAGTATTTTGTGACAGATCTACCAGAACTAGACTGAAAACTGCACTCTCTTTGAGCTTAGAAGCTTAAGCAGTACTGTTCTGTAGGTAATGAGAGTTTGGGATACAAAGGGAAAATATAAAAGCAAGCAGATTTCTTTTCCTGTACTTCCTTGTAAATAGGCTTGAATCACAGGCCCCAAAATATCCTTGATTTTAGATTTCATGGCTGCTCAGTTTCAGGGAGAAAGGTCCCCAGTTTCAGCAAATTATGATAGTTTTTCATCATTTTACAAATAAGATGATAATCATAAAACCCCACAAAAGTGCTATCAATTTGGCTGAAACTATGCATCAAAATTTAAATATACCTGTCATGAGACTACACATCTGCTGAGGAAATCTAACAGTGATAGCTCTATCTTATTTAATGCCTCAGACATGTAGTTATGAGACTCACCCAATACAAAATCAATAATTTATACAAGAAATCCTACTTGTGTCTCTCCTAACTACCAAATAATAGATGAAAACTGACAGATAAAAGCTCAACTTCAACAACATCTCAGAGAAAGATACTATGTATATGCAGGGTATCAGTTAAATCTGTTCTCCTGAGTATGTACTATACGATTGGAGCTTGAAGAAAAACTCAGCTGAGGAAAAAAAAGATAAAATTAATCTTTAGCTTTGGGTAGCAATAAATTAGCGTAGTTAGACTCCAAATAATAGGACAAGAAGGTCACAGGATTATTTAAGAGGCAGTCATGCTTCTTTCTTTCAACCTTATTTAAGATCACATTGGAAACCTACAGGGGATGTTACCAATAAAATGTCTGGACCACTCTGCAATCAGATTCTGGGGCTATAGAGAGAGATAGAAAGCAAGCAGGAGACTGTTTCCTGATGCCTGATGTAAAGGACACTCTCCTGGGACTGCATCTTAGTCCCTGTTCCCACGGATTTTGCACTGAGCAGTCTTTGGGTAAAATGCATAAGCAATGTTTGGAGCAGCGTCTAAATGCTAAGCTCTCCATTTTCAAATGTACCTACTTAACCAGGGGCTGCATTGCCATGCATTCACTCTTGGGCTCTCATGACTCTCATTACTGACCGAACTTTGTCGTACCTTCAGCAGCAAGGGTGCAGACCCACACTTTTTCACCCCTGCCATCGCCTGGACCATAGTATATCCTCCTGAGAAATATGAATGTGGACCTCTTCACAATTCAGAAGAGGCTGAATCCCCACTTGTTGCATTAGTACTCTGACCACTGAGTGACTGAAAATGTGGGCATTTCTCTGCCAGCTGTGGTTTCACAGAACATATGTCTCTTTGATGCTGAATTGTGCTGGAGTTGTGTATCAGCCCATTTTCCAAGACAGGGTGCCTCAGAGAAATAGATGCTGAAGTACACAGCCAGAACAGAGGACAAACCAGGAATATGTGCACCTACCAGACTCCCAAACCAAACTGTACTAGCCTTGGCCCTTGTGGCCCTTGAGGTGTTGCTTCTGGGAGCCATTCCTCCTAGATCCTGCAAATGGGGCTATGTAGTTTTTTTAATGATTCTGTTCAAACCCAGGCATCTGACCTGAAACTAGAGCTGTAAAATTAACAGTCTGTCTGGCCTACTCTTAGGGGGCCTGTGTAGCCAGGTAATGTTTTTAATGATTCTCTTTCTTGGAATTAGAAAGCAAATTTCCCTTAAAGTGAGATTTGCCACAGTTTCTTAGGAGACCAGAAGCCCACATGTAGTGGTTTATTATATGAAGCAAAAGAAAATACCAAACATTTCAGAAACTTGTTTTAGTTTGCAATCTTCCTTAGAATTTCCTTTAACAGTTACAATCCAAAAAGAAAAGCTCTCAAGTTCTTGAAGTATCTAAGCTTATGAGACCTTTTTCCCTTTGTCTCCTAAATTTGACATTCTATTTAGATCATGTTGGCAGCACCTTTTCAAACAGCCTGTGTTTTGTTTGACAAGTTCATTTTTAGCAGACAAGAAAACAATCAATAAGTTCTCTGTCAGGGCACCCCTTGCTCTGTGTCTGCTGTAAGTGGAAAGAGTTCTCCCACATCCTCCCAACTCCCTGTCTTCTGACCTCTACATCTCATCAAGTACAAGAAAAACATGCTCTTGGTCCAATTCACAGATCGTGCAGTTCAGTTCAAGATTATACATTTTCTTAGGAGATGCATTTTGTTTGCTTGTTTTCCTAATCAAGCTACATTAGTATTTTACCTCTACATATCCCTATCTTTTGGTGGTTTTTGTTTCCCTTGAACTGATCTGAATTCCTAGGAACATAATCATCCAGAACAATGGAAGAAAACTATTGTATGTCTTCTGAGCCTATGTCAAACTTTATTAGTACACTGTGGCAGATACCCACCATGCTTCTAGCTGAGGGCTAGGAACCCATACAAGAGGAGTGGGTTATCCAGTATTTGATATTTGCCAATAAAGAGCTAGATTTCATGTCTGCTTGCAACCATCTGCTTTGGATAGTATCTTAGTGGAAATTGTATCTACAAGACAGAGGAAGACTGTTCACTTAGAATAAAGGTTATTTTTTAATTTTTTTTTTTTCTTCCAATGTTGAAACCCCTTAATGTACAAAAAGTTCTGGAAAACCAAGGCCTGAATTCTGCAGTTGTGCACTACTTTCCCACAACTGATAACAGAAAAGTAAATAATAAAAATATTTCTCTTCCCTGCTAATCATAATTCTGTGGCAGCCAACACAAACTACTAATAATAAGGAGGCTCAGGGGAGACTTTATTGCTCTCTACAACTACCTGAAAGGAGGTTATGGCTAGGTGGGTGTCAGTCTCTTTTCCCAAGTAGCAAGTGATAGGACAAGAGGAAATGGCCTCAGGTTGTGCCAGGGGAGGTTTAGATTGGATATCAGGAAAAATTTCTTCACTGAAAGGTTTGTCAATCATTGGAACAGGCTGCCCAGGGAAGTGATTAAGTCATCATCCCCGGAGGCATTTAAAAGACCTGTAGATGTGGTGCTTAGGGACATGTTTTAGTGGTGGACTTAGTGCTAGGTTTATTGTTAGACTTGATGATCTTAAAGGTATTTTCCAACATAAACAATTCTATGGTTCTAATAAGAGAGCTCTGCATTTCAGTACAACATAATAGAAAATGCAGGTAACTGCATTAAGCCTATGAAAAACCTCAAACTGTTTGTAGCAAGATCACTAATAATGAAATTCATGCCCATTGTGAGTGGCAACAAGATGATGGAATCTGGCACGGAGATTGTATTTCATTATATCTTGATACAAGATTTAGATCTTACTTGTACTGCTCAGAGCCTTTAACATAAAGAGAATAATTTTTTTGTGAGAGTAGACCAATTGTATGAACAAGTTTCCTTCCTGTGAGGTTTTTAAAGCAAATGACAAAACCTGGTTATTAACTTAAAAAAGACATGCTAAAAGTCAAGCTACAAAATTCACACTTACCTTCAGAAATAAATAAATTCAGCTCATGAATAGAAAAGACAAAACTGTTCAACACTCAGTGCCTTCGGTTGGAAACCAGACCACTTACCTGGATTTAGGAATGCAACTTTAGGAATACTACTTTTTAAAATGTTTGCTGGTGTGTCTTGAAGAGCGGTTCATCTGTTTTGTTTCTGTGAGTAATGAGTTCATCTGTTCATAGCCTTTATATAAACATGTGGGTTTGGAAATAAACAAATGTTATTCACTAAAAGAATACACATCAACACAAGCACCTTCTATATCAGCCATATCTCTGCTGATTGTATGGAATAAAGTCAATTTAAGTATATTTAACTGAACTATATTTAAGATTTACAGGGAACTGCATTGAGACAATAATCATATGAGTAATATGCCTACTGAGATCACAGTTTAATTGTTTCAAGCCTCTCAAACACAGGGGGCACCACAGAGAAACACATTTTTATTTGCCTTTGCTTCAGAGAGGATGAACAACTGAACTGCGTTACCCCAGAGGTAGAATACTGACAATATTTCCCAGTGGCTTAGTCTGCTTTGTAGACTTTAACACAAAGAGTTGACAGTAAATTCAAGACCACTGAAAGCTACACAAGGTGGTTTAAAAATTGCTTACATTATGGCACCTAAACTTGAGAAAGAAAACTTTTTTTTGGCTGTTTATTAAGTTTGAAATAGACACAAATAATGTTATCTCAAAGGTGCTAAATTGTGTTTTTGTTAGATGCACACTGCCATTTCAGAGATATAAGGAAACTCAATTTAGCTAACTTATTTTTAAAACATACCTTTTACCTGACTTGGGATAGATATGCCATTCTGAAATTAGGGGTTTTCACTCCATGGCAGAAAGGGCAGAGCCTGAGTAAGGACTGCCCATTCCTCTTCCCTTCTGTCTCACCTATTGATTCCTATCAACATCTTTGCTTCCTCCCCAGTAGCACAAACATAAATTCAGTGAGATGACCTAAAAAGAGATTTTTTCTTCAACTTAATATTTATTATTGCATTATAGGACAGAAATGAAACTGAGGATGAGAGTCCTTAAGATAACATTGCCACTAAAATGTTTCACACTATGGGACCAGATTTATCTGAAGAAGATGCTTTCCCCCTGACCTTAGCTGTCTACTTTTACCCTCTGCCACAAATTAATGTTCCTCTTTTACAAGCTGATGTAGTCCCTCTCCTCTCCTCTCCTCTCCTCTCCCTCTTCTTGAAATATGTCATCCACACAAAAAAGAAGGTAGAAAACTAGGTGAGGAGTAGTCTGAAAAATAACATGCAGTGGGACAGATAGGGAGTATTTAACTCCATAGAGACAGTAAGAGTACGCAACACTCTTCCTCTCAGAACACTCTTCTTGTTTCCTGGGCTTTGACACTGATGGTGTCACTCAAAGAGTCAGTGACCCCATTAAAGACAGAAATCTAATATGTGTCCTGATCTGATATGCTGAATTCCCTATCTGTCCTGTCTACTCCACAGAGGTTTGGCCACAGCTGTTGGAATCACACCTGAATGTTCAGAGAGGCAGCTATAATAACAGCCTGTGTATATCAACTATACAACCAGCCTTTGGGCAACAAAGCTATTAGCAAACTTTTATCATACTGATTTTTGCCATGAACTTGACTTAGATTCAGTTCACTCAGGCAATTTACAAACAGATTCTTGAAATTATTTGCTATGCCAAAAAGATTATTCTGCTTCTTCAATATGGTTTTTTTAACAAAGTCCATTTAAGTGAAAACAAAACAGCGGAAAATGACGATTTTGGATGAAACATACAGGGACTAAGACCTCATACTCTTAATTGAAGTTAGATTCATCCACCAAATGCCTTATGCCAATGTTATTTAACTAAAATAATCTGTGATTTGTTGTTTTGTTTTGTTTTGTTTTGTTTTTTAATTTAGACTGAAGTTTTTAAATACTTGTTTTCACCAGATATTGATACATTTGCAAAATTGTCTTCTTTTCTTGAAAAGGAGACAGATTATTTTTGATGGAAAACCGGTGTGGAAAACTTGAGAAATTTTTTTTTTCTTATATTTTATAGGGAAAATCCTTTTCTGACTAGCTAGAACTTCTGTGGTAACTTCCTAATTAGATTTCATATTGCTGCATGAAGCATCCAGAGAAAATTTCTTAACCGTTATAAAAAATGAGAAATATCAAAAAATGTATTTTTATCAGTTACCACAGCCAATCACTTTCTTCCAAAGAAATAAAGACATTACACTGCTTTTAAAAATTGGCATCTTCTAATTCAAGAGCTCTATCCTTTGAATATAATAAAACTGTGTATTTAGAATTGTATCTGGTTAGGATTACTAACTGACAGAAACAAATTTACTGCCTTGTTAAAACCTTTTAGCACAGCAGAAAGAGCATAACAGAGTTATAGTCTTTTCCATCTTGTATGGCAACAACTGGCTTGTTTACAAAATTTTGAGCAATTACGTGCTAGGGAAGTCCACTTAAGACAACTGCATTACTTTACTGTTGGAGAGATGAAGTGTTTTGTGTTGCATTTTTTCCTTTCAACTGTAAGTGGATCATTAAGCATTAGAAAACATAAGTTCAACTTGACTTTCAGATTCTCAGATCTGTATTTGCAGCACTAGCAGATGCTGCATTAACTTGTAGCTTGTCCCAGTTGAAGGAAAATATCCACAGACATGTCTGCATTGTAAAATGTTGTCCGTATAAATTTTTCACTTATATTTGTGAACAAAATTTCACTGCTAAAGTCTTTTTTTAAGAAAAAGTCTGCACTGGAAATGCAGTTCATTTGACAATATGACTGAGGTCGTTTAGGAAAATATCTTAACACTACTATAAAAGAGAAACCTTCTACAGGATTTTGCCATTATAACTTTACAGAAAAGTCACAGTGGTATAGATGAGCCACAAGAACAGGGCAGATCTTTCATGGGTACTTCCTATAGTAGGGTAATACTATAAAGGGCAGCTCTTTCCTTCAGACAATGGAGAAGACTCAAGATGGTGTGTGATATGCAGTCTGAACAAAGCTGGTCAACAGAAAACTTTCTTATAATGCTTGAGACCTAGTAGGTGTAGACTGTGAAAACAGTAGTTCAAAACTTGTCAAAGCTGGGGTACAAGTATTCCATGCCTTCTTTCAGTCAGTCTTCCGGAAGCAAATAAATGAAAAATCACTGACTTCAAGCAAGCCAACTAAATATGGAGGTAATCCCAGCTTCCTCTGGATGTTAACCTCTGTCCATTCTTAGCCCTTTCCCTCTCTTTTTGCAGCCAGAAAGGCCCTTTTCTCTAGGCTGCCTGTGAATAAACTCAGCACAGCTGTGCCAGCCATGCTCCAGTGCACGTCTTCACAGTGAGGGCCAGGCAGCTGTGGTCTCTCCCCAAAGAAGGCTGGCCATTTGGCTAGGAGCTTTGGAAGGAGGTATATAGACCACATCATGGAGAAAAATGCCAGCCACATGTGATGGCTGGGAAAATCAGTCTGGAAAGAGAATTAAAAGTACACAACCTAACAATGATTCCTTTAATACACTGTGGATTGGTAATGTTTTTGAACAAAGTAGAAGAGAATAGCCTAGAGTGCCTGGGGAGGGGGAGGAGGAGGAGACAATGTCCTTATTGTCTTTTAACAAAAACAATTCTGAAGCATACCTTAGAAAAACTCATGGCTTTAAATGTTTTTTCTTTCCAGATCAGGCCTGATGCGCAGCATGTTCCTCTAGTTTTTCCCCATGCTTAATTGCATGTACACCCAAAGACTTTTGTGCTGAGTACATTTTACTACTGAAAGGAGAAAAAAAATCATTAAATGTTTGAAAAGCGGATTGACAAGGATTTTTTTCCCCCCCTGACCTTTTAAATGCTTTCAGTAGTGCTTCCTTATAGTCTTAGACAATGCCACTGACCCTTTTACAAATCACTGTACACACTGAAGAGTGAAACTTTATAACAATTAAAATGAAGCTTTTTGGCCAGGTTTTGACAGCTGTTATTCTAAAACAATGTTTTGGCTCTGATCAAAAATATGACTTTATTTCCTTTTGGGTTTTTACCAGGAGCCATATGACTCTGATAGATGTGGAGGAGGGGTGGGAGCAAGAGATCAAGAAGCTCTTTCAGCTGCTTTCCCAGTAGAGCTCAGACTGCAAAAGGAAATGACGAAGGAATCTCATTTATCCAAGGCTTTGGGTGTATGGTAGGTGGTCCCTGAGATACTTATTTGAAGAGAGGTGAAACTCATGCATTGCATATTTGTTATCAAAGATGAGGTCCTGAACCACAAAATCAGGAGATGAGACTACACTTTGAATTTTTACTCTGTGAAAAATAAAAAGATATTAATGCACAGGGTGGTATTTCTATCACTTTAGGAACCATTAGTAGGTTCATGAAAGCCCCAGGTGGAGCTAAGGCAGGTGGAAGACAACCTGTGCCCTCACCAGCACATTATATTACTTGCTCAAGTACCTAGCTTTCCTTAGTAGGGCCTCAGCTTGGCTTTTGACCACAGGCAATTGCTGTGGCTGCTTTTGCCAAAATCTATTTTGGTTAGAGATCCTATCAGTATAAGAGGTGTTTTGAGCACGTCCATGCTGGGCAGGCTGAGCTGTTTGCTGCCTGAGACTGTATGAGTTCTGAAACACAGCAGCATCTGAAAGGTGACACGATCTGAGGGGGCCTCTGAAAGCCTGCCAGGTTTCACCGGAAAACCGTTACTGGCTGCATCAGGTGGTAACTTAGAAGTATAGAAATTATTTCTGTGGGGATTAAAATAGGGTGTTTGATTACTAGTGTTGGTTGGGACTTCCAGAGGTGCAGGGATGTAAAGACTAATGACGATTATGGTATTACCTTCACTGAACCATACAGGTTTGAAATTCCCTTTTAAAGACCACTTTAAAATAGGGAGCAAAAAGCTTTCAGTTGCAGCTTTCAGATGAACTCTGATCCTTTTTAGACCTAACCCCATCAGGCTTTGTGGAATTTGTCACAGCTCTGTTAGCAATGAGACTAGCTATCTGAATTCTATCTCCCATAAATACTGCAGAGGGAAATATGGCCACAGCAGCATTAATTCAGGGTTTTTCCACTGTCCTTTCACAAAAATGTCTGTTCTGAATTTCTCCACTTCTAAGATGAACAAATAAATTCTGGATGTAGGACTTGGAATGTGTGTAAACATATTCCTAGAAAATATAATGGAAAAAGAAAATAAACTATTAGCTTCTCAGTAGGATGACAGCAAGGAAAGACTCCTTTAAAAAACAGTGTATGTGTATGGTGTTTTGTATGTGTGTATATGTCAATATATGGATTTTTAGCTTGAAAACCGGATTTTAGGAGCTGTTATCTTTTACAAGTCATAATAAATAAATGTAAAGAATTGAAAACTGTGGACAGAGGGGATATGTGTGACAGCTGTCAAAGACACATTCACCCTCATGGTATATATGAACTATTTAACTTTTCCAAGGTCACCATGATTGGTTGGAAAATTGCTGATCCTGCAAGATACTTTACGTGACTGAGCAGATGTGCAGGATATTCACAGGAAATGCACTGATTTTATAAATTTTGAAAGAGTAAGATAACATGCTTTAATTCAAATTAAAGAATAATTCAAAATCCATGAAGTAGTGAACATTTTTTAATGAAACACCTCTCAGTGGATCCCATTAGTATTCTGGAAAAAAAAAAATCTTTATGAAATGGAAACTAAAATCATACAATCATAGAATCATTCAGGTTGGAAGAGACCCTTGGGATCACTGACTCCAACCATCAGCCCTACTCTACGATGTTCTCCCCTACATCATATCACCCAACATCTCATCTAAACGACCCTTAAACACATCCAGGGATGGTGACTCCACCACCTCCCTGGGCAGCCTATTCCACTCTCTGACCACTCTGTCTGTGAAGTTTTTTTCCTAATGTCCAGTCTGAACCTCCCCTGTTGCAGTTTAAAGCCATTCCCTCTTGTTCTGTCACTAATCACCTGTGAGAAGAGACCAGCACCAACCTCTCTGCAATGTCCTTTCAGGTAGCTGTAGAGTGATGAGGGCTCCCCTCAGCCTTCTCTTCTTCAAACTGAACAGTCCCAGCTCCTTCAATCGCTCCTCATAGGATTTGTTCTCCAGGCCCTTCACCAGCTTCGTTGCCCTCCTCTGCACTCGCTCCAGCACCTCGATATCTCTCTTGTATTGAGGTGCCCAAAACTGGACACAATACTCCAGGTGTGGCCTCACCAGTGCAGAGCACAGGGGGACTATCACCTCCCTGCTTCTGCTGGTCACACTATGGCTGATACAAGCCAGGACGCTGTTGACTTTCTTGGCCACCCGGGCACACTGCTGGCTCATGTCCAGCTACTTCCCCAGATCCTTCTCTTCCAGACAGCTCTCCAGCCACTCCTCCCCAAGCCTGTAGCCATGCAGGGGGTTGTTGTGGCCCAAGTGCAGGACCTGGCACTTGGCTTTGCTGAAGCTCATCCCATTAACATTGGCCCACTGATCCAATCTATCCAAGTCTCTCTGTAGAGCCTCCCTGTCCTCATGTAGATCGACATTCCCACTTAACTTGGTGTCATCTGAAAACTTACTGATAATACACTCTATGTCCTTATCAAGATCATCAATAAAGATGTTGAACAGAAATGGTCCCAACACCGAGCCCTGAGGAACACCACTTGTGACCGGCTGCCAACTGGATTTAGCTCCACTGACCACCACTCTCTGGGACCGTCCAGCCAGCCAGTGCTTGACCCAGCAGAACCTTCGCTCATCCAGGCCATGGACAGCCAGTTTTCCTGTGAGAATACTGTGGGGAACTGTGTTGAATGCTTTTCAAAAATCCAGGTAGATAATCTCCACAGTTTTTCCCTTGTCCAATAGTCAAGTCATTTTGTCATAGAAGGAGATCAGGTTTGTCAGGCAGGACCTGCCTTTCATAAACCCATGCTGACTGGGCCTGATCCCCTGGTTGTCCATTATATGACTTTTAATGGCACCTGAGATGACATGCTCCATCACCTTCCCTGGCACCTGGCAGGTCAGACTGACAGGTCTATAGTTTCCTGGATCCTCCTTTCTACCTCTCTTGTAGATGGGTGTCACATTTGCCACCCTCCAGTCCATCGGGACCTCCCCACTTAGCCATGACTTCAGGTAAATCATGGACAGCAGCTTGGCGAGCACATCTGCCAACTGCCTCAGCACCGTTGAGTGTAACCCATCCAGTTCCACAGACTTGTGTGCATCCAAGCGGTGCAGCAGGTCTCTGACCACCTCCTCTTCAACTGTGTTGACATCAGTCTGCTTTTCTCCCCATGTCCCAGCTCCTGAGGCTGGTGTCCAGGGAACAGCCAGTTCCACTGCTAATGACTGAGGCAAAGCAGGTGTTGAGCACCTCAGCCTTTTCCTCATCCTTAGTTACCATGTTTCCCTCTGCATCCAATAAAGGAGTGAGATTTTCCCTAATCCTTCATTTGCTGTTAACAAATTTATAGAAACATTTTTTTGTTATCCTTAACAGCTGTAGGCAAGTTGAGCTCTAGCTGTGCTTTGGCTCTCCTGGTGTTCTCCCTGCATAACTTCACTACATCCTTATAGTCTTCATGAGAGACCTGGCCCCTCTTCCAAAGGTCATAGATTCTCCTTTTGTTCTTGAGATCCAGCCAAAGGTCCCTGTTTAGCCAGGCTGGTCTCCTTCCCCACCTGCTTGTTTTTCAGCACATGGGAACAGCCTGCTCCTGTGCCCTTAAGGCTTCACTCTTGAAGCATGTCCAGCCTTCCTGGACTCCCATATCCTTCAGGGGATCCTCCCAAGGGATTTTGTTAATCAGTCTTTTGAATAGGTCAAAATTAGCCCTCCGAAAGTCTAAGGTGGCAGTTTTACTAACCCCTCTCTTTGTTTCCCCAAGGATCGAAAATTCAATCATCTCATGATCACTGCACCCTCGACGGCCTCCAACCTTTACCATCCACACAAGCTCTTCCCTGTTCACAAGAAGCAGGTCCAGGAGGGCACCTTCCCTGGTCGGCTCACTCACCAGCTGTGTGAGGAAGTTATCCTCCACACATTCCAGGAACCTCCTGGACTGTTCCCTCTCTGTTGTTTTGTGATCCCAGCAGATACCTGGGAGGTTAAAGTCCCCCACAAGAATAATGGCAAGTCACTGCGAGATTTCTCCCAACTGTTTGTAGAAATCTTCATCCACCTCAGTGCTTTGATTGGGGGGTCTATAGCAGACTCCACAGGAAGATCTGGCCCTTAACCTAATCCAAACACTCTAAACTCCGTTATCACTATACTTGATTTCTGAGCTGTCATAGCATTTTCTTACATACAGGCCCACTCCACCACCTCTCCTTCCCTGTCTGTCCCTCCTGAAGAGCTTGTAGCCATTGATTGCAGCACTCCAGTCGTGTGAGGCATCCCACCACGTTTCTGTTATTACTATCATGTCATAGTTATCATGCTACATCATGGCTTCAAGCTCCCTGTTTGTTGCTCATACTGTGTGCATTGGTATAGATTCACTTGCTATGAGCTGATGAATCCAACACCTTTTTGTCAGTGTGGGCCCCATTTCCTACCAGACCCTTCTCAGGTGCTTCCACGGTTCCTAAACATCTTTCCCTTCTCTCAAATGAAGTGGCAAATGGAGAGCCCTCACACATCCTCCAACCTTCAAGTTTTGGCATGCTTCCCTTGAGCTTGTTCCTAACATGCCCAGTTATCTCCCTGTCCCCCCTCATATCTAGTTTAAAGCCCCGTCAATAAGCCCTGCTAACTCCTGCCCCAGAATTCTTTCCCCCATCTGGGACAGCTGCATATTTCTCAATATTTCTCAATATTTGTCAATATTCCTTATTTGACTCATTTGCAACACCTAATGTAAATTTTACCATCTAGCACATCGGAGCAATTACCAAGATGAAAAAAACAGCAATAAACCTAATGGACTACCTTCTTTTTTTTTTTTTTTTTTTTTTTTTTTATGTAAGATTGGTAAAGATGCTTTAGTATCAGCTCTCCTCACTCCATCTTTAGTGAAGACAAGACAGGAAAGAATTTACACATAGCAAACAGGCAAGGACCTGACACAATGGGACAATAAAGATAGAATGGGTGATTGCTCTTATTTATAAGTAGCTCTTTAGATCATTGTCTGTTTAGTTCCTTACCTCTTAAACTTACAATCTAATAAATAGATAAATTCAAACAATACTTCCAATTTATCCCACTAATATATTCAAAACCAATTTCTTTCTTGAAATTAAAGTGAATAAAACATTGCTGAAGGGATTCAAACAATGCAGCAATTCATAGCAACTTTCTAGAAAGTGGAGACACTATTAACTGCACTCAAGCTCAACATTTTCTGGGAAGGATTAAGGAGCTTTTTAAAACATATCTTCCTTCCTTCATTTGTCTTCCTTTATAAAGCTTTCATATTCTTTTCAACTTGATAGGTGTCAGCACTTTTTCTTTTTTTTTTTTTTTTTTTTTTTTTTTTTGAGAGAAAGATATCTAAGAGATTCATAAATTATAGTATTCCATACTCAACATATTTTGACTGTTTTGTGGTTTTTTTTTTAAAGTCTGTAAAACCTGGAAATTACTAAACTGGCCAGGCCCAAGGTCCATCTAATCTGATATTTCCTCTCAGAGGCTAGCCACTTCATGGTGGTTGTGCCAAAGAGATATTGAGACTTCAGTGTAAATTATTACACAGGAAGAGTGGAATAATCTTCCCTTCAGATAAATCTGACCTTTATGTCTATTAGTTATTACAATAATTAAACACAAAAGCACAAACTGTAACTTTCTTCCTAAAAATAATCATTAACTGTTAACACTCACTTTCCCTGCTAGACTTGTAACCTTCCAAACTTTTATAGTCTGCAATTCCTGTGCCAATGAAATGTACACATGAGGTTTTTTGCTCTGTTCTTTAAGGCAGCATTCATTATTTTCACTGAAATACTGCAGCAGTCTAAACCAACTGCTATGTTCTTCGTCTATTTTAGTTTAGAAAGAAAACAAGGGAAATATGTGTTCTAGCTCTGCCTTACTCTTTCTCTTCTCTTCAAGTTATTTTGTAGCTTGTGATGACAGGGATCACAGTCTAAATGCACTTCCCATTAACAATGTAATTAGAATATCATGCCTTTTATTTTTAATGGCACTGGGAATATTTTGTAAAATTCTTGGAAAAGAATTGTTGGAATAGTCCTTTAAAAGGAAATATTGAAAACCTTACAGCTGAAAAATCTTCATAGGCACATTTCTCTTCTTGCAAGAATTTTATGGATTATTGTGGATTTCTTCAAAATGTCTAGTCAATAAAATAATAGGAGACTGTGACACTGGTTGAACTGTATAGGTAAAGCTCCAAACTGTGTAAAAAACTACAGAAATAATTGTTTTATCTTTAACTTGTGAATGGCTATGGCTTAGGGTAAATACCTGAAACTTAAGATGGGTTAGCTTTTCTTGACTCTTATTCAAAAAAGTAAATTATGAGTTTTTCATTCAGTGCAGACATTTTTTCATTGACATTTTAAAGAATAAAATCAAATGTTGAGGTATTAAATTTGCAGATTTTTGCTGTAAATTTTCATTCTGCTCCCATTTTTGTTTGACTCCTGGGATGCAGAGGACAAAAAACTGTAAAGATGACAGGAGTGATTCAACCTTTTCTCCTAAATCTACTATTTATCCATACAGCATGTGGGAATTAGGGAATCAGTGGCACAGATCTATGACTTGTCTCTACATTTAGTTTAGCGAGCAATTTTTACCCTGGGGAAAAATTAACTAACAAACAAATAAACACAAAAAGATAAAAAACCTCCCAAAAACATTGACTGGGCATTTAATAATGTATTGTATTCTTTATAAAGTTTGAAATGAGAAACACCATTTAGGGGTAAAGTACAATGGTATTTTGCTTCCCTGGTAAAGCTTTCTTATAATGTTGCTTGTAAATAGGCCTTGAGTGGACTCCAGGTTAAAGTCTAGTCCTCCTGAACAGAGGCTAATAATTACGATGCCATTCCTGACATTTATCAAAACTTTCTTTAAATAGCTACGTTAGGTGATGTGACTAAAGGCTAACCGCAGTGCACACAGACTTGAAAAGATTGGGGGAGCAATGACAGACAGGGCAGGGTGAACCCACAAACCTCTTCAGAACAAAAAGAGCACCCCAACTTGGGTGCTCATAAGAGGGTGAAATGATAATGATAGGATCGTTGTCCTGGTGGGAAAGTCACTGAGAAGAGTCAAGGGAACACCGTGCAGACTAAAGGGTATAATTGCCTCCAGGAAGAGGAGGATTATTGTGTGCCAGGAGAGCAAAATTTTGGACTTGTGTAAAACTTATACTATAGAATGTTTGAAGGAGATGGAGGAAATGTGAGAGAGTTATGGGATGTTTAGAGGATGTTTAGGGGGAAGAAGTATGGGACAATAGACAAAGAGAATAAGAGGGATCAGTGAATTGCAAACAGGCTGCTGGTCAATACATTTCTCTGAGCCTGCGTGTGATCACTGCCTCCACTGTCCTCCACTCATTAAATCCTATTTCTAAGTGTTTTTCATGTGGATGCACTGTCTATTCTGTGTATGTGAGAACATTAGGAAGCTACATGGTGAGTAGGGCAAGAAATCTGAGTGTCAGTGGCTGGAGTAGGCCCTCGAGGGCTCATAGGCCCATGGGCCAGCAACAGGAGGAGACCAGGGTCTGAGAGCCAGCAACCAGATAGACTGAGCATCTAAGGTTAATTGTTGAAGAGATGCATATTGTCTGTGTATATATTCCATCACTGTAAATTTTAGTCCTCTCCTGGCAGGATGAGACGAGCAGAATGGGGCCATCTGCACTCTTCATGTTTGTGTGAATATTACTGGTACCAGGACTGCTCTGTGACTGCAGTGGATCTGTGTGAGCAGGCGTGTGTGTGTGTGTGTGTGTGTGTGTGCACCTGCCGGGAACACCAGCCCAGCCACACACTGCTAGTTGTGATAGGGGCAGAAACCTGTAGCATTCTTGCCTCTGTGGAGCCAGAATGGGAAGGATCCGCTAGAACCTCCATCCTTCCAGGTTCAGCCATCTCTAACCAGGGACAAAGATGCGAGCTCTAGGCAGTCACTCCAGACCTTTAGTGTCCCTAATTCTAGAGGTCTTTCCTGATATCTGTCTGCAATTTAAGGTTACTCTTTTCTGTTGTATCCACTATTGATATGAATGTAGATCATTTTGTCTGTGCTTTTTGCTTCTTTGACAGAGAACATCAAGGGAGAACAGACCATGTTTGGAGACCAGTGTAATTTAAGTAAGCATGCAAAGACTGTGGTGGTGAACTGAAACGATCCACAGTTCTCTCCAGAGTGCTGTTGCCAGTTCAGTGATATTTAATGTTTCCCAATGCACTCCCAGCACCACAGTCTCTAAATTTGACTTGCCCCATGTTGTATCACCCATTACTTAATACACTGAGCAGGCCTGGACTGAGGCCCAAGTGAAACCTTAGTGAACTCCAACTGTTACATCCCTCCATCCTGGCAACAAGTCATTCCCAGCTATTCTTTGGGTACACTTCTCCAGCAAGATTGTGTCCAATAGTAGTTTCATCAATACCATAGCTCCCTGGTGTGGCTATGAGAATCACACCTGAGAGAGTATCAAAAACTCCATTAAAATCACGATGTATGGCACTACTTCTCTCCTCTGATGCCTCTGTCCTGTTATCCTGTCATGAAAAGGTATTAGGTTAATCTGACAATAATTGTTCTTGAAAAATCTATGTTGACTGCTACACAACTCCTTTAGTTATGCTAAGAGCTGTTGCGCTAGAGGTGACCCCAAGTCAGGGAGATGCTTCCTAAGCCAATCAGCCAAACAGGACTGCGAGGAATTGCTCAACCTGTGTCTTGATAAGCACTTTGTCAAAAAATTCCCTGTCCTATCATCCAACTCACTCCATAATTGAAGCATTCCTGAAATATTTCATGTGTTACAACTTCAGGACAATAGCACTTTGGTTAAGAAGCAGAACTGACCTGTATGCTACATATGTAGTAACTTTGGATTGCTGCTAAATCAATCCAGCGAATCCCATTTAAGAGTATAACTGTTCTAATAGCAGCAGCTATTGATGATTAGTATATCATTAGATTTTAAACAGCTTTCTGGAAACATCCTGATTAAATTTTTTTTTTTTTTTTAATTAACTGTATTCCAGTTAATTTTTTTTTAAAAGATTTAACAGTACCTCTTAATTTCTCTCCTATTGTTATCATTTTTAAATCTTTCTCAGTAATTGTATTTCAATTTTGCAAAATTATTCTAGAATACAATTTGTTAGAAAGATATAAAAATAAATTAGTTGAACTTCATTACTGTAGAAGGTTTCTGTAATTCATTTACTGAATGAGGCCTAGGAAATATGGGATTATTTCTTCCCTCTGCTACCAACTTCCTCTTATAATTAACATAAATAAACAGACAGGCCCTCATGTTACTATCATTTGTTATATTTAGAAAGTTTCATGCCAATGAAAGGTTAGATCCATAAGCTTACCAAGACAACCTTTTTTTGAGGAAAGTATTTTGGCTGGGGTACAGAATCACAGAATTGTCTAGGTTGGAAAAGACCTTGAAGATCCTCCAGTCCAACCATTAACCTAACACTGACAGTTCCCAACTACACCAGATCCCTCAGCGCTGTGTCGACCCAACTCAAACACCTCCAGGGATGGGGACTCCACCACCTCCCTCAGCAGCCCAGTCCAACGCCTAACAAGTAGGGTAGATGGAGGTGTATACTTTGTTCAGAGCTATGATTTTATTCAGTCACCACCTAGTTTTCAGTCATTTCCCTTCAGGCCCAGAATAATACTGGCCATGACCTAACTCCCTTTTTTTAGGTTCATACCAACTTCAGACCGGTATTTTTTTAAAAACTATGTTCTTTCTATGTATGGTTTCCTAAGATGACATCAATTCACCTAACTTAGGGGCCTAATTTAAGCACAACCTAATTAACATCTTCAGGGCCTGTCCCAAGAGAAGATGGGGTCATGCAGTTTGATTAGCATAGCATAACTGCCTTTTCTGAAAAACCAAACCACACTTAATTTATAGTTATATATCTATTAGGAAAGTGACATATACTGTGTTACATGTGCTTTTGATCAAGGTTACAGTACGATATCCTCAAATCTCTGTAGTCATAGGTTGAATGAATGTAGCCTATGTTCCTGTATCTAAAGAAGTTACCCCAAAAGACAGAGCCCAGGATGTGCTGACAAATGTGAATGTTATGTTTGCTATTTGCTTTCCCAGAACAGTGTGTGAGAAGCAGGGCTGACCAGCTCAATGTGAATTCTGTTTCTTGGGGGTGGTAACTTCATTTTTGTGAATGGTTTTGAGGTTTCTCATGCTTAGTTGTCATTATTATTCTTCTCTGGATTTTTTCAGTAGAACTGTGGTATAGCCCAACCACTGACAACCAGTGTCCCAGATTCATCTAGCATCATTAACTTTGTGGGAAGTGACAGTAGAGTATGTACTGTAGAGTTGTTTGACTCGACTCCAGCATTCAGAGGCACATGTACTGGCACCATAGATAGAGAAACCCACATGCAGAAATATTTCTGCAACATGATCACTCTCAAATGTGAAAAGAAAAGTAGGAAAGGAGAACGAAGAGGAGCATTTCCTATAACTGGTCAGTTACAACTCTATGTCTTAGAAACAACAGTCTTGTGATATCTTTGTATGACTAAAACTATAGCTGCATATCATAGTAATATTTTAAATGTTTAGCAAAATATTTTGTGTCCAAATATGTTTTATAAGGAACAATATGAATAAATAATAAAAAAAAAAAAATAAAAGTAATTACAAGTTTTGAAAATCCCCAAACGCACCACTTTCTGTACTATCCTGGAAGATAATAGTAAGACAACAGGTACATCGTTGGCTAACTGAGTGACTGCAAGGAAATACTTTTTTTTTTTTCCTCATTTTCTAATAAAAATGTCCATTGTTTATTCATTTTTCAGTAACAAATATTTTCCATGAAGTTCAGATTTCACTGTGAAAGCAGAAATTCTCTCCCTGAATAACTCATTTTTCTAGCTATGAAGCTAATGTTTCCACAATTAAGAGTGTTATTAGAGTTGTGGGACACAGTGAAATAATAATTTTTTAAAAATTACATACATGAAAATGTTCAGTGAACATATCCAAAATTTTCCTTTTGTTCAGGTTCATTGTAAAAGGTATTGACCAGATCTGAAAGCACTCAGAGACATGAAAAAGTATTGAAAGACGCAGGGGAGCACAGGTCATAAAATATATACAGACTGAAGAATTCATCAGAGTATTACAAGACTTAAATATGACTAAGTTTGAGAAAACTAGAAATAATTATTTATCTGATGCATTGTTTATTATTGAATACTTTTGTACTTGAAACACATTTCCAGATCTCATCATCTGCTAATACTTCAGCTATTTGTCTTTCTTCCTTTATTGTTTGTCTCTCTAAGTCAACTCAACATGTTGTTCATAATTGCTGACAGTCTCTCTGTCAGATGTACACTACATCCCTCCCAAATCTGCTTTTATCTTTTACACAAAATAAAGCTGCTCTTATTACAGCCTCTAATGGCTGTTAGCCAGATCTCAGAACCCAGCACTTCTGCATCTTCTTTGACCTGCTTGTCTGTTCATCCTCCCTTGTGACTCATTTCTCTGTAACCTCATCACAAAACCAAATACAATTATTTTCTTAATATGGATGACTCCCAGATGTGTACTCTAGACTAATTTGCTTCTCTCTAGACCAAGAGCCACTCAAGAAGATAGCTAAAATAGTTTCAGCATTTCCCTCTCCACACCTTCCTTTGATAATGTTTCCACTGTTTATTTTTTCTATCCATAGCCTGCTAGTTCCCTCCCACTCAAACCCTTCTGTAGGACTTTCTGCCTAGGCTTTGCCCAAGTATTACAGTCTCAGAAAAAATATGCCTAAAAAATTTCCTGTCTAAGCCTCCAAGTAAAGCATGCAACTCCTCCAAACTCAAACCATCTTTCATCTTTCCTTCTCCTTGATAAATATTATCATGTCAGATCCATCCTGAATGCTCCAATAAAAGACATTTTCTGCTATGATCATGTCACATCTCTGTACATTATTCTACTTGCTTACCTTTCTCCCTTATCAAACTCAAGCTGCTTGTCTTCCCTGCAGAAGCCACTACCAGCATCTCCACAGAAACCTTATTTTTCATTTAAGACTCAGTGCAGATCCTATCTCTGTCTAGTCCTTCCAAAGCTGTTGCTCAGAGACTGGCTGGGCATCAGTCTGCTGGTGGGAGGTGTTGAGTGCTTGCTTTCGCATCACTTTTTTTTTTTTTTTTTTCCTCCTTTTTTCCTTCAAGTATTAATGTGTCTTTATCTTGACCCATGAATTTTTCTCACTTTTCCAGTACTCCCCCACAACCCAGCATGGGAAGGAATCAGAAACAGGTGAGTGCTTAGTTGCTGTCCAGGGTCAACACATCACATGCAGAAAAAAGAGTGACTTTTTTTCAGGAATTCCTCTGGTATGTCACTATAAGGAATCCTGCAACTTACAGCCATTTGATCGCAGTTGTGTAATTCCAGCTGTAGGAAAATCTGATCTAATTTGAATAAGCTTGTAGTAAAAGCCTGAGTACTGCAACACAGAGTCATAAAAAGCTTTTCTCACTTTTACTTTCAAACTCTTATATTTTAGAGCTTCACATTTCATTCCTTGTTATTTCATCCTTGCAAGAATGAACCTGTGCCCTGTTTGGAGTGCACTGGTGGGCTGGGCATAGTCCTTCTTCATTACTTTTTTTTTTTTTTTTTTCCTTTTTTCTTTGTTGGTAGAAACAGATAGCATAAATTAAATAAATGTTGTAAAAGATAGTGTTCTTTTCCCATCTTTACCCCCTAAAATATTAATGCCATACAAGCACTAAAGAAGATACTTCCAAAAGTATGAACATTTGCCCAACTTTAAACTTAAAAGAAAAATATCTCTTTCTATTTGAGCAAGTTCAAGCACGTTCAGTTTTGGCATGGGTGACTGGTTTACCTACATTCCTGTTTTTCAAGATTAAGAGATCTGCTTGCCATAAAAAGCACAGAAATAGAAATAACAGAATAACAACAAAGTAATTTGCAGCATATTACTGTCTGGACTATCAAGCTGGTTGACCCCTGAAGGGTTCAACTTACATTTTCTATACACTGTTATCAAGACAAAAATCAGAGTGAAAATGAACTGGTCTTGAATAAGATAATCTTTCAGCACTTGCATAGCAAACAATTTCTGGCAGGTGACAGGTACTAGAGAATAAGTATTAAACTTTTTGACAAACTGAGCTTGTGAAGTAATTGCAAGACTGTGTGGCCTCAGCTGCCTGGAGTAGTTTTTCAAGAGATAAAGCACGCTAAAATAAAAATTAAATAACAAAGTAAAATTAATCCTTGCTTTATTGAAGAAATATCACTGGCAACTTAAAACAAAAAATATGTCCAAAAGACAACTTGAGGAGTAGAATCATTAACATTAATATGGCTCTTTGTATGTACACAACACAAGCGAGTCCTGTCAAACGCTACTGTGCTTCTCCATGCAATGCAGCATACTGAAATTTTTATATGAGCTTGTGAACAAACTATTACAGTAAGAATAAATACATCTAATAAATTAAAGTGTTAATAGTGCATTTAATTTTGTATGACAGTAATCATGATATTCTGATATCTCAAACTACTGAAATAATCCAAATATAAGCCTAATATGCTGCATGATGTATGTAAGTAAGTTTGTTAATATCTTATTTAAAAAACATTGATATACAGGTGTTGATGTATGTTGAGCAAAATCAAATCTTAAGTGGTTTGCTTTTCTAATCACAAAGATCTTAACGTTTAGATTTCACATAAGTTCTCAAAGCTCACTCATTTTTGGATTTGACAACTGTAGCATTTTCATTGAAGAAACTTCCAGAAAAGAATCTGTGGACTTTGTGCCTTGAACTCAAAGCCAATTTCTGAGTCAATTTTTCAAGAAAGGTCTTTCTTCATATATGATTTGATTCGTGATATGTGCTGACTTTAGGATGAGAAACTGAAATAAATGTTAAAGGAAAACAAAGGTAACTTGATAAGTTTTGACACAGAAGACTTTCTGATTTGTGTGCTGACATAATAATGTTGGGGGAAATGTCATGAATGTAAGAAATACATATTTTTATACCAAAAAGAAGTCCAAACTGGTCCAAGATAATTTTGCCAACTATTTTGCCATAGAGAGAATATAGGAGATACAAAGACAAATCTCATGTTCTCAACAAAATAATAGGGAGAAAACTGCTAGACTATATCAAGGTCATGGCTGCCATGCTCTTTAGTTCAGGATCTGTTTAGACTTTTTGAATTAAAAAAGCTTTGGCATAAACTTGCATTGACAGAAGGAACTGAAATCCAGGACTAGCCCTTGCAGGAGAATGTGCTCATTACCAAACCCCATATGCAATGATCTTTGCTCTTCATTAGGTCCCCAAAACCTGTATGCCATTTAGCAGGAGGGATAGAAAGTAAATGCAATCCAGTGGTGCATTGTATCCACTTCTGAGGGGGTATTCTTGTTCAGAAAAAGAGGACCAAGGAACCTAGTCACCCATTGTCTAACTTCTAGGATTTAATGAAAATGATATGTCTTTTCCCTGCTTTTTTTCAAGTACCTAAACACATAAAATGGTTTATGTTTATCAGTGACCAGTCACTGTAGTGTTTATCAGTCACTAAAGAGTGACTAAGGCCACAGGCCAGCACTTCAGTCTGAGGAAGCAACCCAGAACATCCTTCCCTGTGGCACTCCTGTTGGCTGACATAGACTTTCCTCCCTTGGTGTGCTTGACATCATGTATCCCATTGTAAAGTTCTGCACATGTTGCCTTGCTCTGCTGTGTGAATTTCAGGAGTGAGAGGTGCCCCAAAATGGGCATCAGAATGTATATACCTCTTTGTGAATTCAATGGGTCCAAGCATAAAATGTACATTTATTGCAAGGGGGACTATATATCTTTTTCTATCTCAAAACTTTTGAAGAAATTCCAGCCTAAGTTAATGTTTTGTGGGAAAATCAGGCTGAGCTTTGAACTCCATTGGCAGGAATCTTTAGTGATGACAGTGATGGTGACAGAGCTTGAATCTACTAGGTCTGTATTATACAAGGTGGCATACACAACCATAGGACAGCTCAGTATCTATGCTAAGGATCAGTTATACTTAGAAGTGACGACAACTGGTTCTGTCTATCATGTCATGCCATATCATGTGATATCTATTATGCTTTTGGAAAAGCATGAGTTTTTTCCAAATTCAACCTTATAATCACAGTGGTTTATTTTATGTCCTTGAGTTGAACTTTGTGTTTAAAGTCTCTCTATTCTCTACGACTCAAGGTTTTTAGAGACAAAACATAATATTTTTTGAAATCTCTACCTTTAAATCACAGACAAGTAGCCAGGGGTTGAAGGGAGCTATTATAAAATAAGCCAAATTCAAAACTGGTTGAAAGTAAAAGACAACATATTGTCAGATATATCTAATGACCTGGAAGTAATTTGGCTCTTTCTGAATAGAAGGGTTACTGGCTGCATAGGACAACAGTACTGGTTTTGTCTAGATGTCAGTATTTTATTTGTTTATTTCTACACATTTCTGATTGTCTGATTGGGTAAGTGGGTACTAATGTCATGGCTAGATAAAGTTCAATTTAACAAAGCGCTTAAGTGTTCACTTGGCAGTAAGCACTCAGGTAGTACCATTGAATTGTATGAATGTTTAAAGCTGAGATTGTTTTCCACTCAGCTTTGCTGAATGGTGCCAGACTTTCCAGGATCAAGCTTCAATTCAGCAGAATAATTTTTATTCAAGGAAATAGAGACCAATGTGTGTAATTCAAAGAAAGTTCTGGAATTTCTCTGACACAAAATTAATGGCCTTTATAAAAATAGGTTTCACTGATACACCTGAGAATAATTTTTAAAAAGTATTTACTTAAAAGGCTATGGATTTCTGTATCTGTGTTCTGGACCAGTTTAAACCTCTCTTACACTGACCGGTGTTATGGAAAAGTACAGAACATACTAAATTTTTTATACTGGAATTGTGCCATGTAGTACAGATGTCAGAATCAAGATCAGATGAAGTGTTACTGGGAACAGAAAAGTCTATTTACTGACAAAAAGTCATGAATTCTCAACATTTTCAAAATCAGTACATTCTAAGTATCATACAGAGTCCAGCCAAAGCAGTAGAAAATTTTATTTTTATTTCAATGGCTATTGCCATTTAGGTGGATAAAAATGCGTTTTAAAGAGCTTTACATTTTTTGGTAACCTCTTTTATAACCAATTTTCTTTTAATAGATATTCTTTGCCTCCATGATTACTGGCTGCCCAAGACAAACTATTAGTATTGTACCATGTAACTTTTGCTAACCCCTAGTGCCACTCTTACCCTTTCTGAAAACTTGGTGCATTTTCCTTTCTTTTATACAATTCTGATCACTGAATAAAGCAGATCAGGAAGCATTTCCAGATTTAACCAGGCTCTTTTTTTCTAGTGGAATTCAATTATAGTTTTGTATTTGTAATATCAGGAAGAGATACAAAACACACCCAATGAGTCTGAGGCTTAGATATTAACTCAGTCAGAAGACAGTCTTCATTCCACACACCAAATTGCTGGAATTTTTTCAGGTTATGATAGAATAAGATGATTTCAATATTGCAACACTAGATGTCATCACATCATGGTACAACATGATGAAATTACATTTAAGATCTTACCAGAATGCAGATGAGTGAAAAATTCAAATGAATAATTTATTCACTGGATTTTGCCTTTATTTTGGTCCATGAAATATTCAAAAGCAGATTACAAAGCTCTCAAAAGTATTCCTGACCAGAAATTATTTTCAAGTTTCTTCACATTTTGTATACTATCAAATGAATTTGAACCATTCATTGTGAACTTCAAAATTCACAATTAGTCATTGATTATAGTGTTACTTCTGTTCCTGATTTATATAAAAACACTGCAAAATGATGAGATGTAATGACAAATGAAAATCAAAGGTGACAGAAATGGAGGTCTGTTACTAAATCAAAATTTCAAGTAAAATGCCAGTTAAAAATGTAAAGTTCCTTTACAAATATTTCAAACAAATAAATACGGGAAATATGTTCATATATGCTAGTTATTTAGCTTTCTGTAAAATGCTATTTAAAAAAAAACCCAACAAAATAATTTTCCTTGAAATCAACTTCAAACAGTAGATTTGACCTATGGGTGATGAGTTTTTAAAAACTTCCTTCAATTTTGCAGCTTTTATCACATTTCCATAGTTAATGATGTCCTGCATATATGTTTATGTAAACTTTCTTAGGAATGACCTTGCTTACACTGGGCCTTGTATCTAGCTGCTGCAGATTCAGAGCTCTACATTTATTTGTTGATAATATGAAAAGTGCAATATACTTTATAAATTATTTCTTGCTATGAGGTCAGGTCATATCACAGACATTCTCCAGTTCCTGAAACAGCTGCCATTAGGGCTAGCAGCTACCTTCTTCAGCAGTGCCACACAGGTCAAACATTTTGGTCCAGTCTCCCTAATAATAGTAAATTTTTTTTTTTTTTTTTTCAAATTCTCTACCATTCATAGCCATAATTTCCAGTAGTCTGAAAGGACAGGAGATCTCCAGGGACTTTCAGCTACCTCTTGTGTCATCCTCTTCCTCTTCCTCACTTCTCTACTACCTCATGTTCTTGCATAGCACACCAAAAGGGAAAAATCCACAACTCCATAAATTTAGGCAAATGTATATATAAGAACTATTAATGCCAATAAAGCAAAAATCAGAAGGAAAATGTACAAAATCACTGCAACATCTGTTTTAAAAGCAGCTAAAAGTTCTTCCTTTCAGTTTTTGGTTATTGAGATAATTGGGACTTCTGAAATGAATTTCTAAATAGCTCGATGACCACTGATTTCAGCACTTCATGCAATGAGTCTTCAACACAAAATGTAATGCCAGTATGAGTAAAGGAAACTGAATCTTCAGCAAACATCCTGAGGATTATAGAACAAAGGTCACTCATATTTTCTACTGATAGTCGAATTCGCACCAAGTTTGGTTCTTGGTTAAGAAATGATCCCAGAACATGAAGACTAGGCTGCTTTCCAACTAGGCCGCACATTTCCTGGATGACTGGTCTAACATCTCTGCTTTTAAAGAAAAAGCAAATCAACCTTCTTAAATGCAGGTGCTTAAAGCTCAAGAAAATACTTCAGATCGTGATTCTCAGTCTCACTGAGAATTTCACAGCAACGACATCCAGTCATGATGCTCTTATTGGCATTTCCCATTGGTCACTTCATTCTCATGCATTCCAATGCCAAAGTGTACCCCCACACTTAAGATCCTTAAATAAATGATCATGGAAAAGACCATTAAATTGTTTGTTGTCATTTAGTATGCCCACTTCAGGCACTTCCCTTACTAGACTGAGATTCTCTTCTTCCTCATTGACATTAAAAATTTATTCTAATTATTTTTTTAAATTGTCAATGACCAATAAACTGAAGCCATATTTTAGATTAGTCTAAATGGTTTAGTTAGTCATAATTGCCATCATTCATGTTTATTGTGGTTACTGACTTCATTATCTGGGTTTTAAAATAAATGTTATTGGCTATCTGGTTTTGATTTTTGTTTATTGTATTCTGTGGATTTATTTGTGTATATTACACTTTTACCAATGCACCATCATTTCTGTTCCCCACTTCAGCATTTTTTGATATCGCACTAATATTCCTAGACAGTGCTACCTAATTTCTTTTGATGGAACCACAGATGCAGGGAACTATTCCCCAGAGCTCCTAACTCTCAAGGCCTGTTTTAATTTATGATCTTGTTACCAGACACTTACTGGGCTGAAATCAGTGCAAGTTTGGGCTAGTGTTCACTGCCATCGACTGCTTGCTCTGTTTTGGTTGTTCCTTAATGGGTATGTTCTGTTGGAGATGGAATGAGGAAAACAGTCACCTTGGAGAAGACTCAAAAGGCAGAGTCAGGTTTTCTTGAAACAGATTTTGACATGTCTTTTTGGGACCTAGGTAATGGTGATAAAACGATTCACTGTGCTTTGCTGAATAATCTGGAATAGTGCATCAGAGAACATTAAGAAAATAAGAAGACTGTACCCTTCTATCTCAAAGAAGTATTACAGCATTAAATATAGCTTGCTGCTATTGTAATGAAAAACCCTTCAAATTCCACTTTGTAAATTTTCAGAATATCTTGCAACAACAACAACTAACGTATGTCATTATTTAATGCTGTTATTCCAATATTATCAATAGATAAATGGGAGTGAAGGAATGAGGAAGTTCTCTGCCTAACATCTCCTATCCAGTCAATAGACAAAATGAGAAAGAATCTGATTATTTGTAGCAAGCCATATATTCTTTTCTATTTTGGTTACATTTCAGTGAAAGAAGTAAATTTTTATTAATTCATCTGTTATTAGAAGACACATAAACATTTCATTCAAATATTAATAGATACCAAGTATGTTAGCTGCTTTAAGTCTTGATGATTTGGTACCTGGTTGCCTAAATCCTGTAGATTTGTTGCTATTCCAGTAACTGTTTATGAAGCTGCTTATAAATAATTAAAGTGTTTTGATTTCAGGGATGCAAAATCATGATATTTATTGATCTTCTAGACATAAACTTTTGATCCCAATCATCACATAAGGGCACAACTGCCTTTACGATGATCAAGTTTAGAAGCTAATTCTCTCACTTCTACTATAAAAAGAGAAGAAAACAGCCATTTTATCAGTCTGAAACTTACACTCTCCTGCAATAACAATTTGTAACTGTCTGCCATTAAACTCTCCTTCTGCCTTTGAGCTTTGACAGATTTTTGAGAAGCTGGATGACAGTCATATGAACTCTTAAAATAGTAGCTGACGGATGAGAAAAAACATTAAGCCCAATCCTGCCATGGAAACTGTGTGGGTGCAAGGATCTAGGAGGCTATTACAACCCACCTCTGTCTGCAAGAGGCATTAATGACACAAGCACTGACAGAGGGTAGAAAAGAATCAATTAACAGCAAAAAAAAATTCATACATGTTAAAAATCAGAATAACAATCAGGTTTTGTAGGTACCCCATGTTTGAAATACAAGAGAACATCTTAATAGTGTTTCTGTTCTTGTTGGTATTGTATATAGACCTAACCCTCCAGGAGTTTCCAGTCTGATTGCACTTCATGCACTGTTTCAGCTTTACATCTGAAACATTTTAGTCAAGCAGAAAAATCCTTATACTGTGTATTTAACTATTTTCACATTGCAGGACTGAAATATCATAAAATATTTTCCTATCAATTGTTTCATCTGCCTTCTTACAGGGAGTTTAGCAGGTGACAAATTTATGTATGCAACTGTTTTGAATTTATTACTATTATTTAATAAATGTCTGTGATTTCACCGATGAATCCTTTACCTTGAGGGAGTTAAGATTATATATGCCTCCCATCATTTTTCAGTGAAAGGAGTGTGAAGAAGGTCGTGTTACTAAAGGCCACAGAACAGATTTTGAAGAGCCTGCCATTATTCACCTGCATATAAGGGCTGCTCTTGTATTTTAATATTGAATCAGATATCGGGTTAAAAGTATTGTGGAACTTCATTCTGAATACAGCAAGAAGGAGCTTACATCAATATTGTTGTATTTTTATTAAGTTCTTCTGACATAAAACTAGCTGAATTATTTAGTTGTTTATATAAGAAAGAAAAAAGATCCTTCAATTCAGAGTTTACAAGTTTTTCTCTTAGAGCTGTTTATAAATGAAAACTATTTTTCTTGCAAAAAATTTGGGGTAAAAAAAAAAAAAAAAAAAAAAAAAAAAAAAAAAAAAAAAGCAAAGCCTTAGCCATTTCTAATCTTTTAGTTCAATTTTAAATGTCTATGAAATGTGTCAACAATACTGCAAATATTTCCAGCTCACTCTTTTGTGGATTGAGTTCCTCATTAACATATTATAATACAATTACTTTTATTCTACTTGCTTTTCATCACATTAGTTTTTGCCTTCATCTCAACAGTAAGGCGTATTAAATTTTGGGGACTTATTATTTTATATAAAACTTGGTCTCCAAGTCAAAAAGAGCAGTAGTGATCATACGTCATGTATACACACAGAAAGAACACATTTGTAAGATAAACAGTAGTAATAGTATTGCATGAAGTAATTTGATTTTTATTGGTGGATTTATCTACCTCTTTTTCTATTATTTTCCAGGCAATAAACAAAACATTTGATCAAATGCAATGGAAAAATCAATATTATTGCATCACACTATTTAAACGTAGAAGTCGTAAGAGCCACAGAGAATTCACCATCATATCATGTGTGTGGGATCATGTAAAGAGCATCTCTTTTGATCCCATTAGGCATCTCTATGGCATTTCTGGAGTGTCCTGACAGAGCTCAAGCAGTAACCCAGCTTCACTTAGCTATTCGTTTGAGTTCAAGGCTGCTCATGTATGGAAATAGGGTGGAGCACACTATTAGACCTCTTGGATTAAAGAAATGCCTTACCTGTTGAGATTAGATCCACATCAAGGGATTAGATAGATTACAGTTTTGGTGCTTGCCTCAAAATCAGTATGAATCCTGGTTTAGGTATCCATATCCGTTCTTCTACCTGTGTCCACTGTGGTAATGGAATCTGGTCCATTCTAATTACAATATTATCAATAAATCTTCGTAATTTTCCTCATTTCATTAAGGTCTCTGGAAAACCTTTCATTACCTCCCTGAGAGTTACTATATCACTCTTTTACACATATTTTCTACCAATAAAGTGGTATGATATGTGTTAGAACAAGAGAGACATTATTGGCCAACTACCCATTTATTTTAAAGTGTTTGGTAGGAGGGTTGTTTTGTTTTTTTTTCAGGAAAAAATAAATTAAAAAGAAAAATAAATTTCATCCTTCTTTGCTATGAAGGGTCAGTTATTACTTGAGGGAAAACTAACACTATGTGGAACAGGGCAGCCTTAAACTTTAACATTTCAATGAAAATGTGCTGGGTCAATGAATACCTCAACCTACAGTATTCCTCCTTAGATTGCTCATTGGATTTGAACTCAAAATGGACAAAGAAATAATCTAATAATTTATACAGTATTTTAAAAAACTGACTACATAGCAAGAAGGAAATTTAAGAACAAGTAACCTTATCAAAATAACAGAGGGAACTTCCCAAGGAGTATTTAGAACTATATCAGACCTTTGTAGCATACAGAAAACCCAGCAGAAAGATAAATTAACTAATCAAAATTTGATCACTCTAAATTCTAAGAGATATGATTTCTCACAGACCTTTCTCCAAGTGGAGCTAAAAACAAAGTTAAGATTTCTGCAACTCTCACATCAGAAATGTGTGAGAATACACTGTAGCAGTGAAGAATTTAGCCTGTGCTAAAGCTATGACTGTGCCCATGAGCTTTATCATGGAACAGAATGAGTAAGCAGGTTAATTACACAAATATGATTTTGAAACAAGATACTTAAGCACTGCATTCCTAAAAGGAGAAAGCGAGATGCTCTATACTTTGTTACTTATTTTTCCTACTCTCTACTTCTTTCCCTATTCTTTTTTTTTTTTTTTTTTTTTTTTTTTTTTCAAATGCCCTGAGATTCTGTGATGGAAGAAATCCTAATATTGAACTAGCACTAACACTGTTATGGGAATCCTTTTATGGGAATGCTCTTCAGTTTTATTTCCAGGAAAAAAAATAAATTGTTCAGGCCTGTTCTTGCATCTCTATTCACACTTGATGCAAGCAAGATGTGTAGGCTTACACCAAGAATAAATGAGCCATAGAGAAGAACAGGAAACTGAGAATAGGAAGAAAGTGTGTCTCACCACCTTCTAGAAGCTATTGCTGACAAGCGGATATACTTTTACTCACTGCTGCATAATGGATATAAGATATGATAGCATGTTTTAGTCAAATTCCATGTTCTGTGGCTCATTTTCTACCTCTCACTTCTTAGACATTTTACTTCTGGGCCTGTGTCTCATGTTCAGGATTGCTGCATGACCAACAAAATAGATTCAATAATGTCCAAGGCTGATATAATATCCAAGGCTGCACTTGTGCCATAACTACATCTTTACAACTAGGCCAGCTGTCTGATGAAGTACCAATAGTGCCATCAGTTTACATTGAAAGTTCCTGCTACGTTAATGAGACTAAAAAAGATATCAACTGACAGTGGCTTTGCTCTTCTGTTTGCTAGATAATACTAAGGAGCAGTTTATGAACTCTGTGGGAGCTTGCACTACAAAGAAGTGCCTTGCACAGCTCATACAGAGCGATGTTGTCTGTTGATGTAATCACCATGCCAGAACTAATTAAGCTCAGAATGACATTTTCTAGATAAGGCTATTGCAAAATTCTGTAAAGAAGACCAAGCTGCATCAGATCGGAAAACCTCTTGGCCTGAATGTCTTTACATACACAAGGACAAATCTGGCCCACTTTTGTGAAGCACAGTAAATGGTTTTATTTTTCCTCCCTGCTCTGAAAAAAGAAATTGGAACAATCAAGATGTTCAAGCGTAATTATAATATGAAGACAACTATCATTTAGGAATATCCTATTCTAATTTACTCTTAGTCCTCACATGATGGCAGATTATGGCATGGGCATTTAAAATGCACAGGGCTGGTGGAAGATTTTAATATTTTAAGACATAAAATCATTAATTTTGCAAAAAGTCAAGGCTGAAGGGAAATTATCAGTTAAAAAACTTGTAGCAGTGTCTATGTGAAAAAAACACTGGGCATTTGGTCTTCTGCCCTGTCAGTTTGACTGTTCATCAGTTGTCTGGGAAGCTTGCACTGATGTGAGGAAGAGACTTTCTAAGTGCCTAGAAAGGGAATTTGAGTAAGCAATGCTTGGGTTATAGTCTAAGCTGGTAATACATAATAAAGTAAAAAATGCTGTACTCATATATATACATGTGTATACATGTGTTTATATAGAGGTAGGAATAAAGCACACCCCTCAGCTGACTACTTACCAATGTATTATATTATTCTACAGTGGAAAATATACAGTTTTGCAGTCTTAAAAATTCCTTATAATTTTTACTGAAATAAATTTAAGAGGAGACAGTAGGGAATTCAAGGGCAGTATTCTTTTTGAAGTGGTATCAGACAAAAGTCAGGTCAATTTGTTTAGTGCGACATTATCTTTAAACTAATTATCCAGTATGCAAATATAGCAAACAAACAAACAAATCTGGAGATCAATTAGGTACATGTTGAGACTAAAAGAGTCTATATCCATTCAATTCATCACATTCTCACAAGACAGTGAAAATGTTGATTCCAATGAAACTGATTCTGCCCCTCTGCCGAGCAATAACGGGTACATGGGTCTTGCAGACTGCCCGGCAAATGAAGAGGAAATCAGTGATGCTGAAATGCAATGTATCTTAAATGTAACTGTTATTTATATAGGCCAGTCCTCAGATTATAATACAGTCACCTATCCCAGGAAATTCTGTAGCAAAGTCTAGTTCCAAAAAGACTGTAAAAAGAGCTGGCTCCATAGATTTTATCTTATAGTACTTGTCAGTCTTCCTCTACTCAAAGCCATGGACAGTCATTTTAACAATAGGCACTATATTTTTTTGGAATTCTTAAGACATCATCGGCTAACTTACACATAGTACTGTTTGTACCATTATGTCCTGATTATTTCACGAGAGTGTCTATTCACAGGATGTCTTTTACAGAAAGAAACTCCTTTCCAAGCTGTACAAGGTTCAGATGTACCCTTCAGGTGAAGGACAACAACAGGGGAAGAAAAATCAAAATCAAAAGACATAATGTTAGGTAATAAAAGAGGGGGAAAAAAGAAAAAGAAAATAGAACAGGGGTGGGTGTGGGTGTGGGTGTTTGTTTTTGTGGTGAAAGGAGATTGGCCCTTGAATCTTCCATTAGACACTTGCAAAGTTATCAAAGTAAGTCGAAGATATATGTTTGGCCCTACCTCTTTTATATAACTTACAGTATTAACTTGAACTAGAAGTACCTTTTCAATTAATCTTATTCCAAAATCATGCATATTTCAGATATGCATTCATCAGTATTCCAGGTCAGATGTTTCACTCTTTAAATATCCTTTCATGGAATTTGGTTGTTATTCAGAAGCAAAGATACTGTGATTTATTGTCTTATTAAGACTAAAAATTGTTTGTAAATTCTTGGATGTAACAATTGGCAATTCATGGTGCTAGTTCAGCTAAGTTACACTGTGTTCTTTCTCACTCTTAGCAACATGATGGAATAATTAAAAAACGGAGACAGCAATCTTTTAAAAAGTGATGTGCCTGACTGTAATTAGATGCTGAATCTTCTGCGCTGCAGATACTGCACATCAGTGATGCCTTACAAATGAGAGAAGGGCTCTCAGCCTCTACCTCATCTAAAGTTCTATGATCACTTTATGTTATTTGTCCAGGTAACTTCTTACAGATTTCTGAGTTTGTATAAGTATGTACATTTACATAGATGAATGATAAAACTGCTTAAAATATAAACTAGGGATTTACAAATACATCTGGAATTGTGTAAATGTTAATTCATTTTTATAGAGTATGTAATCTACAAATAATGATAAGCTATATTTCTTTGTACAAGTAGTAACAAAGAATTATTTTGTTTTCCTATGCAGATACTGTAGTTGTAAATCTTTGTGAACCAGCTTTATGGATCTTCAAAAGGACATGATGATATCAAAAGAGTTTTTATTTTTTTGAAACACTATTGATTGTCATGGGAAGACATGTTGAGGACTCATTCCCAGTTTTCCGTATCAGTCAAGGGCTTTGCTCTTAGTTTTGGCTCAGGATTAAGTACACAGCAGAAAAGAAATACAGCTTGTTAGTGAGTTTTAGTCAGGAACAAAGATTCCAAACAGGAAAAAAAAAAAATCTGTTTTTGTTATCCTGTCTACTAGATTGGCTGAATGTATTCATCAGAACTCTCTGACATAGAATCTGGGTTTTCACATAATTCCCTCCCACCTCACCCCAAATTGCCTTCCTTCTGTGGCTTTTGTGTTGCTGTTGTCAAAATAGAAAATACCTGAAAATAATAATAAAAAAATATTTGATTGATATCTGAAATATTGTATAGAGAAGTATCTATCTATATAAAGACAAATAGATACAAGTCTTGAAAACTGAGGTTCAGCTGTGTCATGTCTCTGTGTCTCTGTTCTCCCCTAGAGGACTAGCTTTGGCTTTACCTTCTGTGATGCAGCGCTGGGGAATCTCAGGAACTATCATTTTCCAACAAATCTGTAATACCCATTTAAGCGCTGAAGCAATACTTTTAAAGAAAAAATTGTACTCTGGTGGAAATTTTTTTTCAGTTAATTTTTTCCCAATTCATAGAGACAAAGTTTTTGAGATGAAAATGTTTGACATAGTAGTGATCCCTGGTTGGGGTTTTTTCAGATAAAGAAAAGTTAAAGAGCAAGAGATTCTGTTGGCAAAGGAATGCGGAGCTGTCACTCCTTCTCTTTGCAATGTTAGACCATTCTTTAGACATTTCTTAGAGCGTATGTGGCCTGGACAAGGTTATCTTAGTTTGAAATTCTGAGAGAGAACACAGAACAAAAATATTAGAGTCCAAGCTTAGATGAGTTAACATTTCCAAAGATGGATCAGCTAGTACTTTGTATACTGTATAAAGTTAAAGAAGCAATAATCATAGATCAAGATTAGGAAAAAATGTGTTAATTTACAAGGAATGGGGTTAATAAGAGATTTTTATAAATCCTAGCTGAAACAAGCACAGAAAACATTTCATTGAAAAAGTCAACTGAACCTTTTTATTTGCATATGGATTTAATATTTCATGTGGTGCTAACTGATGCCAATATTTTAGTATGCCTTTGGGCATAACCCAGTAATGACATTTTGGCCTTGTCCATCTTCTGTAGCTAAAGATATTACGCCCCTTATTTACTGTTATTACTATGCCTTGGCTGCTACAGCATTTATATCAGTTCAGTACACATAATACTTCATTCTGCAAATACATAACATGAGAACAAAGTGGGACAAATACTAAAAATTAATAGCAACTCAAAGATAAAGAATCCTAAGTTGTCCATGAATAATTAAAGTGAAGAATTGGTGAAAGTCTCATATTCATCAGAGGTTAAAGCTCTAAATGGTTTTACAAAGCCAGAAGTAAGTGAATATGGCAACCAGTGTCAAAATGTAACCTCACAAATTGCTGAGCAGGTTTGTTTGCAGTGATTACTTAGAAGAGATCACTCTGGACAATCTTTTAATTATCTTAAGAAGCAAAATTGCAAAATATTTTTCTCTTTATTTAAAGTCCTATAAAAAACAAAATGCCTACCTAGAAAACCTGCATGGTGAAATAAAAGAAGATTATTTTTTTTTATATTGGACACTTTTTCTTAGGCAAAATGTGAATTAAAGAACTGAAAATTTAATAAAGAAATATCAAATTAAGACTACTGTGCAGGTACAGCTGCATGACAAGTATATTTTTGTATATTTGACCCTTTCATTATTAGCAAATGCATATTATATGCATTATATATATGTTGCATATGTAAGTCTAGAATACTGTGGGTTTTATATATTGTGTGTATAAATTACACATGAAGCATGAATGTATACATAGAGCGAAATGTAACTGAGCAGTACAGGTAAAGGTAATGCAAGAGAACTCCTTTACCCTGGAGTCTCCTTTCTCCTGACATTTTGCCATCTTTTGGTCCTGACAGTCAACTCTCTCCAATGTAACAGCCCCCTCAACCTCTGGGTCTACAGGTTATGTGATAGGACAGGCTATCCACTGCTTTACTTCAGTGACCTGTATTTTTAAGGGACTGTCAATAACTGGAAATAAGGTTTATGCATGTAGATATACAAAGCAGAGACAATTTTGTGGATAGTCCATTTTAGTCTCTTGCCACATTACTTTTATCTTTTTGTATGTGTGTTCACATAAGATCACTGAAAGGATTTTAGACTATGATTGTCAGAGAAATTTCTATTTCAAAGGAGGATGCTAGGTATAAGAAATAATTAGGATATAAGGAAACTAAATCAAAACACTCATTTGCAAAGAACCAATCTAAGCTGTCAAATGACAGCCTTCACAGACTCATCTGTGAACATTTCCCTTTGAGGTTCACCATGGATGAAATAATAGACTGTTAAAGGGATTGTGATTTGGCCAAAGAAATGTTGCACTGCTGATGACTGACATCTGATAAGCAGTAAAACTGCACTACACTTCAAGAGGTAGGTTCTTACTTTCAATCTGATGAGGTCATACCATACTCAAGTCACTTCATATTTCTCTTCTCTGATACGCCCAGACTCTGCACTGAAAACCAGATTTGTTCTTCATTTCTTAATCCTAGAAATGAAACTGTTGGGGAGGACATGTAGATGCAATGCATATGAAAAAATTGTAATTTCATGTAGTTTTTTTGCATATGTAGTATTTTGAAAGAACTTTAAAGATCTGTCAGTTCTACAATTACTCTTGACAGAGTCTGACACAAAAGGTTTTATCCGACCTACCAGAGAAGACATAATTAAACTGAAAGTGGATTAAGTTCTTGTAAGTACTTGGAAAAAAATTACCTAGAATACAGAGATTGTCTGGCTTTTTGTCAAGGTGATAAAAAATGGTTTATATGTTTACACTACAATCAAGAACATTTTCATCACTGTGTAATTCAGTGCTATCTCGATAAACTACTCCATGAACTTAACATAAGAGCACATCCTTCAGTGAAATAGTATCTGTAACCAAAATGTCAGCTAAGATGTCAAAGAGAAAGACAGGAGGTCTCTCTTAAAAAGATGAAAATTTAACTTGTCTGTGAAGTTCATTGGAAGAAATGTATGATTCAGAAGAAAAAGGGATTCAATTCTATCTGCCAAGGGTCTAAAACCAAAATCAGACCCAATTTTGGCTTTGTAATTAGGAAACCAAAATAAAATTGAGGTTTTGCTCCAATAAAAACATGAATAAGTCTTGTGTCTGATGCTACTCAAGTAAACTTTTGTCATGGTCCCTTTAGACAGCCTTGCAGGACATTGACACACTGCTTGTATTGACGTAATGGTCTCTTCTTGTCTGAAGTGATAAAAGAATCAAATACAGTATCTTTAAAAATCATAGGACAAAAAAATACAGTAGTGTAAGTGCTTAATTGAATATGCTTTGCTGTTACTGTAAGACATTTGAAACCAGGTCATGTCAAGCTATGAAGTAAACAAGATTTCTTGTGGGTAGATTGGTCAAATGCTTTAAGTATGTTCAGCCAAGAAAATATTTTCATACAGAAATCACAAACAGAGAAAATCTCTATATGACAAAACATCTGCAATCTTTTCAGTTCTCATTCTCAGATGAGAATTTTCCCATTCCACGTTGTTTGCATAATAAACCTGACAGTTGCCTTCTAGGAGTCACAGAACATTTCCTGGTAGATAGTTTATAACATAAAATGAGATCTTGAACACTTTTGATGTGATAATTTCTATATATTTTAAATAGGTTAGACTTTTCTATCCTCCACTTGTTTTCCTCTCATACACATACCTTGCTCTTCATTGCAAGACATATTCAAAAGAAGGCTAATCTGTTGGTTTTGTTTTTTTTTTTTTTTTAACCTGGTCATAGACTTATATAACTTTCGAATAAATGACTAATATTGATGTAACCAACAATGTATGCAATACAGCCTTTTCATTTACCAGCTTATCTCCTTGACAGAATTTCTTAGTGAAATATTCTGAAAAGAGCTTTCTGATAAATACTTTTTTTCTGATTATATTAATCTAAAATGGTCCAGGTTATTGATAATGTTTTAACTTTTATGTGGAAATGTTAAAGAGGAGTTTTTTGCAGAAAAATCTTGCAAAGTTTTAGAGACAAAGGAATGATGGAAAAATCTCATTGCCATACCTGTATATTAAAATAGTTCCCTACTGACTGAACTATTAACTCACTATGATACAAAGATAGTTGATTGATAATGGACCTATTACAATTATTTCTTGAAATTTTTTGCTTGTCCTGACCCACATCTCCGTGCTAAATTTCTGTATGAGATGTGAGGCGGTTTAAATGATTTGTTGCTTAGTTCCTGCAGATCATAGAGGACCTAAGAGAAGCTCCTGGAAAAGATAATGTTGACTTTTATATTTACATACATATACATTGTTTTATCTTTTTATTTTATACAGTGATTCAGATGATAATAAGATATAGAAGGAAGAAGATTTCAAGTAATTTTTTGGGGAACAGACTGTAGTGTATTATACACAGCCATACTGTGATTTGTTGATGAGACAATGTTTTGCATAGGACAGGTATTGATCACTGCTTTCAGACCGTTTTCAGTATCTTCACTTTCACATTCCACTGTGATGTAGCTCAATATACCAAGTTGTCAGTGCAGTTTTCTTTCCTCTTTCCCCTGGCTATTTCTCCTTCAGGCTTTGTTGGAATACCAAAAAATTGTAAAGGTCTCTGCAAGATCATTGTTATGATGTGTATGCAACATGATATTTTCTTTTTATCTATACTCTATTAACATTGCCTTGGCACATCACAATTTAGTACCTTAATATTCAGATATTTCATTCAGATAATTTTCAGTCAATTTTCTATAATAACACTTCCAAAAGTTGAACATTTTACTTTTGCAGACATGCAAAACAATTTCACTGGGAATAGTTTCTGCCATAGCACTTGTTAGAATGGGTCTTTCATATGGTGAAAAGTAGGTCCTTTTTCTCTTTTGTGTTTCTTTCTGATACACTCTTCCCAGGAAAAAAGATACAAAGTTCTGCCAAATACTGGCCTATATTTTGCAAAAAAAGTTTAGGGCTCCAGGTTTGTGGTTGGTTTGTTTGTTTGTTTGTTTGTTTTTTTCATGTGAGCATTTTGCAACTTATTAGGTGGTGTTTATTCAACTTGAATCCAGCTTGTCTAAGATTTTAGATTCTGATCTCAAGATTGAAAGTGGTAGATTTTTGGTCTGAATTTTTCATCTTAAAACGCAGCTGATAATGTCATTAAAAAACTCTGTTATTTGTACCCATTTTACATGAAAAATACCATCTATAATTTAACATATAGATGTCATACAACTTGCTCACTGGTCTCTTTCTATTCTTGCTCTGGAAAAGCATTTTAACAAATAAATTAATTAATATAGATGACATGTAATTATTTTAGTTATATTTCCAAAGATATGTTTGAGTAATTAAATTATTCCTGAACAAAAGGAAACAAGTTAAATTTTAATAAATATGGCAGGAGTTGAACTGTAAGTGTTTTTACAAATGGGAACACACATTGGAAAGTACATAGAGCGAAGTACTTGGGGTAAAGTTCATGTATAAGTAATATGAAAAGTGCCACACCTTCCATATTGCTGGTCCTTCTTTTAAATCTGATTTCCTATTCCTGAGCAGTTGGTGAATAAGGCTTTCTGCAAGAGCTCTCTCTTTTGAAGATTTAAAACTCTTAAACTTTACTGAACAATGATAAAAATAAATAACACCTACTGAAGACAAAGTAATATTTGCCAATGTGGGTAGTAAAACTTGAATTAATAGCACTCTATTATTAAAGTTTTATAATTAAGAACCAGAACTGTTAGTTGAAAGCCAGATTAATCCTTATCTCAGTGATCCAGATTTCTCAGCTCTGAAGAAAATGTTTTATTATACCTACAATTAAACCATTATTTGGCCTCATTAAACTACTGTTGTAGTAATAAATGATAAAAATACTCACCGTGACCAAAGGTATAAAAAAAAAAAATCTCAAAGATTCATCAGAAATATTGTTTACTTGTTTTCATGGAACATTTTAAAATAACTGCACTTTTTTCTTCCCTTTGTAAATTTTGTAGTTTGTTGGACTCCAGGATATTGAATACAAATTTTGATAACATAAGGGACAAAGAACTCTCAAATAACTTGTTATCTAGCTGATATTTTGCATTTTCCATTCAGAATCTAGCACATATCCTATGTTCACTTCAGTTAGACTTCAAATTGCTCATCTCAGAAGTTACATCTTCTAGGCTTATTAAATCAGTGCAAGTACTGAACAAGACACTGATAATGACATATCAACTTCACTGTTAAGGATGTTGTTAAGGTCTGGAGGAACATTGACATTTCCTACGCCATTTTTTGGATTATTTAGTTTCTGGAGGATGAATGACACACCTCAGTATTCTGTTGGGATTTTGTACAAACTGTGGAAAAGAGATATTCCCTTGGTATTCAGACATTATTCCATTCACTCAACACTCAAGCACCTCATTGGCAACAGGGAATTATCAGAATGACAAAGTAAATGTGCAATCCCATGTTTAAAGCAGACCTTTATATTTAATGGTGCCTTCCCTGTTTATGTTAGTACTGGTACTTTACATACTACTTGTATTTACTGTTCAGTTGGACAATTCTAGGAAAGTTCATGGTCTTAATAAACATATTTAGTTCATGCTCTGCAGAACAATAAAGCACCTACTTAACACTAAATAACATTAGTTAAATGGACACATTTAAAGCCCGATAAAACTTAAGTGTCTGTAACTGTTCTGTTGGATCAGCACCTTAACTCAGTTTGGAATATGCATAACCACTCTCTATAGCACTCTGTAGTTGATGATTAGTACAGAAAATCAGAACCGCAAATGAAACATTTTCAAATGGTCCAAACTCTCAAACAGCACTGGTGAAATTAATGAAGCTACGCTGACTGACACTAGCTGAGAATTTGCTGCAGGAATAATAGACAATAAAACTACAAAATTATAATTCATAAGTAATGTATTCTAGAAACTCAGGCACATAACAGTAATCACTGATATATGCACATCTGGGAATGAACAAGAAAGAAATAACAAATCATCTGGAAACTTTTTTGTGAAAAGTGCTTGCTAAGGAAAAATGAGGTTTGCAATAAGTCAAGCAAAAAATAAATCCATGTGAAAAGAGACATATGGGTAGGTAAGCAAATAGCCTTTTTTTGCTTTTAGTTTTTCACAATGACAACTTTAAACACAGTTTGAATTTTAAGGAGTATACTTTTTGATCTCAAGGAATAAGATGAGGTTTCCTGATTCTAGCTAAGAGAACAGTAGCATATCTGAGCAGAAAGCTCCTTAGAAGCCAAGCAGGAGTAGTCATGTGTTTGTCATGGGGTGGTGCCCTCCCTCATATTCTTGGGCATGAACTCTCTGCATGAAGCGTTTGACTCTGCCTGATAAATGATACAGACCCAATCCTAAAACTATGCAGAGTTCCACTTAAACCAGTGATAAGGAAAATTTTTAATCCTTGAATTCAGATGCATATTTTGTTCACTATTTCTTCATTGTGCTTTTGCTTTGCAGTTAAAAATGTATATATGCTACCAGTTGGAAGCATGTATTGGAGCATTTAAATCAAGTTACGAAATTTAGTTACCCTTGCAGCTTCTCAAGTTAGAGTCTCTCTTCCCTATCCTGTCTCAATGCAAAATTCATATCAGCTTTATGGAGTCAGCCCTTCAGCCTAAAGAGATAGTCCACTGTGACAGGAAACAATCTGGGTGGCTAAACATAGATGTCCAGTGGGATTTTAGGCATTTTAGGAAACTCTGCTTGGGCTCCAGCTGCCATTTCAGAAGGCAATGGGTCTCCTATAGGTCCTGTGCTAAAACTTTTAGCAGTGTGATAGCTCAGACAGTCTCAAGAGCCTATACATTAAGGCCTTGTCAGGTAAAAGGAAAAAGCTAATCTCAAAGTTTAAGACCCTTCAGTGAAACCTCTCTACTGTTGATCAGATGAAGTGTCACTGAGAAAAAATAGTATAACAACTTGTTCAACCTCTGAGGAAATATTTGCAGGATCCAAACTATACAGGGGTTTTATGTTAAAATATCAAATGATACTGGTAGTCAGTCAAGATTATATTTAATAAACGTGTCCCTCCTACACAAAATGGGCATGAATGACAAAGGTGTACCATGTGTCCTTCGAAGAGCCCTACAAAATCATCTGCATTTGGATGGAGTAGCAGAATGCTCTAGGTAAGTATAAATCTGAAATAACAGGTTGTCATGCACAAACCCAGCATAATAAAAAATATATTAATGCTCATGAGCACCCCAAAAATGGGTCTACCCAGCACTTGAATGTGTCAGCTTGTTTCGCTATAAAAGAATGAATCAAATTACATCTATGGTATTAGAAGAATCAGCATAGTTTAGTCTTTTAAAATACATCAGGAATATAACACTTTGTTTGAGTTCAGCAGTTTAATTTTTTTTTTCTCTTGTTTTTTCCTTTGGAAGTGCAAGATAAGATAGTGATTCAGCAGATTGGAATTTGCATTTTCTCAGAATATCCAAATATGTCATCAACGTATGATACCTCTAAAAGTGGGTTCACAGGGCTAACTCCAGTAATGTACACAGAGTAAAAGAAATGTTGGCCACTGTTAAGAATGAGAACAAAACTATATCTTGTGGGAATTTTAAAGTAGGAATATCCGCAAGCTGTATGGTGGGGAAAACACTTATATTGACCTTAGTAAGAAGAACTGAATAATTCATCATCTATGTCTTCCACAGGTGTGATGGATTTTTTTTATGTCAGAAGAGATTTAAACTTTCTAAACTGCACAATTAAAACAACAGAAGCTTTGACCACAAAGTCCTATTTTATTGATACTCGTCAACTTTAACAGCAACATACTTTGAAATCTAAAAGAAAGAGTAATTTCATGTTTGTCTTTTTTTTTTTTTTTAATATAAAAATACTGAAAGAAATATGGACAAAGTACAATAGCAATTATAACAAAGTTAATAAATGTTTTCCTTGGAATAGAAGGTAATTCTTATAGTAACGCTAAACTTGATATCTGCCAGGCAGGTAGTATGGAAAAGTAGGTTAATAGCCAAGGTAAGGGGCACAGAAAAACCCTTGAAATGGCTGATCAGTTCAGAGGTTATATATTCTAAATATTCCTGCTTTAAGACAGAAGTACAGTAAAGCTTTAAGTAAAGCTGGAGTATAAAATATAAAACCTAGAAATAGTGAATCAAAATAGAATATATTGTTATGGCATTAGTGCCTAACTTTAAATTAGTGCTAAAATGAAACATTCCTGAACTTGCTGTGTTTTGTAGTTGCACTTGGTTTTGTTCTGAATGGAGCTGAACAAGCCACTCCACTACAAGAAGACAACTGGACTAATTTTCTGGGAGAGGTGGCCTAACACATTAATATCTTAAATAAGTCCCTTAGTTCACAGAACTCTTATTAGTTTTATTTTATCTTACAGAATAATTAGGTGTGAGGCAAGTTGAAACTAGAGATTTCCCTCTGCACTCAAAAATTTCTTTTATTGTCTTTAAAGCTACTTTCCATGGAGGCTGTGTGAAACTAGAGACTAGTTTTTGCCAACTTTCTCATAAACTCTGAAGTGTTTTGATCTTGCAGTATTCTCTGATGTAAACTAGTTGAAATGTTTGGATGGCTGAGCAATGTTGTCTTCACAGTCAAAAGATGCTTGGATGCATTTACACTGAATAAATACAGAAAATTATATTCCTAGTAATTTAAAGTAGAGTGTGAAAATTTGGTCAAGAAACTGTGAGAAGTTATAACAACTGAAATTTCCTTAAGAAAGAAAAAAGGACATCTTGTAATATGGCAGAGTATATATATTTATGATAAAAAATATTTGAGTTATTGGGAGGGGTGGGGGGGGAAGATATAGAGGAAATTTAACGTGTTACAATAGTCAGAGGTATCCATCCCATTACCAGAATGTATCAACAGTTTTTTCAACAGTGGCACACAATTGTTGAATAAGAGAATACAGTGGAAGCTTTGCTCTTTCAATTCACTGTTAATAGATCGTAAAATCAACCGCCATGGATATTTTATCTTTCCAATTTACCAACCCAAACCAAGAGTAAAAAAAAAAGTATCCAAATAAAACTCACCATGAACTGACCTATTGTTTGTAGGTATCAGAAAGGAATATGCCACATATTCATTAAAGTTCAGCTATATGGATTCATATAAAAACATTCAAAACCCAGAATATGCTGCTGTAAAGTGACAGTAGCATTTTTATATGTGTAGACAGCAAACTCCATTTAAAAGACCAATTATTAGCCATATGCAGACAAACATTAGCAAGTTAAATGGGTCACTGTTCTGACTACTACCAAGTACTTACTAAACCGATGAGCCACCAAAATGACACTTGGGGAAGCTGTCAGGAATGTGAGATACAGCAGACCTTCTTTTTGCCTCTTCCATGTACATTATTGCTATTAACATATAAACAGATACCACACCTTAGTAAGTTTAGTCCATATCATTAATCACTTTAGAGCCTGACAGCTCTGCAAAAAGTCAGGAGAGCAAGTACACTTTATGCCATACTCTATTTGCCCAAGCTCCATGAAGGCAGTGAAAGCACTTCATCCCAAGTGATGTGACACCACATGAAGTTTTTAAGGAATCCATCCCCAACAGGGAACCTCTTACCTGCTAGCAATCCTGACTCAGTACATTTGTGTAAGTAGCACACAATAGTGAGAGCTAGATATTGCCAGTGAAGATAAGGTAGTTCTGGCACTCAGAGCTTCTCACTATACTTTTAAAGTCCCTAAGACTCTTAAACCATGGCTCAGAAGAGCAGAAGCTGTTTCTCCTCAGCCTCTGGAATCAGATCTCATAGAGGAAGTAAGAGGCAGTTTGGAAATCATGATCCCTCCACCCAAGAGCAGCCCTCCAGGCATCAACTTGTAGTGTCATTTGCACATCCTCCTAGCTAGTGCTTTTTACTGCTAGTATTTTAATGGAATAATTAGCAAGCAAAAATACTCTTACAGGGCAGATCTTCTTCACAGTATTTCCACTTAATACATATAGTTATCTGTCCTGTCTTTTAATAACATGAACAGATAATGTTACCTCCCATTTCTGTTCCCTGTCTCTCCCTTCACACCAGTGCCAGGTCTAGGTATGATGGAGTGGTATCGCTGGGCAGCATTTCTGAGGATGTCAGTCATGGGAGTACGCAGCTGTTGTTGTCTGACAGCACTCACACTAAAAGTAGATTTTTGTTAGTACACACTTCCACCTATTGCTGCACCTCCAAAGATTATCAGAGATAACAGAAGCCCATAACAAAACATGTCAGACAAGTCTGAAAATGCAGTCAGCATTTAAATGAGAAAATCCTCCACTTATTTGTCTTTACAAAGTACATCTCGCATTGTTTCAAAATGCTCCCAAGTGTTTGAAAAACAACAGCAATTTAAAAGTGCCAAATTGCCATACAAATCTTATAATTTAGCTTCAGAGTAAGTATCCATCATATCTCAGCCATCATCTGAAAAAAAACCAAGCCACAGTGTGTCTTCCATCAGATATATTTTTCTGTCATGCAGGTCAACATCTGACAATCTTTCTGTCACTCCTGTCAATATTCTTGGGCTCTGTTTATCTGCTGTGATCCTGAGCTTCCTGCTCTGTGCAAGCCACCATGGAAGATCTCAGATCCCACCCATTATTTAGGCTGACCTACATTCCCCAAAAGATTAGGCAGCCCAAAATACAGTCTTTAACTTTCTGGGACACATCTGAGCAACAATAAGCTTCCTGAAGAGGAAAATGCATTAACACAAGCTCCAATTCTCATCAGTCTTCTCTCCTGGCAGAGTCTCTGAAGTAGTGGTGTCACTGAGGGGCACGTGTAACGCTTTCTGATCTTCTGCTGAGTTAGTGTTTGACTACTGATCGCTTGCCTTTTAATAGCTTTAGAAAACAGCAGCATAGCAATCTTGTCAATGCTGTTTTGTTTACCCCAGAAAATGGGCATGTGACCTGCTGGAAAAAAAAACAAACAAAAATCCTAATGAGATAATGATCAAAGACTAGAAGAGATCAGCTCTTCTGTGCAACATAAACACTGGGACATGAAAGATTTTTGCAATGTAGACACTGCTTACCTCAGTGCACCATATATCATACTTGAGTACCTAATGCTCATTACTGATGCAATTAATGAAGAATTTCAGGATAAATTCTGGATGGAACTCTCCAAAACTCATTTGCGAGGATAAACTATGTCCTTCCTAGGGAGTACTTACTGAGAGGAAGGGGTGAGGATTCAACTTCCAGATTCAGTCACTTTACATGAGGCCTATGCAATGCAGATCTACATCTGTACTAGGTGTCTAAGCTCCTTGTATGGTCATGGAGATCTAGTCAATATAATCAAGGGAGCTCCACCTAAAGTAGAAACCAGCATTTAGACAGCTAGATGGCTCTCCATTAATCATATTAACAACTGTATTTTACACCCATCATTTTTAAAGTAAGTGGTTTTTCAAGCAACAAGTCTACTTAATGTTGCAAGATTTTAGGAATTTTGATGATGAGATGCAAACATTGTGATGATATAAAAGGAAAAAGAAGGGGAACTGTGTTCATGTATGTTTTCTGGCAAATCATTTTTGGTCTGTAGAAGTTAAAGTGAACCGAGTGCAGCATGTGTTGTGAGAAGACTGTTTTCAGTCTACCCGTACGACCTTTCCAAGTCTGATGTATGACAAATGGTAACTAAAAGCAGAAAAACATTGTGTTGATATAATTCACAATAATACTTCTTCTTCCTACTTAAATTCTCAAGTTTGGAGAAGACCTTCCTTGTCAATATCTTTGTATTATTACATCTGTGACTTCTCAAGATGCTTAGACCATTACTACCTGAGTAGGCTAGACCAGCTTTTAGGCTTTTCTCCCTGTCCTGGATCAAATGAGCCCTAAAAAAAGCACTGTTATATTCTCCTACATTATATTTTTTTTACAGACACAGTGAAGGTTTCAGTTCACATAGTTTACCAAACCAAGATTGAAGAGTTTTATTATATATTAATGACATATAATTACTGGTAATTGGTAAACTATACATTTAAATTTCAATAACAGTATTTCAACAAGAAAACCACAGTATTAGATTCTTAGGGAATGTTAATAAACAGCTAAAAATTTCTAAACACCTTTTTGCAATTAACCCTAAGACCCATACACACCAACACCCATGCTTACAGATTGCATGCCCTGTCTACAGCTTTATTCATACTACTGTGAGTTCACCCACATGTCCCCTTCTCTGGGACCATGGAGATCCCTAATGGCACACCTCTCCTGTGGGAGATAGGGGTTACACTTTGATAAAACCAGTAAGCAGACAATGCAAAGGTCTGTGCAATATAGGTGTTTCAGCAATGACCCATCAACATTTACAAAGATCACTGACTGCAGGAGGCATGATAAATCTCAAAAGAGATTGAACTTGAACAGAGCCTGGAATTTTAATGGTGGGGTGGAATACATGAAAGAGGACTACTAATTTGCTGAAGATTTTTTTTTTTCCTCAGGAGTAAGTAAACTCTTATTGTTGTTAAAGAAGTTACCTAAACACTCCTATGTTAAACCAGGATGCTTCACAGAAAGATTCCTTCAGGCAAGGTGAATTTCTGTCTATGAAGCTCAGTTAGGTAATTGATGTTCTACTGATTTCAGAAAAGAAAAAATGGACTGTTGTAATTTTTTTTTTTTCATGCAACTCTTCTACTGGTACAGTCTATTGCACACAATGTCATTTTTCTTCCTGGAAACATCTAATTGAACTCTACTGCATAGTCTGATGATGCATATGTAAAATACCAAGATTTTCTGTTCGTTTCCCAAGATTTATTTTTAAACTGGCTGAGCCGTGCAATGTCTTGCTTTACACTCTAAGTGTTTTGAAAAACTGTATAAGGATCAACTGAAGAAATTAGAATACAATAAATATGACCTGACCACTATTTTACTGATACCAGCTCTGATGACCTTATAAAATCCTGCTTCCATGCAAGCACTGCTTTATTATCACATAATGTCCAGTAGAAAAAAAGTAGTCAAGGTTTCAGAAACAGAGAAGGTGATATAGACTTATGAAGATGATGAGTTACAGTAACACCTCAATTTACTAAGTAGAATTTATGAAACTTAAAAGAAAGTTGAAAATACTGACCTTTCTGGGAACATATATAAAAATTTGGACATTCCCCAAATTTTATTTGTAGTAAAGAAATTGTGACATTTAGTTTACAACAACACATCACTTTCTAGAAAGCATTCCAAAAGAAATATCTAAGCAAGTGAGGAAGTAAGAGAGAATAAAACTGTACAGAAGTATAGAAAACAGATATACCAAGTTCATATTTCTGTAACGAATATATGAACTATCTCAAAATATATATGAGCAATTTAGCACATATAGATACACACATAAAGCCAAGGAAATGTCCAGAATAGCAATTCTGATTTCACACATGCCTATTATAGGCTTCTTGTTTCTTGTATTTCAGTACCCAACTCAACATATAAACAAGTTGTTCATGGAATGGGCCAACCCAAATATTATCTGTGATGATTCTGCTTTGTTATTTACAACATGAGGAGGATGAGGATTGGTTCACTTGGAAGATTATAAAAGAAACCTGATGTGTGTCTCTTCATAATCACAAATGTTTGAGCCTTAAGAAAAATAGTGTCCTGTGATGCTGTGGCTACAGAGCTCTGCTTTCTTCTCTGGTAGTTTCCTCCTCTGTAGACATCATGCATGTTCCTGGCCAGGCCTTAGGTCTCCAATCTCACTTTGTAGATGTCAAGAAACATTCTTGAAACCAGAAAGTTAACATGCTTTGTTTCCTACAAGCAAGCCCATAAGAAAGTGCACTGAAAGACTCTATTTCAGTGCTTCAGTTCAGAATTAGGATTAAAACATAATCTGTTCATAACTGAAAGATCACAAATAAGAATAATTTGTGATAACTGAAGATCATGCTATGCCTTCATATCTTTCAAAGGAGAAAATTATGCGATGGGGCACAGAGAAGAGATAGGAGAAAAGGAAGGGGAGAAGAGAAAGTAAAGCATATTAGCAAAATACATCACTCTATACATCTATAGCAAGTGTTGCATGCTTATGTCAACCTTTTGATGGAAGGAATGCACTGTTCCAAGACATTGGACCTCAGCAATGATGTGCCCTCTTAGAACTTCTGTTTTATGGCCTTTGGGTTTCAGGATGCAGGCACAATGGAAATCATGTCCACATGATCACATGGTAGTCTGAAACTGGGCATGAGACAAAATTCATTGAGATTTAATTTTTATTGCAAAATAAAGCCCAACTATATGGAGTTCAAAATTTGTATTGACATTCACAGATAATTACTTCTGGAGTGCTGGCATTAAAGTAATAAGAAATGGCAATTACTATTTGTCATTTCTTGGAAATACAGACACAATTGAGTCAGGAGACTGCAATATTCACAGCTCTCCCAAAGTTTCCATCTGATACTTCCCAAAACATCTCCAAGCACCAGCCAGGATTTACAAGGAACACTAAAGCAACCAAGCAATAATACATCCAGTAGTGACAGAGCTTGTTCTCTCTTGGTATCTGGTAGGTTTTCCTCCTTCCACAAAAGCAAAGAAGCCATAGAGCCAATTTAACCAGCTGTCAATGAATTTAACCCAGATGTAGCTCGATGTTTTCATACATGCTTTCCCCGAGCTGTGGAAGCGTGAGTATACACCTTGCCACTGTGTTTGGGCTATCAGTGTCTGTTGGGGATGTGATTAGCCAGGTTCATCTTTTAATCATGTTTTTCTTTGCTAGAGGTTCCTACCAGCCCTTTCCTAAGTTTCAGAAATAAATGAGATATAAAACTATCCTTCATTGCTCTGCACTCATTGTAATGGCATCCAGTGCCTGCTTCACAGGATTATAATTATTGTAATCCAAATAGTTTCACATGGCATAAACAACAAACTGTTAAGAGTTCAGGGTTCATCAAAGGATTTCCAAAAGCTTCCTTAGTAAGTGAGAGAAAAGGTAAAAATCACAAGGCAAAAAAATGGGTCATTTTAAAAATTGTGGTATGTATGTATCAATCTTCTTATGCATTTATAAAGATTGAGTGTTGGCAGAAAGGACATATTGCTGTGCATTTAGTAAGGTTTGTATTCTCTTTCTGTTCTGAATATTATTTGAAATAATTTAAATTATACAGTTCAGTGATAAGAATTGAAATAAAGTTGATGATGGTACAAATTTTGCACTGTTTTATGCCATAATCAATGCAAAGGCACACCTGGGGTTCTCACTAGTAGAGAATAAATCTGCCTGTAGAAGACAGAATATGAGACACTGCAGGAAAATCCAATAAGAAAAAGATAATTCATTTCATGAAACTGGAAGTGAGGATCTGTCAGCTGTGTGTTTAGTGTCTTACAATATATGGTAACATCTCAACTTCACTAAAATATACACGTGACTGTTAATATAAAGAGACAGAGCAACAACAAAGTAAGCAGCAGCCACAGGGGTAGGATATATGCTTACAAAGCAAAGAAACCTGGTCTTACTATGTTCTGGGCAGGCCATAGAGGCTTGCAGTGGCATAAAGTGTTCTTTGATTGTTTTTAATTTTGTAAGCCTTCTTATTTTCTGCTGTCTTTTGGAAAAACCCTCAAATATTATGAAAAGAGGGAGTGAAAAATAAAGATCAAAATGAAACCCAAAATAGTCTATGGCCACAGCATTTCTGTTATGAGATGGAAAATATAAAAGAATAATTCAAAAAATAATCAAGAGGCATTGCTGCCTGTGGAAATTTCAACTCCAGTTTTCAGATGAAAGTGGTCTACAGGTAGGTGTCCAAACAAAACAAAACTTTTAAAGTTCACTAAATGTGATGAATGAGTTTATATTATTAGATTATATGAGTGCCTATTTTTAGGTTATATCAGTATAACTATTTTCACCACTGAAGTATGCTTTTTTTTTGTACCTAAACCCAAAGGAAAAGTGCATTGCTAGCAGAACTAATGCACTAGGTAGAGAGCATCTTCTATAGAAGTTACCCGAGTCCTAAAATAAATGTAGAAAGGTGTCCTCGCATGTTTCTGCGCCAAGCAATTAGGAAACACATGGACAAATTAAAAGCAAGACAGTTTCTGCATAAAGTTCTTGAGGAAGGAACGTGTTTTTAAGTTCCCCACCTCTGGGCTCTGACTTGATGTTTTACAGCTCTTTATACTCCAAAGGCTATAGGAAAACTCATGAGACCTTCTTGTTTCTTTGGAAAAGAGAGGAATATCGTACCTGCATAGAATAACTATGTAAAGTTAACTTTCATTGAAATATATGTATTAAAATATATAAAACATCTCTCACATACACTATATATATACTAAAAAGAGTAAAAATCTTCAGGTTCTACACGATGGGGAAAAAAAAAAAAATAAAGAATGTTCTAAAATTCTCTCAAAGTTTACTGAGTGAACACAAATTCAGATAAACTGTGTCAGGAAACACATACAACACTAGACAAAATTCATATGTTCCCAGGATTTTTCTCCCTCCTGGCATGCCCCCAGTCCACGTGATTTCCTTTTTTTTACTTTATAAGTTGCTAGACTTTTTCTAAAACTGGTAGCTCATTCCTGAAAATAGAATCAGTGTGTTAACTAAACTATCATAAATAAAGTTTTCTTCTAGCTCCCTAATGGGAACAATTTCTCTTGCTTGTTTTATGGCAACGTGCTGTATAATTAATACAGTATTGCTTAACAAATTAATCACAAAACATTTCAGAACACAAGCATTTGCAAGTGAAATATTTAGGTTACAAGCTAGTTTACAGATAATCACCTATTTTATAACCACAAATATTTAACAGTTACTCTTGACTTCCACTCACAGTGAATGTATGTATTTGTGAGAAGAGAAAACCTTTCTGATAAGAAAGACCTTTCAGCATCCACATCCGTATCACTTGGAGAGTCCAGGTTAGCACTCACAGGATTCAGAATGGACAAAAGAAGCAACTGGTGGAATTCAAAATGAGAGAAACACCATAGCCACAGTGTCAGCCTCACTTCTGTGTCTGGTGTCCACTTCAGATCCACAGCCTGGTTTGACACCAGAGATGATCTTCAGGGACCCATGCAGACAGCACAACAAAGTTCCCAGCAGATAGACTTATCAGCATCCCTCATTCATAGGCTCAGTCCTCAGGTGTATCCACTCCCCCTCCACTGCTACACACACACACACATCCCTTGCTATCTGTTCTCTTAGGAACTCTGCCCAAGGAGGCAAGATAGATAACACATTAAGGAAAAAAAAAAAAAAAAGTTTTTAAAGTCACTGGCTGAATTATAGTAACTGCTCTTTGGATTTGCTGTCCTTTATACATTTGTCTTTTGAGAAGTGGTTCAGAAAAATAAACAAAAATAAAATACAAAGCCATTCTGTGTCTCACATAGTAGTAATGCCAAACCACTTCCCTCATCCTATTCTTTCTGAAATAAACATGCTTAAATAATTACAAAAGGAACAAAGTATTCAGTGTGAAAAAACAAAACCAATCACCTGAAGCAGACAATTTTTGGTTTACGCTCAGAGAAGTCATTGTACAAAGGAAAGATGAAGATGGTAACAAATGGTTGCCAGTTGGAAGAGACAAGATCATAATAACCACAAGGCTAAGAAATACTGATGTTACTGTAGCACTACGATAATTTAATAAGTGAAACAAAACTGTTTAATTTTCCTATAGTAACACTATAGAATATTTGTCGTGAGAGGATGCCCATCTTTGTTAGATATGACTAAACTCCTATGAAACATAAAGGCTGTAGGATGTTGCTCAAGGGGAACACCTGGAAACCCAGCTGCTGTCATGAGAAGGAATGAGACTAATACATTATGGCTGGAGGAGGTCCCCCTCAAAATAGTTGACTGAAGGCCTGAAAGGGAACAGCATGCTGTGAAAGTGATGAGGGGAAGAAGTAATGTTAAGCAAAAAATGAGCTTTTCCACCAATGTTAAAAGTTGAGCTTTTCTAACATGAGTTGATTTCCTTTGAAATATTTATTTGTACACTTATAAGATTTGTATATGGTTGTGGAAGACACTACTTTGATCCTGCATTTTCCCTGCTTTAAAGCCTTAAAGGTGTGTCTTGGTTTGTAGCAGTATGTTTGGGAAGAAAGAGTAGGAAATATGAAACAAAAAACTATCATCTCCTGTGTAGCTCCATTTGCAGTAGTATATGAACAGTTCACTCAAATACATTTGTCAAAGAGCTTATCAATGACAGATCAAGGACTTCATCATGAATTTTCAAGGCCCATACTAGAGCACTGTAGGCTATGTGGCTGATAGTCCACACCAGCAAGGGACAGAGCATCTAGATGATTGTGCAAAAGTCTGTGATATGTACTAAGGTAAAATAAACACACTTTCCAGACCATAGATGTGTGCTGGATCATGTGAAAATTCTCCTCTGACTTTAGAGAGGTGGGGCTATCTATAGTATTCAGTCAAGTTTCAGAACAGGGCCCTAAGGAAAATAAGCGATGAACAAGTACTGGTTGCAAACTTAAAACTAGATCATCTGAAAAGCATCTGTTTTAAGGCTGCAAATTCACATCTATCAACCAGCAGAGGTTTTATTTAAGCCTTACTTTAAAGGAAACTTCCAAAAAGTTAGCAGCTAGCAAAAAAACCCACAACCTCTTAGAAATATCATCTGCACAAGAAAGAAGGTTAAATAATATCCACAAATTTACTATGTAGACACTGGAGATCACTGAACAGAAATTTTCATGATAATAAATGATTTGCCATTGCTAGAAAAACAATCTGGTAACCAGCCATGTTCTGTTTATATAGTACACATGCCAAGGTGTGATCTGAGCCCTAAAACCAGCCATATCCTCTCTCTAGACACAGACTGTCTAGGGATGATATTTCTGACTAAAATGGGGATTTGTAGATGAGTCCATACAGAAGCATTGGCAACAGTTAATTCAAAAAAGGGAAATAAAAAGTGGTATCTGAGTGTAAGTTCAAAAATAGCAAATTTGTATATCTGACATACATACATAAAATAGAACTAAACAAACTCTTGCAGTTTGGATGTGAGTCTTTTGAACTGCTGTAGAATTTGCTTGACAAATTTGCATCTGTATAAATAGATCATATTTGCATGTATATGAAGGTCTCGCTTCATCTCTGCCTGACTGCAGGCTCATGCATTTATTCAGTGCCTGTTGCCAGCGCTCCGTGAGGTGAGGGAGCCGCAGGAGCTGCCCCATGAAGAGGGCGGGCCGGGGGCCGAGGGCAGCTGCAGGGCAGGCTGTGCCCTCGCCAGTGGGGCACAGCACCCGAGCAGGGCCGGGGCAGTGATACGCACAGCCTCTCGGCGATCCCAGCAAGGGGGATAGATGAGCTGGGTCCCAGCCAGGAAGCCCAGGCAAGAACAAAAGGAGACAGGCCTGAAACAGCACTGGAGACAAGGTTGTCTCACCCCAGGTCTGGAACCAGTCCCAAAGAGCAGCCAGCGTCAGGCCAGCAGAGACATCACAGGTACCTCTGAAACACACCTTGAGCAATGTTGAGGGGCCCAGGCTGGACAAAAACAGAGACCCCAGACCAACACGCAGAAACCTGTGAGGCTGTCCCGGATGGTGCCAGTCACGACCTGCCGGTGTGCTCAGAGCTGTGACAGGCTGAGCTTTACTATTCATCCAACAGATTCTCACGTTACTAATGTACAGTAGCAGCCAGAGAAATTTCTCCTGCACAGCTAAAAATTGTTGATTGGGGTAAGTGGACCTGCCTGATCAGTCTCACCTGGAACCCCACCGAAGTACCATCTGCCCATTGCTCCAGAGCTCCATTAAGGCTCAAACCTGGGCACCTGGTGGGTTTTCACCACCCTGGTCTTGCTTGGGTGCTGAGCCCTGGTCAGGGTAGTCACTGTCCCTGCCTTGCTGACAACTCCAGGAGCAGCCCGCTTTTGATGTTCACAGACACAAAATCATAGTGCTCTGTAGCATGATGTGTCCACCTGGGAGTGCTCTGGATGTCTCATTCCTGAGAAATGTAAGAGTAGAGCTGATCTCGACACTAAGATCTCAGCCACCATGAGTGCTGGAGGTTAGAGAGGCTCATTACAGAATACACATGTACAACTTACATCTACAGTAGTTAGCCCAGGAAAAGCAGAGATCATGCCATTCCAGAAAGGGCTCAAAATGAAAAAAATCTTGAGTGGCTACAGATTTAATTATTCCCCAAAGTTTAATTTTTTTGTTTCTCTCAGTTTTGTCAGTGAATTAATTATGGAGTTCACTGAGTACTCTAGAGTTTTTCAGACAATAACTTATGTAATGATAAAATCTTTCATCAATTCAAATGTTTTTATAAAATAGAATCATTAAAGACTGAAAAAGATCAATTATCTTAGTTAAACATTTAAATTTGGAGACATTGATTATGTATAATATGTATAATTTATATGTACAAATTGCTATTTTCACATGTAGTTCATATATGTTAGCCATATAACATAGTCAGTCTCTAGTTATAAGACTCTCAAAAGTATTCAGGTACTTTTGTTAGTAATCTTCAGATGATCATAACTTTTCTACTTTTCAAGAATGATGAATTTTACCAGATTATTTCCTTTGCCTTCCATCAAGTTATTTGTGTTCTTAAACTCACCATGGATATTTAGCTTCATAAAACTGAGAAAGGTTTGCTTTGTCTGGGATCTGTGTGGAGAATGTCTTTGTAAGTCACATTCATATTCATGTGCAGCATTAATTTTTAACATGTATTTTTATCTTAGAAAAAAATTAACTTTACATGGGAATGAATTTATTTTTCAGTGTTTATTTTGCTGTAACTAACCCAAAATAATTATTAAAGAAAGATTGTCAGTATTGAAATTCATCACCAGGATAGTTTCATGATCTCTATGGCAAATGTGAAACTGGTACCATTATAAAATGGACCTTAGAAAGGCAAAAAGTGCCAAAATGAGCATCAGGTACTTACATTAATTCTATTTCCGTTGAACTGACATTATTTTAATTAAATAGTTGCATACTGCTTCTTAAATAATACACAGCTGTTTCCTACATACTACATTATTTCAGATTACATCATTAGTAAACTATCGATTACACAGGTACAAACATGATTCTTTTTTAGAATTACATTTTCACTGACACCATATTTTCATCATCCTTGGTAAAAAGAATACAGAGGGAATTCAACATGCTTTCATCAAAGTTATTACAATACTTTATTTTATTTATTTTATTTTCCCTACATGGCCACTATGGGCTTCACTAGGCATGCCTCTATCAATTCTGAATCTTTAGCAACTGTGCTAAAAAGGTAATTAAGGTTTGGCTTTATAGAGTAAGGGAAATTAATGTAGTATATAGTGTACATCATTATCTATTGGAAGCAGAATGAAACTTTCTATGACAAGGCAGTATTGTCATTGTCAGTAGAAACAAAACATTTGCATATGAGAGAATGGTTAGGAAGTGTTTCCCTAACTACTGCACATTCCTGCTTTTTTGAGATTTGCATGGTAGTTTCATTCCTATTGTAGTGTCTTTTAAAAATAATTAGCTGTTTCTTAAATATGGGAAGACACTTAATATAATACACTTCAAGAATAATGCTTTATAATGTCCACTACAGAAATATGAAATGAGAGCAGAATAGTACAGGTCTCCTATATCACCCAATTTTTCTTTAGGCAGAAGATACTTCTGCCAAATATTCTCCTCCAACTATAGAGTTAAACTAATAAAACTCTGAATTTAGGCATCAAAAAGTACATAACAAAAGACAACTATTCTTTGTTTAATGGCTGGCATAATTGAACCTGAAGGAATCTTTCTGAAAAATTGGCAGTCTAAAAGCTGGACTGTGTCAGAACTAACTTCTGTTCCCTGGGCTGCTACAGACTTCTGTGCAAGACACTATAAATTAATGAAGTTAAACTCTCAGATGGCACTTTAATTTACTGCCATACGGCGTCCGGTTTCAAACCCCAAACATGGATTTATCTAAACAAAGGTAGTTGTCCGGATCTCCTTTTTAGAACAGTTCTATGCCCTACCTCTTCAGGTGCACGTCTAAATTAATTCCCATGAATTTCAGCCTAGAACTATTTTTTTCTTTCCACTACCTGCAAGGAAAATCAAGGATGATTTCCACAGGTGTAGGGGTATGTTGTATAGTTAATAGTTAGAAAGTTGTATGATACAGTAGGAGAAGACTTGTGGAGTGAAACACACAATGCTGAGGAACTGATATGTGCTCTATATGTGTTTGGGGGATTTTATCTTGGCTTGCTCCTAGTCTGATTGCCAGGAATGTACATGAGTAGGTCTACTATTATCCATAGGTGTAGTGTGTTAAGTGCATTCCTGAAACACTCTGTTGCTTTACCTTAAGAAGGCCATTTGCATGCTCTGAGGCTGCTCTGTGATATGAACTGCTGATCAATAAATTCTGGATAATTGGGAGATTCGCTTCAAATGAGCACTAATGTCTGAACTAAAATACTGGTGCGGTTGTTCCCATAGATGCCTAAGGTGGATGAGATTTATTCCACTGTTACAGCCATATCATCAGATATTGTTTTTCTAGTTGTCCACAGAGTAGTCAAAACTGCTCTAATGAAGCATTACTTGCAAGACTCAGTTTTCTGAACAATTACCTTTAATATAGTACTGCAATCTTTGTGTACCTGTACAGTCTAAATCTTAAAAACAAGAAATCAGCCTCTTATCTCTTTCACATTAATGGTTTCTTCAGCTTGGGTTAATAAGATGACCAAGAGGATGTGAGCCTCTCATCTTTTTTTTTTCTTTGTTTTTCCTTCCAATATCATCCAACTACTTCCTATGGATTTTTCTCACTTTATTTTCTTGCTTCATGCATTTTAGAAATGAACATTTGTTCATTTATATCAAATAAATTCTTTTTACCATCACTTCCCTGGTATATTATTATAATGCCTTAATTTTACTGTAGTATACTATATTATACTAATGCTACTTAATGTAATTTCATCAATTTCATCAAAGTGCCTTATGTACCAAAACAATCTTATGAACACACCTACACATATCTCAACAAAACAAGCAATTTGTCCACACTGTAAGGGGACAAGTGAGGGGACTGATTTCACAGCATCAGTTGCCTGTGCTGCCAAGTGATAAAAGTCCTAATTAACCTGGTGTCTTTGAAGCCTTGTTTTTTTCATTTGCCTTGCTACAATATAGAAACTCCATTATTGTCTGTACAGGGAACTGTTGCAGTGAAATTAGCTTTGATAGCATTCCCAGTCATCTTCATCTGACAGCAGTTATACTGGAGTGAGTACTTGATGGGGAACTCCTTGTTCGACAGGCACCAGTTTACAAAACAGGGAATAACATTGCCAGAAAGAGGGGAAGGAAGTCATACTTTCTCAGACTAAGGAAAATGAAACTCTACTGGTTTGTCATCTCTTCACTCTCATATTTCATTCTGCTAACATCTCAGCTTCCCCTTGAAGCCTCATTCTCAGAATTTGCATTTCTGGAAAAAAAGGCCTTGAATATTGACATCCCAATCTTGAAAAAACTCATATTTTTTTAGCTATTTTAAAATCAGCATTGTCTTCTGTAGTAAACTTTTCTAGAAAACATGGTAAATAACACCAGGGTTCTCTTCCAGAAAGAGTGGTAGGAGTTTAATTAACTAAATAGTAATGATGGATGTGTAGATTTTCTTAGAAGAAAACAGTCAGATATCCAAGCTGTGGATTGAAGTAGTTAGGTGAAGTATTGCCACTGATAAAGTCAGATTTGACATTGACCTCCATGCAGAAAAGATATTGCCCCCTTTGGGAATTCTGGCAACAGATATATTGTACCTTATGTAGACTATTTTGCACACAAATTGAAATCAATAAAGCCTCAACAAAGGACAAGGTCCTTCACTTTTTTTTTTTTTTTTCCCCCCCCACTTATCTAAAACTTTATGTAACAAGTTGATTTTAGATAGTAAAATTATTTTGCTTCCATGAAATAAAATGAAGTCATCTTTAATGCAGCCTCCATGTTAAGTATAACTAAGTCCTAAAAATCTGGAGATATATGAATATCTTCTCATTAGCTATTCCCTAGGTTAAGAAATGAAAAAGCACAAAAAGCAGTTGTAAAAATCTACAAGACAAGCAAATTCTATGATATTAGCTCTCTGATTTTGTTATTTCCCTAAGTTAATTGTTGAAGAAATCAAGAAACTTCTCACAGGGACTTCTAAATTCAAGGAAGGGTTTGTAATATTTACTTTACATTTTTACTGGGATCCTATCAGAGAGTTAATATGTCATTTATCCTCTCAAAGAATACAAAAGTGTGAGAGAAAATTAATACCATGATTTAAAAAAGGGAATAACAGCTTCATAGGTGGCTTAAGGCAAGTACTGTGAACAGATTAGTATTTGCTTTGAGATATGGCCAAGCATAGAAGACCAACTTAATATTTATCATGCTTGCAGAGGAAACCTAAAGGTGGAATTGTCCTTGAATAGACAAACACTAAAGTAGGAATCGTTTGGATACTTAGTCTGCAACTCTTCCTAAGTGAAGAGGTAGAATGATTTCTCAGCTGTGAAGATGTATCCTCTCAGTTTCAGCTTGGGTGATTGATTGCTTCCTTTGACAGCTCTTTAACTACAGCTTTGGAAAGGCTTAAAGATTGGAAGCTGGTTTGCATCTAACCCACTTATTTGTAGGAAAGGATCCGAGGAATATCCTGTTAAGAAATAGAGCTTTCCTGACATATCATAAAACACAACAATTGGAACCAGATAACTTGTTGGAGTTCCTTTGCTCTGATAGGAGATAGTGAAGCATGAACTGTCCAGAGGACACTACAGGTTAGATGGTATTAGTCATCCCAGTTTAAGTGGCTGGATAAAAGTACTTCACAGCCTAGCTGTGGATCTCTGTAACACTCAGAACACGAAAAGTCAAAGCATAAACTATAACACAGCAATGTTGTAAAATGAAAATTCTTAACAACTTGGAAATAAACTATTTTAATGGAATTATGATATGATTGAGAAACTGGAAAGCAATTTAACAATTTCTTTGATAATTTTGTTTGTGCAATGTCTTTAACCAAATAAATATACAATAAGCCATTTCTCTTACTCATAATCTGCTGAGGCAGATCAGTTAAAATCTGTAAGTACTCACCTTTTCAGGTTTTATATAAAATTTTGCTTCTCTCTAAGATTTATTTTAAAATTCTATTTCTTTCCCTTCCAGAGACAATATTAACTGTATGAGCAAAGAAACTCATTGAGTTAGCAACTGGAAGGAATGAAACACTGCTAGTACCTAGGGAGATGTGTTTCCAACAATTATCTCAATGAGTTGATTTCCCTTTGAAGTCATCCTGACCCACTGGTAATTGTTTTACACCAGCTCCAGCACCAGGAACAGCTTGCCAATATTCTTGTCCATTAAGACTCACTGTAACAGCCACATCCTGTGTTTTCAATTAAATGTATGTTCTACAGGTATACAACTGTAATGCTTCTCAGCCCAAAGAAGACTCTTTCAGTTGTTTTGACAATATAGGCATTTCCCTCTTTATCTGGACATGAGTTAGGAACTCAGATGTGTCCTCAATAAAACTTTGGATTCTTGGGCTAGGAAAGAATGAGTAGAAAAGTAGCACACTAGAGGAAACTGGCTTCTTCATTCCGATTCCCTTACAAGTACAAAGGCTTCCTCTTTCTAAACTGTCCCATTGTCTGAAATATAATAGCCACTTATTTGAAAATAATTTATTTATCCTCTACCATGCCCATATTTATTCTCTATCTCATTTCTTTGTCTTGTATACACAAACTTCACATCTTTGATTAGATGAGTAAATGTGAAGCAGCTGTTATAAAAACTGGAACTCCAAGCCACTGATGTATAATAAGGTCCACCTCAGAGCAATACTTTTCATATGAGAAATAGATTTATTTAATTTTGTAATTTTAATTTTCAACCATGAAATACCCCAGTGAAACATTTCAAAACTAATCAGTGCAGATAAGAATATTGCCGTCTGATATTTTGATTTCAACTTTGATTGAAGATGTAAACAAAAAATAAACCACTGGAAATTCTGTCAAGATAGAAATGTTAGTGTTGGATCAAATGCCATCAAGCAATAACAGCAATACTCCTGTAACTTTCATTCTTCTCCTCCCCCTTTCATTTGTTGTTGGTTTTGGGGTTTTTTTTTTGAGTCCAAAACGCAGCTCAGGACCCTGCTAATATTAAGGCCTAAGTTAACATGTGCATGAGTCAGTATCAATCTGAATTCAGCTGAACTACATATTGTGGAAGTTAAATATGCATGTGTGTGTGCTGGAGTAGGATGTTATAGGAAATCTTACTGAGACAGAAATATAAGCAATTAAAAAACAAAACCAAAAAAAAAATCAAACAAAAGAAAAAACCCCCGCCACACTAGAATTACTTAGACAAAACTTAAGCTTAAAAGTGATTAGGACACTTTTGAACAGTACTTTTCAGTACTTTTGAAAATGTGTTCCCTCAAGATGCCAATCACAGCTTCTGAGCATTTAATTTCCTCAGCAATTTCAGTGCCCCTGCTGCTAGCAGGACTGCCTGGTGTGAGGTTATGGCTGAACTTCTCACTGCTGCTTTGACAGGCTTCAGGCAGAAGAAATGTGCCATCCGTTCTCTGCAGACCATGCCACACAGCTGGAAAAGAAGGTGAGGAAAGGAAAAGTGAATGGAGGCATTTTAGAACTCAGTTATTAAAGAGAAAAAATAAACTGGATTTCAAAGCATTTCGTGAGACCTTTTTATTGAAAGATATATTTGGTGAGGAAATAAATGGGTACACTATCTGAAAAATCCCTTTTAAATATTTTCATTGTTATTTTTAGAATAATTTAAAAATTAACTTTGAAATTTTTTAACAAGGAAGAGAGTCTTACTTCTTTCGTGTTTTCTTTGTTGTTTTTGTTTCCCAGTCATTACACTGATTTATTTGTAAGAAAGCAGAATACTATTTCAAAAAATTCAGTCAGAAATGGCTTATGCTTGAGTTTGACTTTAGATGCTATGCTCAAAGACATTACCTGTAACTAAGACTTCCAAATGTGTCTAAAGAAGATGGATGATAAAATATCATTAAAACATATCTTTATTATTATTATGGTCAGTTCCTATGAATCTTAGCTCTAGGAAGGACTATATGTCATCAGGCAATATGATGTCTAGATAAAACTTAAAAACTTATGACCACAGATATCTATACACAGAGCCAATGTGCCAAGTAAAAAAAAATGAAAATAAGTTGACTCTTCTTGTAGGAGACTAGATTGCCAAGTCTACTCAGTGCAAGACCAGAGAGGTGAATTAAGCCTTCACTTTTTTCTTTGAACACATACAAAAGCAAATTAATCCAGATTCAACTCCCAGTGCTTAAAAGAAGTGCTGGAACATCATCAGATAATACTCTTTCATAGAAGAAATTAGAAATGTAACTTCCCTTTCATTAAGATTTGAATTTTTGTAACACCATTTAGCTAAATTTATTGGAGAATCTCTAAAACAAGTAACTATACATTATTTTTTTTAATTTATTTTTTATATTATTTTTGTGTTCTCTTGAACTAAAACAGAATTAGCTGGAATATATATGGTATCACAAGGTAATAGTAATTGTTTTCTTCATCAATCACCACATCAGCCTGTTGATGTATATACAACAACAACCTGTACCATGCAGAGGTCTGCCTTTCTCCTAGGTGACTGTCTCTCAGTGAGAGAAATTTAGAGTTTCAGGGCTAATGCATTTCAGTACTTGTAGTATCCCACACCTTGGTGTCTTTGCAGAGTGGAGATATTTTGCATATTTCAAGGATGTATATCCATATTTAACTAGATGTTAAACATTGCAGAAAGATTTTGAGCACAGTAGGTTTTATAAATTCCTACTTTTGTTGACTGTGACTAGTAAGAAGGGTATGTTTAGGTGACTAACAAGCATGCTCAGAAACAGAATCTCCAACAGTTTCAATAGAAGATGCAGGTACCACATGTGAAGACTTTATTTCTCTGCTCCATATGTGCCATGGAAAACAAGCACAGTTGTTTCTAAAGATCTGTGCTAAACGGAAAGGTAAACTATATGATGCAGCATAAAAACAACTGAGGAGATATTGCTTAAATTTTCTAGAAAATAAGTCACCTTTCAGAAAGACGGAGATGCAGAAACTTTCAGTAAGAAGTTTTGGAAAACTGATTATGAGGTGAAGACAGATTATAATGCTAAATGGTTTATAACGTAGATGATAAACTCTGGAAAACTGTGAATAATCCTTACCTGCATAAGTCATTCCATTTGTACAACATAAAGAATGAAGCCCATCTGATATAATAAATATAATGTTCTGTTCATACTTACTACATTATTTCAATGTGGGTTTTTTAGAAGAATTTAGAAAAAAAGTATAGGAGCTGAAAACAAGTCAGCCTAAAATTCATGTCAAGAGGGTTTTAAAGAATGAACACTGTGATCTATGCAGGGAAAAGTAGCTGAGAGTGAGAAATGCAAAGGTCAAAGAGAGCCTGACCTTTAGGTCAGAGAAGATGAAAAAAGTAATTCTGAAATACACTTTTTTTTAAGGGGGGAAAAAAAAAAGAGAGAGAGAGAGAGGCATTGAATGCAGAATACTGAAAGCATCATCCTAAAACAGTAAATGGAAATAAATGAGTAGAATATTAGAGGATATGGGGAAAATGTCATATTCATGTGCAGATGTAGAAGTCAGCAACTAAAGCAGCTTTTCAGTTCCATATCCACAACCAAATCTTAAATTTGTCACTGATCTGCCTCTGGGTATTTACTTCTGTAATTTTTGTTCTAGGGCTATCCTTGTGATCATTTCTTATCTCCTTGGAGTTAGCCTCTGGGCTCAGTTGTGGAGGCAGTGATGAACCTGATGGTTTTGGTCAAATTAAAATTTGTTTTAATGAACTGTATTTTATATAAGATAAACCATGATTGCTTCAGGCAAAGGGTTTGGCTGATATTAGTCTTCCAGTCTAGCCTGAGATATAGTGTTTATGAGATGCCATAACAAGGCTTCAACGGTATTTTTGTAATTTGCTTTCTTAATGTTACTCTAACCATGTTAATTTGTGCTGATTTCTGCACCTCTGGCAAACTTGACAGTTCCATCTATATGTATGAGATATGACATATGACATTCCCTCTTGTCCTGTCACTGGGTGCCATGGAAAAGTCTGGTTTCATTCTTTTTACTACCTCACCATCCTCCTGGGCCCTCTTCTCCAAGCTGAAGAAACCCAGCTCTCTCAGCCTCTCCTCATATAACAGATAATCCTGAACATTATTATGAGTTTTTTTCTGTCCACATCATCCTGCACACAATACTGGTCAGTCTGGTCTACCACTTTCTCACTTTACACAGGCTCTTCATATCCCTCAACCATATCTTCTAGTTTAAAGCTGTCCTCATCAGTTTGGCCAACCTGTTGGCAAAGCAGCTTTTTCACCACTTAACTGGGTGGGTCTTTTCCTAGCAGTCCTTAATTCTCAACAAGTTTCCCATGGTCACAGAAACCAAAAGCTGTAGGATATGCCCACTCCTTCTCAAGTTCTTCTTCCTCACCATCAGGATCAAGGAGACACCACCTGAACCACCATGATCTTGACAATCACCTCCAGAGCCAAGTAGTCATGTTTGATATTTTCCAGGTCTTCTCTGGTACTATTATTGGTGCACACACAAAAAAGCAGCAGAGGTCTGATGTTGTATGAGGACTGGAAAAACCTTGGCAGTCTTCCTGCAATGTCCCAAACCCGCCCGCAAGCAAGAAGCAAATGTCCCCCAACAAGAGATCAGGTCAGCACCTGGGGGCTTCTCTCTCCTGCAACAAAGACACTGCTGTCACTTGCCTGCTTCCTCCTGATGCTACGCTGTGGCTTGGGCTCAGCTGGCATGTATGATTCATTGGACAGAGCTCCCAATACCTCATTCATTACTGTCAGTCTCCAGGTCACACAGGAGATATCCTCCCCCAGTGCAAGAAGTCACCAGCTTCCTACCTTCAACATCACGGAGATCTCCATTTCTCAACCTGATAAGCACAGACTATCTCCTCCTCCTTCAGTACAGCTGATGATCCAGGGCCTTGGAGAAGATCCAGTCAAATAATTCTCTTCATATCACTCTCATTCTTTGGTCAGAGATTTAAGACAAACCACCCTTGTGACAAAACTTTTTTTCACTTTGATGTAATGAAAGCAAATTCAATTAAATCACACTAATTCTGGGCAGACAGGATGAAGAAGCAAAGGAAAGAGACTGAAATGGTAAAGAAGGGATTGATTCCTTGCCCTGCTCTCACCAAAAACCCAACAACATGCTATCATTACAAGAGTCAGGATCAGTCAGAGATGATTGATCAAAGATAGAAAAGTCACAACTAGTTCATAGGGAAAGTCTTGTGTGATGAAGAGCCATCACACAGGCCTGTAAAGTCATGTTCTAGGCCAGGCTCTCTTCAGTGAGGGGGTGATGACCTCTCCAGAGGTCACCAAAAGTAATCATGGGCTTGTGAAACATTGACAATTTATTACAGTTACTGTAAGTAAAATCTTGCCTTTTCATTCCCATTATTTTCTTCACCTTCTAGGCCAAGTGTCAGTCTAACGTCAGTACCTCAAAACGTATGCACAGATAATTCTTGCAGGCTTGTCACTGTTACCATGCACATGTGTTTTCCTGCTGGTTAATAGGAAATGCAAAAGTTTCCTGGCATCCTGCTTTCCTTTTACTTCACAGAAGCTGTGCTGGGATTCCAATAACACTGATAACAGGGCACAGAGACATCTCTGGGAGTTCAAGGGCACTGACAAGGCATGATCCCAAAAGGAAATGAATATGAAATAATGTGACACGTGGACAGGCTAGGTTAAATAATATAAGGTAGATATACAACTTCATGAAATCCCAGAGTGAGGCAAGATGCAAAAAAATTTGCAGCCAACAAGGGATGGCAGACTGCCTGCTCTGAGTATGCCTGAGGAAAGAAAAACGTGCCTTTCTAGGACGATCAGCAAATCCCCACTTCATCTTTGCAATTGGGTTCCTGTTGCTACTGCCAAATACAGGAGGGAGGATTGGAAAGAGGGGAAGGAGACATTTCCCAGCAAAAATATCTCTTCCTCTGAAATTCTTTTCTGGCTGTCTTCCCTGGCCTGAGCCTGAGATTCATGGTCTCCCCCTCACTAGGAGCAGGATCTCTTCCAGTTATCTGCCAATTCTTGGGAACGTGAGAAGAGAGTTGGGATATTTGGATGTGAAACATTGGCCTTAAGGGTGGGCTATCACACCAAAGGGAAGAGAGATTGGGAAACAGGGACTGAGACAGGAACATAGACCCTGTCCTCCTGAGGAAGAGACAAGGGTCTTCCAGGAGTGAGAAAGAAAGAGGAGACATGGCCTCACTCAGCTTCCTTGAAGCTTCCTGACTTCTTGGCACATTTCTCCACTCATTCTTCATGCTTACTATTTCTCCCCAGACTGCACTCAGCCACAGGTGTATACACCTTTTCCAAGTTTATCTGTTCAGGCCCACAGGTGGGGGAGGCTCACCCCAAGCCTGTGCAGTTTGGTTCTTGCTCCCATTGGCCCACATGGACCAACACCTGCACTGGTTTCAGTTTCACCTGTAGGACTTTCCCATGTGCTGTACTTATTTATCTGAAGGGCAACAAGAGCTTTTTTTGCCTCATGGAAAGGGTATCCTGAGCAAGTACTATCTAGTTCCTAGAACACAATACTTCTTTGACTTCCTATTTGGTTTTGCTGCCTATCTTTTAATTGTGCTTTCATTCAGTCTGTCACACTGTTGCTTTGTGGGTACCCAAGGTAAGACACCTTGATGTTTAATAATTTTCTGCAGTGTACAATAGCTAATTGTCTCAGCAGAGATTTGTCAGCTATGTGTTACCTTGCAAAACACATCTGCAGATACCTTATCACAGTTCTTCAGTGCACTCCAAAGAGCGCACTCCAGCAGAATAACAACAAGCAGGAAACAGGCACAGCCAGATAGTGCCAATCTGAAATGTCAGCATCAAGGGAACCAATGAGCCGAGAACACTGCACAGACACACCAGTCTTGGTCTAACAATCAAATTCTCTTACAAACCAATCACAAAAGGCAATGGTCCAAACTGCACTGTAAGAGATCATAAAGAGTTGGCATTAAACTCTCAGCAGTTTTGAGGACTGAAATTGGAGACATTTATAGAGTATTAGGTGGAAGCGCTCCATCTGAACTTTATATGCTCTGTTATAAGAGAGTGGGATTTAGAGGTATAAAGGAAAGCTGCATTTGGGTGGAGCAGTTAATTTATTCCCTTGCAGCTCTAGTAGGGAACAGGAAGTTATCATACAACACCACAAAGTCAGAAAGAGGGTGGAAACAAGGTCTACAGCAACAAAACCAAACTAGGAATCAATAGATAGTCAATTAAGAAAAGAGCCCTACAGCAGACTGTATTCAAGCTACAGTACATCTGGCAAATAAAGAAATGTTTGCCCAAAGCTTATTGCCTGAAAGGTACAATGAAGTGTTGGAGGTGGAATTGGGGTGTGCCTTGAATGGTAGCTGCAGCTTTATCTCTCTGTAAATGTTTACCAAAATAGTGAGAAGTAATTTTTGAAAGCTAGAACCATCTGAGTCCTGAGTAGGCAGGAGATGAAAACATGGGTCTTATGTATATCTCTGTGTCCATGTTCAAAACTGATTATGGTTTTCTGTGTTAGAATTCATATGAAGATAACAACTTGCACCAATAATTAGAGATGACCAGTTTCTTTATTTCAGCTTCAGTTTGAATGTGGATTATATTCATATTCAATTAGGTGAAAATATAATTTGGGACTATGTATAACATTGTAATTTACATACAGTATTGTAAAAAATATGTCATACTTCAAAACACATCCACACTTTAGTGGATACCAGGTAGTTGTAGATAGTAGGAACCATATGTAAGAAACTGTTGAGATAACTTCAAGGAGACATGTCCATGACATTTTCATTATAAAACACTTTTGAGAAATGGTAATGGCTTCTTTCAACAAGAAATGTTATCTAGTTACAGAAAAACCTGCAATGCGAAATTCATACCTCATACCTTTTGAATAAGCATTGAAAGCTAATACTTTGCTTCAGCCTAAGTGTGGACTCTGAGATCTTTCTTTCAATAAACTAAATTTTTAATGGTTGGAATCTTAATCTCAAAAGTAAATGTAAGGACAAGTAAAAACACACCACAGAAGGTTTTCAAATGCTGGAATATATATCCAAATCACTGAAATGTATATTTCTGAATCTCTTAGGATCAAAAGATAATCTGTCATGTTCACATTTGAGCATTCATTGGTAATACATAGAATATATGATTACAGTAATTAATATGGATTAATACAATATTAGTTGAATTTTTAAAGCACTAATTCTGAAAAAAAAGTTCAATACAACCTTATATTTATCAGTGAATTTGAAATAATGCCGACTAAAATAAAAGATCTTTTCAGGAGGTCTTTTTAGCTTGTATGACCAAGATTAAAAAAAAAAAAATATGTCTGCTTTTCCCTGCAAATTAAGATTGACTATAAATTACAGTTAGTCTTCCATAATGTAGCCAATTAAAGTGCTGCACAGATGTAAGAGTGACCCACAGGTTCATAAGTCTTTAAGGCTAGAAAAATCATTGAAATGATCTTGTCTGACATCCGCTATAATATAGACAATAAAACATTATCCTGTTTCTTTCCTTCATACTATTAACATGCCTTACTTTAAAGAATTTCAATAAATAGTAGAACATTTCTATAAAACTCTTCAACCCCTTTTAAAATGTTGTGGGTTTTTTTGCATGAAGTAGGCCGTGGTCTACACTTCAGACTGTGGGAAAAGTTTGTGCTATTTATAACCTTCATTGAAAGTGCTATAACTGTATCTCTCATTCCAGACCTTGCTTACAGGTTTGATGTAATTGCGCAAGTCTCTATCATAAAATTAATGAGTTTGAGTTTGCAAAAGCACGTTTTATGACAAGCAGTGAGGCATTACACCTGATTCAGAGTTGATTTCTTCATAAGGAAGGGGTTTTTTTCTTCTTCTTGTGGTTGTAAATGGCATTAGGATTTCAATATTAAGGCCTAGTTTAACAATTGCTGTGTGGTTTTACAGGACTCTGTCATTTGGGGGAAAGACGATTCCTTTCTGATGAAGACTATATCATTAACCTCTTTCATCAGCTGGACCACAGGATCCATCCTCATAGATGTGAAAAGTTGTAGATGTACCAGTGCAAAGCTTTTGAAAATCTCTGACTGAGAACATAAAAACCTCATAAAAATTATAAGGTTTTAATATACAGTAATTGTTGGAATATTTGTATTTGCTTTCTCAAAAATTCTGACAGCCAAATTTCACAAATTGCATGGGTGGCAATTGTTTTTGAGTGGTGTTCTAAACAGACATTCTTACCTGATCTAGAGAGCGAGGTAAGGTACTACTAGGTCCAGTTCTTGTCCTTATATTTTCTAGATCTGTTTCCATGGTGGATTTTAAGTCCAACAGGTTAGAGCTTCTTTTAAGATATTTACATACAGTAATCCTAGTAAGAGAGTAATAGTCTCTGTTCAAAGATGCTCAGTACTCTGTTTCTGTGCATTACATAAATGTAAAATACCTGATGTCTGTCAGTCCTGTCATGATCTCACTTTATCTTCAGCAAATGTTCAGAGACTGAGATTAAGTCAAATGCAGAGAAATTAAATCAGATTTTCCTATGATGACACTTTTTTTTTTTTTTTTTCCCAGGTAAACAGTTTTAAATGTTTGGGGTATTTTTTTAATATCCTCTAATTGAATAAGAAATTTGAATCTGAGGAACACCAGAAACAATCTGCAAGTCTAGAACACGTAAAAAAAATTTTAACACATCATCAGTAATATGGTATTTCTTTCAGAGACTTTTGCTGAAGAGATTTATCAGAAGCCTACTACAGCAGGTTAGCTCTTCAAACAGCCTGCAGCTCTTATAAGCTGACATGAGCTGTAGTTGACACTAGCTGTAGCTGACACTACTGCTAACACTCAGCTGGAGAAGGTCAAGATAAATCATCTCTTCAGATAAGTGCCCATGCATTAGGTGCATATCAATATGAGTGCTACAGTTTACACATGCTAAACTATAATATTCTTTTTATCACCATGGTAGGAGGAAAGGCAATATAGCAAGCCAGACCCCATATTGACTTGGTGAGCCTTCTCAAATTCTCTAAACCTTCCATTCTTTTCAAACTTTTTTCTTTTTTTCTTCTTTTGATTCCACAGTCTGTTTATCTTGTCAAAGGACAGAAAGTTCCTAATGGAAATTAATCTCTTATCCCTTCTATCTTTCTTGATTAAGCTTTTGCTACAAGGGCTCTCAATTTCTGTCATAAGCAAGACTTAAACACTGCTTTGTGCAGACACTAATTTTAAAGGGCTGTTATCTCTAGTTTCTGTATAAAGAAGCATAACCAGACTCCTTCCTGATCCTATCAGGTCTCTTTAGTAAGCCCTCATTCCTGTCTTGGCTGTATTTCTCTTTAGAAATTACAGTAAGAGGTACTGAAGTGATTTTTCTACTAGTCATGTCCTGATAGCCATGCTATCTGTGGAGGGAGCTCTTCTGAAATGTTGTCTGCTGTATTTCAAGATGTATATGAAATCATTCTGTCTTTTAGACTAATTTGGAAAGCAATGAGAACCTTCAAATATTTGGATCCAGCTGTCACCACTCACGCAGAGTGACCTCACTGTGCTAGGCAAAGATATATTAAGCGCTACTCTGAGCTAGCTTCAAATGAGATGGTATGTCTACATGATACAAGTCAGAGTTCATAGAAACAGAGAAAAAAAAATCATTAGGGTAACTAGTAGAGCTGGAAAAAAATAGATAAACTTTTAAACAATCAAAAACTTTCTGCTATTAGAGTTGGAATACTTCAAAGATAAATACAGGCTGAAAAAAGTGTACTCAGCTTAATAATATATTTTAATTGGTTAGACTGTGAGACAAGATAGCTGGTACCTTGTAAAGCAGAAGACTGTTTCAAATAGAGAGAGACATTAAACTGTTTATCTTGCTATCACAAAGAGAATGGGAGAGAGGATTTATATCCTGTGAACTATAATATACCAGCACAGAAGTGGGAGAGAAGATAGTATGTTTAAAAAATGTTACTTTTAACTGAACTCATGATTATTATCATCTTATTGGCCTGCTGACTACAGAGGTGGAATCATGCTTTAGATAGGTACCAGTATATTTGGTTTATGCTGCAGTAATTCATAGGCTCAAATGTACAACTATTAATGTGTCTTTAACTGGTAGAAATCCTTTCTTTTGACTTAAGTTGTATATTAATATGTGAGCTGGAGTGGATGAGCTCATTATCCTTGCAGATGTCAAACAGTATTGATATAAATTTGCTCTACGGTTGGCAAGTTATTCATTGTCACCATTAGAGCATTATCTTCTCATAGGAAGTCTTCACTGATCTAGTAGAGAAACCTGCAGGACACTGTATCTTTGTCAAGGCCATTATCGATATGCTGAGTGATATTCAGATTTAATCAGTAAATTACTTTCCTGAGTGGAGCTCCATTTCTTTGACAAACACGGTCTTCAACAAATGGTGATCAGCAGTGTAAGAGCAGGCATTTGTTTAAGTCATGCAGATGACTGAACAAGGCATAGGCCTGAAATTCATCCACACCAAAACATATTTACTTGGTTGCAGGAGCGCTCAGGGGTTTTATAAAGAGTTGAACATACATTAAAGGATCACTCCAATGATTTTTCAGTTCAGTTCAGGTGCTGCCAAGACCAATTTTTACTTTGCCATTTTTAAGGGAATTGGTTTGCACAGTTAGTTCATCCATTGTACATGGCTCTCTGCAATGACAAATCTGCTGCTTTTCCTGTCACTTATTGCTTGTTTGATGTTCTATAACTTTCATGGAGCTGATACATAAGCTCAGCTGCAGTGGCAGCAAAGGATTATTCTCTCTCTTTTGGATCACTAGGAATATTTTTTATGCTTATGCTGTCTTCTCTGTCAGTCATATCTATATTTCTTAAAAAGCTCTTCCACAATTTCTATCTTTCCTTAATTAACAGAGAAGCCAATCCTTCACTAACTGGTAAGATAACCACAGCTGGGATCTTCAGCAAGAGGATACACCTGAGTCACCTGTTTATATTTTTCATCTTGATGAACTATCTCTGGCTGCAGGCACACATCTTATACTTTAGCTTCTTGAGATGCACGCTGAAAGCAGTGTGACAAAAAGACTCTACATTTCCAGCGGTGGTTTTGTATTTCCTATTATGGTGTTAAATTGCTTAACTTGATCTTTGAAGCTTATAATTTTGAAATATAAGTGGCTAGGAAAAATTACGATGTGTGGTGTTAGAGATGCTTTTATATTTATAGTGAATGACCAACGCAAAGTGAGAGAAGATACGCTGACTAAAGTAGGATTTTTTGCGGTGCAGCCCAGTAGTGTTATTGTTGTTAAACCCCACATAAAATGTGTCGGTATTCTTATTTCCATTTTCTGTTATTGAAAGATTTGGGTTATGGAATAAGTTTAGATGACACACACTTGCCTGCATTTCAGCTAGTTACCATACTTCATGATTTGCTTTTAGCAACTGTTAATACTACAGCTGTTGAAATTACTAATGTTCGACCTTCCTTTATTATTAGGACACAACGGTTTTTAAGATTAAACTTTTCAGACAAGGCTTCAAGACAGGCATGATGTGAGATACTACTGCCACATCTTTTTGACAGGATTTCACTAATTCTTGTATGAATTATGAAGGGTGCATTTACATCAAGATCAGATTTGACAATGGTTGTACTGCTATCCTGCTTCTATTGGACTACTCCAATAACTAGCTTAATTTGTGATGTTAATTTTCCATTTGTGTGCTTATTGACATAGCATCTGATTCTGTAATAAGACGGCTTGAAGATGCTTTTGTCGCTGAAGGCAGATTGATCCTTTAAAGTATTATTTTATCAGTGTAAACCTTCATGAAAGACCTTTTATACAATATTGCCAACTTGATTAACTATGTGTAACTTTTTTTACAGTAGTAGGCATGTATCAAAATTTCCAGATTTATTAAATTTGCATGAACTTCAGTATCAACTCTCTAATGGTGACACCTCCATAAGTTCTACTATAATAACAGTAATAAAACCCACTTTTCTCTCCTAAGCAACACCAACGAACAGACTACCAGTGATATTCATAGTTGACCTTGTGGTCTTCCAGAAAGATCATTAGAGACATTTGACTATACACCAGTGATAACTTGTATAGACATGTGAGCCACTTTAGCCATCGCAGTTTTCATCCCTTTCCTTCTTGGGCATAAAAGTTCTTTCAGTGGATCAACACTACCATGGGTTAAGTCATGACTGCATTAAAACTGCCTATATGATAATTTTCTAGGGTGTGCTAATATTATGGTGTCATGAGATGGAATTTTTAAATTAAAGCTCTTGGGTGTTTTGCCTTCTGGAAGCTGTAATATTTCTTTTTTGGTGTGTTGATGTAGGACCTGACCTAAAAGAATTGTAAGAGTAATGAGACTTTCAGAAGATAAGAAGTGGAAAAGATGACTGCAAAATTGAACTGACAAGCTTTAAGGTGGTAATATTCTTGTGTGCACTGGTGACAGCTGGTTGAAAGATTTATGCTGTAAAGAAGTGGTTCTTCAGCTACAAAGTATTTGGTAAAAGAGAAAAAAGTCTGGTTTTGGCATCATATAGATGAAACCAATCACGTTCTCCAAGAGCATAAAATAGATTGTTCTTTTCAACAAGACATGTGCCTCTGTTACTAAAAATGTAGCCTAGGTGTAGTCTAAGTATTCTGAAAGCCTACTTCACAGGTAAAGAATTTTGAAAAGTCTCCTAACAAAGGTAGAGACAAGTGCTAGATGAGCTAGTTACTGACTACACCAAGATTTGTAAATAGGACTGACAAAAAGGGTATCTGGAAGAAGAAGCAGCATCTATAAGGACTTCAGATTTCCAAGTATCTTCTAAACAAGATGGTTGATATGGTACTTGATTCACCATGTATATTTTCAATAAACATGGTCTATCTTCTCTATGTTTTTATTCTATTAGATCCTTTCAGTATCTAGCTAAATAATATGGTTATCATACATAGTGCACACACATAAAAACATCACATCTCTACATTTATGGCTGTTGCCCCAGAGATTTTGAGGGCCAGCTGGTGAATTGAGGAGAGTTAATACAGTTACTTATGAAAACAGAAGCATCAAAGCTTACCTTTTCCACTTCCGTGAAGTCTGCAGACATCAAACCAAGAACAATTCAATAAAGTGTGAGGCTTTGTGCTTTACCAATGCAAACTTTACAATAAAGATGACCCTCTGATCAATGTTTTCAAGTCCGAAACATCAAGTTTACAGCCACAATTGAAAACAAAACAAAACAAGACCCACATTTGTATTAAATTTGGGGAAATCTGAAAAACTTCTATAACATTTGTTAAACAACAATTAAAATTAAAATAAATTAATCAAGATGAGCCTCATATTTTGCTCTAATCTGTATATGAAGAAATCCTATGAAAATGTGTTACAACAACTTATTTCAACCTAATTTTATGAGAGAGTGTCCTCCTTTGTCAGTGTACCCTTTAGTTATCCCATAGCACAGGATTATCTAGCTGTTTATTCTTCTATATGTTTATCACTCTATAGGTTTGTGCTACATAAAATAAAGGAGTCATTTCCATGCTTCTGCATTCATGTATATATTCTGGAGAAGGAGGATATGTACTCCAGATTTGAGTGCATGTTGATACTGTAAATAACTTACATTAAAGTTCATTAAAGTTCTGTGTTCTCTGTAGGCCATCACATTTTACTGGTGCATTAGAGGACAAGATGCAGCATTGTCAAAGTATAATCTCCTTTAAGTAAAAGGAATTAACCTTGAAATATCACAGAAATTAAAACTATGTTCTCCAAGGAGAAGATGGCATTTTCATTCTATCTTGTTCTTACCTTAAGAGTTTCAAAGAACTTTTTTGTTGCCTGAAAGGAGAATACACTGTTCACACATTATACATTAAAATGACTGAAAAGGAAGAGAAAAAAGACAAGTTGATAAAATGATCAGATCTGTTATTGAGAACTATTTGTGGATGACACTTTTAACTATGCATTCAAAAATAATTTTGATCAGAATGCTGAACATAATCAGTCATCTCAGGTTATTTATGAACTGCTGCTTGCTTAATATTTTTGCAAAACAAGTCCTTTGGGGCAGACTAATTTCTCAGTACATCTGAATACTGTGGAAATCACAATATGCAACAAGCATAATAAGAAACTTAATTGATTAATAAGATTGGAGTGTCTAGAACAAGGTGAATGAAAGATAGAAAAGTTCCCATGAACATTCAGTTGCCAACCAACATACAGTTAGGAAACATTTAAACATCTTTAAGAATGGGAAATCATATAAGACCTTGTTAAATAGCTGAGACATTTTATGTCAGTGTTTTTATAGGGCCTTTTTTCTTCATTCTCATCAAGCACAGACAGAAACAGAATGTATCTAAAAGTCCACTATGTCTATTTTTTACACAGTCCATAAGACTGATGCTCACAATCACTTGGCATATTGAATTTCTTCAGGACATGCCTTCTATTATTAGAATTTGCAGTGAGGGCAGAGATAAATGTTTTTAGCAATGAAGTTTGTGAGCTAAACTACTGTGCATCAGATCAAACATTCCTCCACTCTGATGAATGACTTCCTTTCAGCTCTAAACTTCTGAAGCTGTTCTGTTTATTTCATTTCAAGCTCACTTTAATCCACACTTGAAGGAGCCAAATCTATATTCAACGTTGAGATTGCTCTGTGTTCCTGTCAGATCTTTCCCTTTATTTCGTTACTGTTGCTATATAAAGGTTCTCCACTAGAAAGCTTAGAATAGAAAAATGTATACATGTTAATTTTACATTCTCTATTCAATCTTTATGTTAAAGAAGCAAATGTTTCAGTAGCTAATAACCACATAGCATGTCTTATGTCCTTCTGCCTTTGGTAAAATGATACATTAGATCATGAAATTAGGTTATCAAGCAAATTTTCTTTACCTGCTACTATCTTGAAAGTTAACAAGTGAGACACTGAATTTGTATTAATGCCTTCTTTCTTTTCACCTCCAAATTTGAGCCAAATGGCCTCTATATATTCAGAGATGTCTGCAGAGCTTTCAGCATCAGTAGTAACTGGAAGCCCCTATTTTTCAGTGCAAATCCTTTGAATCTGCTGCCAAGATGATGCTAGGTCAGAAGAAACACTCATTATCTTCAACTGGCCATCCTATTTCAAGCACTCGCTTGAGCACCAGCCAAAATTAAAATATTTCCCTGTTGTATTTATGTTTAGTAGCATTTGTGGAAGACAAAATTGTAAAACCATAGATTTCAGTTTTCACCATCTCACCACTCCCATCTGTAAGCTCTTCAGTATAAAGCTAAACAAATGGTATCTTTAGCAGTATGGTTCAGACCCTAAGCCACTGGCCTGGTGTTTTGATCTCATAAGCATATTAGACAACTTTATGGGATTTGCATTTAATAAAACTGTAAGGAGATTAATTACAGCTTCTTAAGCCACTGAAAAGCAATGCAAAATCAATTATTTTATTATTGGCTAGGCCAGCCCACGTGGTGGCAGGCAGGGCAAAAATCAAATGAGCACAGCACTTTAGCTCCCTATTACAGATTCCCATTAGCAAATACTTTTCAGATATGTGCAGATGATCATGAAATATGGGATAATGTTAGCTAATTTTTAACAAGGGGACATTTTTTTAATTTGATGATGGCTAGACATAAGGCCTTTGTGGGACTACAGTGGCCTTTTGTATTTTACTGAAGACTGCTGAAAAATTCTACAGATGATGAATAGAAGTCCAATGTTTTCTCCCTACAGATAAACAGCCATGGATTTATCATTTGATAATCAATGCATAGTTCAGTGGGAACAATTCCATTTGTCTGCATCTAGTACAGTATTTACACTGTATTATATTTCACAAGGCGTTTTAAACAGTTTGTCACGAAGAATCAGATGAGATTTTACTTCCAGAGGTTTGAAAACAAGATTGAAAAGATTTTTTGCATTTTTATTTAGGGATATGACTGTAAAACAACTAAAAGTACAAACACATTTCCCCTTTAGGTTCATTCCTCTCATATGCCTGATGTCCATCTTCTACAGTTTCTTCAGAACACAGGATATTTTGTAGTGCTCTAATACACATTTACTGGGAACAGAGACCGAAGTCCTATTGGTCAGGAGCACATGCAACCAAAACAGGAACAGTCTGAGCTGAGCTCTTCTCCTTTCCTTCTTCCAGGTTCAGATTATATCCCACAGCAGAAGGCCCATTCTGGATGGCAAATCGCACATAGCTGAGACACACAATGGTGCAAGTCTGCATGCATTGGACAAAGACACACACTTTCAGCTGCTGCAAAGCAGTATGCAGTCTCATTAGCTGGGAAGGAGGCAGAGAGCAGCTATAGAGCTGTGAAAGAGCCAATTTTGTGTGGATTGCTAGAGGGAAGATAATGGGGGGTAAATCTAATAAACCCAAGACTGTTATTAGTATAATGCCTTTTAAATTCTTTAGAGTTCTTCATGCTCAATAGTGACTCCAAATCCAAGTATTTCATGAGCCATCAGGGAGTCTAATTCTTGGTGTAGAACATATATACTAACTGGAAAGGGAGTCCTGCTGTTTTTTGTCTCATTTCATTATACAGCCCCAAAATATGTATTTGGAAAAAACCACTTTCAACTAATATTTTGATTGAGGTGAGTTAGATGCATGAACATGGCTACCACAGATGTACAAAGATGGTTGAGTTGTAATTGCACACTGTTCTGACCAATGAAAAATTGTTTTAAAATCTTGCTCAACAATAGATGTTCTAAATCATTCCACCTTATTTTTTTTTTTTCCTATGAGAGAGACAGGACATTGTTACAAAAGTTCAAAAATGCTGCAACTCATCCTTGCTTGATAAGACAAACTTGAATTTTCTGGATGCACTGATGACATATGTCATTTTTTTCTTGAATAACATATTACTTTTGCCTCATTACAGTGCATGGATAAAGATAAGGTGAGATAATTGTTGCAATGGGAATATACACAGCAGTGGAGTCACAATATGATGTAAATATATACACTAGGAGAAGGCTCAACAAAAACTGTTTATTTTTAAAGGTATAAAGGATATTAAGCAATTCCTGAACCTTGAACAGATACACTGCACTGGGATGAATTCAGCTGAAATTAAAAAGGAAATAAATGAACAACATAATAGATTAAACTGATTGAATTAATATCATTGTGTAATCTTTAGGTAGTTTAGAGCTATAAATTATAAATTCCTTCAGGAAGCTCACATACCTCAGTCTATTTCAAAATTTGTCTTCCGGTGTAAAAAAATCTTATAAAAAAGTGCTGGCTAATCCCAAATCATAAGAGCTTTTTTCTGGAAAAACAATAAAGATAACCACAGAAGTATATCTTGAAAAACAAGAATCCTGAAGAACAAACACTTCCTGGGAAGTTCATTATGAAAAAAGAGATTGTGCTCTGCTCTTGTATAGAGAAAGATATTTTACCAGTTTGAAAAGAGGAGGAATGACTCAGATTTGCAGCCACTTCCAGGAGGGTCGGAGAGCTCCCCCCTGCAGCCTGTGGCTCTGTTGTGCATTAGGGACCAATGGAGACTCCATGAGGTCTCTCATGTGGATGCCTAAAATGTTCTCTCATCTGGTCATTGGAAAAAAGATAGGTGCAAAAAATTACATAAGACCTTCTGGCAAAATAAACAAACCGGGTGGTTTTGCCTCTTCTCCATTTGCTTAAATCAAAATACTCAAATAACAGCAGTGATTAGGGAGAGACTGATCCTTCTGTCATAGGCCAGGAATGTGACTGTCTGCTTTTAAGATAAGGTTTGGCAAAAACGTTCCTGGCCACAGCCTTGGCACACTGAATTAGATAGGAATCTAGCAGTGTCCTTTTTACAGCTGGTCTTCAAATACTTATCTGATGAGAGAATTTGGTGAAAGTTTTCATTCGAGCCACTAAGTGTCATAACAGTCTGATTACCTAAGAATGATGTCTTGAAGTTAATAAATCCCTTCTGAAAAAGAAAAAAAAAGAAAAAAAAAGAAAAAGTTAAAAAAATGCTCTTAGATTGCTCAGGTTTGGGTCTCATACTGACTAATCATCTCCTGACTAATTCTCCATAAAGTTGAAGTCTCAGTGGTTTCCTCTTACCCCTTTCCTGATTGGATCTCTATATTCTTCCAGATGGGAAGCAGAAGCCATCTCATGTGGCATACACAGTCATTAACAAGCACAGCCAACACTTGAAAAAGTGAGCAACAACGAAAGCACAGTCTAAGTTTATGTACATTTTTCCCTGTAAATTATTCCCTCATTTCTAGCATATTTCTATGAAGGACAATATAGAAATTGTTGAAAGAGATAGATGGTGTCCGTTTAGACAAGAACATGCTGATAAGGTGTGGCACATGTCATGACAGAAGCATTTCTTAGTAGTTTATTACCTCCCATCCTTTTCAGTTTCTCGTTCTCAGCATAATGCTGAAATGTGACTAAAGCAGTGATTAAAATGTCAGAATGCTCTATCTTTCACTGTCCATCTTATTTTTATCATCTAATCAGATACATACATATATAATAGTTGTGGAGGGAAAATGGTAATTCCATGAGACTGAATTTATTACCCATTTAAAAAATGAGCATCATGCTTTGCTGCTTACTCTATGTGAGGGTCTGTAAGTATATATAGAGAGATGAGGGAGTGCGTCAGTGCGTGTGTGTGCTTGTGTGCGTGTGCATGTTATATGCAGCATAATCTTGTAACATCAGAAGGGTTATTTTTGGTGGAATGGGTGACACTTCATATATATTTGGCAGCACAGCTTGCCTCCCTAGAAAACTGCAATGTTGTTATTATTAAGCAGAATTAAGCACTGAATGATTCCACCTATCTGCAATATAAAACATTCATGAAAATTTCTACTTAGCAGGCATGCTAAGTAGATTCTGTGCAACTGCATTATGGCTGCATTTGCAATTTTATAGTTAAAAATATATTAGTACTTTAATTATTAATCCTAATACATAGGGGTTTATAGCACTCTGATAAAACAGTCTCCAGAGCAGGCAAGTTGTCAATGAGTAAAGGCAAAATATATCTGGAATAGAAGTCATCACTCTCTTCCCCTTTGAAGAATGTAACTAATTTTCACTAAAATGAATTCATATAAGTTCCATTAATTCTTCCACAGTATATGGACTAGCTTGTCCTACATTCCTCCTTAAGACATGGGGAAGGACACTAAAAGATTCAGCCATCTATGGGAGATGCCAGGGAAGGACTGTTCATCCTGTGCCTTTACATAAGAGATCTGCAGTCTGCCTCACTTTGCAAACAGTAGAGTTCCTTTCTTTCTTTGTCGTTATCAGTGCTGCTGACAAAGGGTAGGTTATGGTAGGACAGCATTTGCCCAAGTTTGCACATGACTTCAGGTTCATCCTGTAAAAAGGCATCAGATCTTTCAGTCTGGTGACTAAAAGGCAGGCAGATGACATTATAAGGACTTCCTTTAGCTCACAGAGTACAAAAACAAGGATCTGAGATACATTCAGACTGTGACTCACTTAGGCATGAGTAGAGCCTTGACCGTGAAGTGTGCAGACTGGCGTAGGAGAATCTCTTCCTGCTGTCTAGCTCCTCCTGTATCTCAGAGAAAATGTCAACAGCAGATAACAATTAACCAGATCATATATTTTTATATACAGCTGTTATCTGGAAGCAAAACCTCTCTAACCATTAGTTGTATTTCTGTGTCCCAGAGATGCATAACATCATTTATGAAAGTTTTAAATACAGTACCTGTAACATGTAGACACCAGAAATCATTGCTCCTGGAATGTTTTCAATAGAAACAGCAGCCAGTGTGCTGAGATCACTGACTACAACTGCTGTCTTTCTTTCACTGTTATCTTCCAGACCTCTCAGTGTCTACCTGATATATCTTACTTTTTAGGCTTCAGTCTTTTAAACTATAGCTTTTGTAGGACACATTCTCTTCTTGTTAAGCATTCATAAAGACAATTTCTATGCTAGCAAATAAAATGATACTGGGCCTCCTTGCAGTCTTCAGGCTGGAGGATGCACCAGGACTCCCACCTGTAGACCCAAGATTTCTTCATTCCCAGGACAGTCTTACCTCACTATAGCATCATTAGGAATTGTTCCTGACTTGTGTCATCCCTTGCAGCAGCTCCAGCTGATGTCTTGGCAATTATGATATGGCACAAGCCAAAACCCAATGTAAGGGAGTGTGCTGATGACTAAATAGCTGCAGAAGAGCATTCAAGCCTGAGCATGTTTAGATGCAGCCACAGCTGCTTGTAAAGCACCGTGAGGTCCTGACACACATTTTGACTTCTTTAAAGTGCAGTGAAAGTATTATTGCAGTTTAGAAGAAGCTCTGGTCACTAGTAGGGTAGTCAGAAGTCCCTGCTGCTTCATCACTAGGCTCTGCATCTGTGCTTTAGGACAGAAAGATGTCTCTATTATGTAAAAGGCAAATCAGATGACCCTAGTTAATTTTTCCAGTGATTCTGGAGTCCTACAGTCCCTGAAAACTTTGTTGTACTTGTATTACTGCTTTACCTTGATACATAGCCTGTGCCTTTCTCTATCTAGTCCGTATTCACAGCTGTTTCTGATCACATTTCTAGTGGAGGCAAGATACCAATATCTTTCTTATTTTCTTTGTTTCCCATGGAAAAAACCCTCCTTGATTCAAGCCGAATGCCAGATAAATTAATATCTCCTTCTTCTTCCTTATGGATAGTCAGTAAAACTCCATTATCAAATTAGAACCCAGTTTTATGAAGTTCTTTGACCTCGCTAAATCATAGAAGCCTAATTACTATGGATAACTCAGGCATGAATGTGAAATTTGGGATCTTTATTCTATCTGAATCAGGAGTCTCAGATTCCCTATTCACTTGTCTTGGGTGGAATTTTACCCATGTCAAGTGAAAAATTAGGCAGTTGCGCAGGTCATTATTTCCCAGTCATACTAGATTATAAGAAAGAGAAAATATGTAATTTCCAAAAGCCATCTTAATGAATGATTGAAGCAACCTGGCTAACCTAGTAAAGAGATGAAGTTTCTTACCGATGACTTGTAAACCAAGGTGGAGTTTCCTTTTAAACATATACTTTTATTAAAACAGCAATAGAGTGTTCTGATTAGTGTTATGGAGCTCCAGTCAGAAGATTGCAGTGATTGCTTCCAGTTTGCTATTTATTTATTTAAAATTAGTTAAAATGCCAAAGTCTAAAAGTTGTTATAAGAAGCTAGTTAATCATTCTAAAAAATATTGGAAGTTCAATTAATGCAAAGATTATAGCTTAAAATCGTACATAGACCCTTCATCAGAATTGAAACATGAGGGTTATTTTCAGATAAATATTTCTGCAAATTCAAAGTGATTTTCTATTCTCTGCTCTCATGCCATTTTGGTTGTCTTATACCTTTAAACATTCCTAATTTTACTGGCACAAAGAGTTGTGGAAAAAAAAAAAGGGGGGGGGTTCTAAAGTTGTATTTAGCAATTTTGTTAAAAACCATTCTAACATCCACATCTGTACTTAGAAAGACATGTTCTTCAGCTTAGACAATCTTTCATGAAGGAAAAAAAAAATTTATGATTTATCAACCAGTGAAAACTGAGTTGCACACCTAGAGAGGCGAATATTTATGAAGGTTTTGCTGTCTAGATCCTCATCCTGCACTGAATGCAGTGAAAACACAGTGATTTACACCAGCTGAGAATCTTTCCTTAATACAGGAACTCTTATCGAAGATATTTTGCAAGCAATACAGAAACTAAACCCAAATTTTTCTTTCTGAAATATTCAATCAACTCTATTAGTAATATACCTATAAATATCATAGAAGTGTAATCTGATGGAGCTATTATAACTCTTTTAGCACTACACATTTTTACCATTCTCCATTCAAAACCAGTACCATCTAAAGCAAGAAATCTGTTTCTGAATGCAAATAAGATTGCACAATATGTTGAAGAAACCCATTGTGTTTACTTAACAGGTCACAAAAGACTGGGAATTAGGAGTAAGAGCGAAAAGTGTGCTTAGGAAAGAATAAAGAAATGTTTCTATTTAGTTTGTTTTGAAATCAATTGATGTGGATTAGGTCAGCTGCAATTTAGTGGCAGCTTTCTCTGTTTAGTAAATAAATATTCAGTTATCAATACCATTTTAATGGAATGAATAGGTTATAATTATACTTACCCAATTTTTAATCCATCTAACTTTAAATGAGCATTCCAGATTTCATTTTTTACCACTCTGCCTCTTGGTAAACAAATGAATGTTTGAAATACTGTCATATCTAATACATACCTCTATTAAGAAGTGTTTATTTCTTTAGTCCTGAAATGCACCTTTAAATACATGGAGTGAATAATGGCAAACACTAATCAATCTCACTTACAAAGATAATGCTGAACACAAAACCCCCTTAGTAAAAAGCAAAGACCAATTTGGAGCAAAATATATTTGCTGCGGAAGAACCAGACAAAAATTATAGGCCACTGCAGTCAAAACTCTGTAACATTTGTCTAAATTGTATAAACTCCTATTTCTAAAAAACCCAGGAGGCAAGGGGGAAATCAAATGAAATTCTGCCTTTTCAAAAGAGGAAATTATGCCTGACATATGTCAAAATTCCATCCCAAGAAATATAGCAGGATGGATAATAAGAGAAATGATCTCTACACTTCTGCAGCCAATTGGTTGTTGGCTTCTGCTCAGGTATGTGACAGGAGGTCACAAACTTGAATTGCTCTTTTAAAGTGCTGACTTGACAGAAAAATCTAAACTTCAGTTGTTGCCAAACTGTTTCCTCCAGGTAGTAGTCATTTATCTATTTGCATGCTCTGCATACCCTCTCTTCTGTAAAGCTCTGCACTTGTGTCAGTATTACTGTAAACTATGGCCAAGGGACACTGGTTAATGGATTGATATATGTTGAAAGCATTACCTCGTAAAGAACTGGTATACAGGCTTCAGAATTTTATTTTTTCCAGTATATATTGCAGCATGCTAATCATAATTCATGTGAAAGCAATCTTTATTTACAATTACATTGTTATTTGGATATTAAAAATACACAACACAAGATTTTCCCTCAGTCTTTTAAAAAAAAGTCTTGGGACAACAATACCTGACCATAAGTTAAATACAGCTTCTTTAAACAATCCAGCTTATGAGACTTTGCTTTCATAACTGATTAAGTAATGAACAGTCTGGATGCTTTGTGGGCAGGAATGTACAATATTTTCTTTTGTTGGAAAGTATATTTTATAAAGATCAAATGTCTGGACTTAAGGCAAAAAAAAGAATGAAGGGAAAGTAAAACAGAATGTCATCAGGAAGGGTCTAACTAAAGCATTTGATTTGCTTCTTTCTTTTGTGTTTTTTTTTTAATATTAAATAAAGTCTGGAACTGTGCTAAGTAGAGTTTTTTGTGAAACTAGGTTTTACAGGCTGATTGGTCACTCATTTCTTAATACACTAATGATATAAACATGGGTCAAATGAAAAATTTCTTATATCCATAAATTTTGAAAAAATGGGACACTTAATATCGAGTAAAGTATCTTTAAAGAGGATTATCTCAGAAGCTCTCAAGACAGGTTTCATTACTGTTTGAATGTCCTGCTTGTATAGAAACATTAGAGAGGATATTGCTTGTAACTGAGATAATGTTTCTATCCAAGCCAGCTGTACACAGCCCCTTCACCAAATGTTTCTCTGATGGTTAAAGATCATTACATTACTACACATCTGAGGCTGAGCAAAGCTTTACACTAAAAACAATGGAAACCTACTTTTAGAAAAATAAGTCAAGGCTGCCATACTTAGAGTATGGATAACACTGTTTATCTCCTTGTAAACAGGGAGTCTTCCTGCACACAAATTTTAAAAAAGGAAAACAAACAAAAAAAAAGAAACATTTTAGATGGCTTTGATTTGCCTTTTGGTTTAAAACATAATAAATAAATAAAAAATGTTCGCTGTCTTAATGCAAACACCCCCATAATTATTCTCTCCATCCAAGGTTCTGTGCAGACCCCAAAACTTCTAGCCTCACTTTAGGATTGCTTTCAGTTTAGGCTGAGTGACCTTTCCAGGGCCATATATCACAGTTACAAGAACAGTAACCCAATGTGGGCTTGTGACTGACCTTTTTAGCAATATTGGATTCTGCCTCATCTATTTCAATTTAGATTCCTGTTTTGCTGATTAAGGATGCCAATTAAACACAGACACCAGGGTGAAAAGAGTAGGCGTATTTTACTAGTGATAACCAAATAATGTAACAGTGTAATACAGAAAATATACAGTAAGAAAAGGCAGAATAATGCACCTAAAGCAACGAATAGGAAAATACAGGGTAATGCATCAAATCGTTACTACCTGAGAGAGAGAATAGTGATTAGGAAAGATCCATCACCACTTGCATATGTTACCATCATCCAGACCCACAGTCACTGGGGAGCGCTGGTTACAGCGAGGGTTTGGAGACCCTGTCCCGGCAAGGGGGAAATCCTACGCGGTGTGTCCACCCATAGGTGAGGCTGCCAAAGTCACTGCAAGTGTGTCCAGCCTTATATGCTAGAGATCGACAAACCAGAATAGCTGGCACCTTTGTTTTGAGCAGAAAATTTCTGGTTTCATTCTTCTGTTGGATTCCACCCAAAGCCTGGCCAGGGCTCTGGGGGGGGGGAGACCAAGGGAGTTTCTAACAAGGCCAAATATGTGGGTTCTCAGCCTTGAACAAGGCTAAACAAGGGAAGTTGGATACATTCTCTCAGCATTTTGTCCTCACTACTGATTATATTCTAAGCCACATCTTTCACTAGTGATCTTACCTACGTTGTTAATGATTCCAGACTAAGTTAGCAGCTTTGGCTTGGGGCGTGTTGTTCAGGCTTCAGTATTTCACTGCTTTAGCACATTTACAACAGCATAAGTGGGTTGTTATAACTTGGTGCAATACCCACTAGCAAAATTGTTATCAGTTATAAAATATACTGGATTCATCTATAGGTCAACTCTGGCTTGGGCCTGTTGTCTAAGCCTTAGCACTTTCTTATCTTCCACTACCTGCCCACAGTCCCTACTAGGTGGGCTTTTCTGCCTACTATTAGCTTATTTTCCCTCTGATTCAAATACTGATTGGCTTATATTCCTGTTCCTTATGTTCCTATTCACACAAACCTCTCTCCTGAAGAGAGCAAGCACTTGGTAGACCATGTTTCTGTATCTTGCAGACTGGTCCAAAGACCTCCCCTTTAAACCCTTAGAGAGCTTTAATTTGGAGATACCTGATTCAGCTCTACAGTCCTATCATGTCATGTCCAGAAAATTAGGGGAAAAAAAAATTGTCTGGATGGCACATCAATGTGGGAATGAAACCAAGTAGCATGAGGCTGAATAGTTCTTCAGTCGTCAACCAAACCAAGACAGCAGTGATTATTCTTTGGTGAACTCTTCTCCCTCCCCCTTCTTCATCATTCATAGATGCTGTGTGCTATACATGCCATGTTTTGTAACATGCAATACAGCGTGTCTGCAAATGGGGGGGTATCAGCAGAACCAAAGAAATGCAGTGAATGCTGGACGCTAGCAACCATACTACCAGGTGTGGTACCCCTGTAGGACAACCCTGAATTGTGGTTCATTTGTACAAAAAGTTTTTAATTAATTTTCCAGCAGGAGGTGAAATCTCTAGAAACAAAACTACAACATCCACTTACAATTCAAACTAATAACGGAGAGTGTCCATTGAATGACCATTAATAATGACTACTAACAGTCAGAACAAATCATCGCAATGTCAACTACACATAGGAATGAGCTGAGTGGAAATGTATATTCTGACAAAGCAGAGATATTTATAGCTGAATTAATAGTACAACCCTATTTCAGCACAAGGGCAAGAGAGAACAAACATGTTTTCTGCAACACAAAATAAAACAGCTTGCACGGAGCGGTTTAGTGCAACACTGAAAGCCAGGGAATTGGCCTCTTGAACCTCTCAAGCTTCATATTGGTGAGGAGACTACAGGCTTGAATTCAGCAGCTGGCATGTGGCCATTCACTCATAGCAAAGGGTAAGGCAGGTGCTGGGACCTCAGCACTGACACACAAGGTTACTTCTGCAAGAAAGATAAAAACAATGGTATTTTCTAAATGATATAAAGCATTCCTGAACTGTAAAGATTTTGGTAAATCTAACAGCAATCCTGTGCTGCAATTAATAGAAAAGATGCAGAACCCTGGGATTCACAAAATGCAGTCACCCTTTCTTTGTCTCATTTTTCTATCACTTCATTTAATAACACTGCATATAAGAATACAAAGCCTAGTATTAAAAAAAATGGGGTGGGGAAGACAACAGCTGCCTGAAAGAGTCCAGCTGTGAAACCTGCGTTCCTCCTTCAAGAATGTTTTGTGCAAAGTAAGTGAAACTGAAAGCTTATAATAAAAGGCCAGTGATCTGCGAGGTTTCACAACTTGTTTTGTAGTTCATAGGAGGTTTGCTAAGACCATGCTGGCACAGATGAGAAACAGAAGTGAAAGCAGGGTGGAATTTGCATACAGAGTGCAGATTTCATTGTTCATGGCAAAGCTGCCCTTGATTTGCTTCAATCATTGTAACAATCAGCCCAGCCAACTGTTTACATGCTCTCCATTGTGCTAGTGTTGGCTAGGAAATGGCAGGCGAGATGAGATTTGCTTTCTGCTGGCACTCTGGGGAACAGCAGGAGTTCACACACTTGACAGACAGACAGACAGGCAGACGGGCCCCTCTTTCCAAGAAACAAGAGAGTGGCTTGCTCGCTCTTGAGCTGTGGCATTGTGATGATGAAGCCAGGAGCATGTGTGACATAAAGCAGGGCACACAGCACGGTTTAGGTTCCAGGGGAGAAAGACTGAAGATTTAAGCAAAGTGCTGAGAACTGGATCCACAGGCTGCTTCAAACAACTACCTTTCCCTGCCCAACTACTTGTACCTAAACTAGTCTTAAGTCTTTCCCCCCACCCCAAAAAACAAAAAAAACCCAAAACAAAACAAAACAACAAAAAAAAAAACACAAAAAAAAACACCACACACCACAAAAAAAAAACAACAACAGGTGAGGGGCCAGGCAAGATGTATTCATGCGTAAGTCACAATTGAAAAGGGTGTAAGAAAGAGCTGAAACTCAAGCTGAATGAAGGAATACGTAAACAGTTGTCCTTTTCCCGTAAAAGGGCTGGAGCGTTGCTGCTGTCATAGCAACATAGTCGCAGCTGTAAATATAATAAGCTCTCAAATTTAAATATAATCACAAAGAAACAGAAGGTCCATGAAAGACAATCCCCCTGTCCTTCCCCCTGCCCCTCACATTCATGGCAGTCTTAATGGGTTTACGTTGATAGGCTTTTCCTTGGCCCACCCTGGTCTGATTTGAAACGCATGGATGAGAACACTACCCTAAGATATTTAACAAACTTTCTAAACTGGTTAAAACTGAGCATTTCATAAGTTGCATAGTCTTACTCTTAGATCCATTTTCTAGAACATGAAAAGAGATCCCTGAGGAATAAAAGAAGGTTTAAAGTTGCATGATCATAAAGTGTTTGCAAACCAATTTGTTTTTACAACTTACATAGGTTAAAGAATAGAAAAATATCATATAGCCGAAGATCATGGCTGAAATAGGTTAGAAGGTGTTTTTTATATTATTTTTTCTTTTCTTTTAAACTCTTAATTGCAGCCACTGTTACTAAGGAAAATCCAAAATATTGCTGGGAGCACACACAGACAATACATTACTGCAGGCAGCAATCAACAGTGGGCTACATTCAAACGCCTGAATTTCTCCTGCAAGACACAGAATTATGCTACAAATATTCAAGGATTATTGGTGAGGAAATCTCAATCAGTAGTATCTTTCTCATCAGCCTACCTCCTAGAACTATGTGATATGCACCCCAAAAAAACTATAGTCTGCACATAAAATGATTGAGAAAATATGATGACTAACACACAGACTGGAAGAGCAAGGGAAGGGTTCCTCAGCCAAGCAAAACACAAAGGAATGTATAATTGAAAACAGAGAAATAAGACTGGTGCTATCAAAAGGCTGAATCCCCCAGTGAAACAAAATATCCAGGAATATAATTTAATAAGGTAGAGAGCAAAGTAAGCATTTTACACCTCTATTAAGTTTTCCTTACAAGTTTTCTCTGCAAATATAGAAAAGACGAGAATGCCATTTCCTTTATATGGATTGTTAAAATTTTGTTAGTTGTGATTTATTTGTACAGGTCTGACTAATGACTTGAAATGAAATGGCTATAGCAGGGAAATGATAAATTATCTAGCGTATAACACTGCTTAAAACCTAAACATGTGTTTATAGTTGCTGTTCTGGGATAGTTGCCAAAGGGACATTTTACTTAGCAAGTTATGTTAGCATAAGTATTTTTTTCCTATAAACAACAAAAAAAAGTCTCAAAAAATAATGAGGGGGGAGGAGAGGAGGAATTTCATTTGCCTGCTACTAGAAAGCACCAGGAATCAGATTTTCAAAGGAGTTTCTATGCTGTTTTAATTAAAAATTAATTTCTTAATATCATCTGGGCAGAATTTTCAGAAAAAAAGTACATGCTACCTAGTATATAATCTAGTTATATGACAAAGAAACAATTCCTCATCATGTAAGTCTATCACTGTTTGTAAAGTCAGTTGTAGTGCACTGAAGGAGATTGTGCTTCACTTTTCAGAGTTAGATGAAGTAACTTACAGCACACCGCTGAGACTTAGCAACTACAAATAATGTTCTTGACAATTCTTTGAGATAAAGGAAAAGAACTGAAAATGCATAAATCTTATTCTTGAAGATTCATTCTGTAACAGTGACCATAATATATTTGAATCAAACAGTCTTAATGATTGGAGAAAAATAAAGCATAAATTTCACATTTTTGGCTAAAAATCTTTACTTCATGAAGTTCTTCCTGATATAAAGACAGACATTTACTTGAAATGAAATAATAATTTAAGAAAATATTTAAAAGTCATTGAATTAGAATTCCACAGCAAATATACCATCAAGCTACCAAAAGAAAAAAAAAAAAAAAAAAAAAAAAAAAAAAAAAAAAAAAAAAAAAAAAAAAAGGCATTCTAAAAAATCAGAAGTAATATTGAACTGAATAAAATGTAAAAGAGATTAAAGTTCAGCAGGTTAAATGTAAACCATAATAAGGCCAGCCAGAAAATATTTTCTGAGCAACTTGCTAAAGGCATAAAAACTATTAATAAAAACATTTTGAAAACTTCAGGAGTAAAAAGCTTGCTGAGAGCCAGTAGGGTCAATAGATAATTGAGTTGAAAAGGAGAATTAAAGGAAAATAAGACAGAAAAGCTAAATGGACTCTGTATCAGTGTTGATGGAAGACTTTGGGGGGTTACCATACCAGAGTCTGGCCACTCAGGGAAGTGTCCAAAATAAGCACTGTCATAGAATCACAAAGCCACATAATTATTGAGGTTGGAAAGGACCTCTGGAGGTCCTCTGATCCAACTTCCCCCCCCCTATGGAAAACATTTTGGAAAAAATAGACAGAAAGATTACCATCATATTATGAATATCAGACATGATTTACCCAAAAAGTCAAATGAAATCGATGATCTACAGAATTAATGATCTACCGATATTTTTAGCCCCTTGTTTTCATTACCAAGATAACAGATTTGATACAAAATTTTTCAGGATAGTTAAAGTTGGGACTGATCGTTGAAAATATTAAGTTTTGATCAGTTAAATTCAGTATCCATGAAAGTAAAGCAATATCCACTGTAGACAAAAATAGCCTACTTATATACACATATGATGATTTCCACTAAAGGGTGTAGAAAAGATATCCAGGGACCATTCTGTACAATTTGAGGAAAACGTCAGTGCTAAAAAATACCATGCAGAAAGATCAGACACATTAAAAAAAAAAATAAAGGAAAACATACAAGCAAGCAAACGCAGAAAACATTTTGTGTCTGTTCTTGAATGTTAGATGCAGTTCTAGTTTCCTTATCTCAAAAAAGATATAGTTAAGTGAGAAAGGAAAAAACACTTAACAAGAAAGACCAGAAGTACTAAGCAACCTTCATCCAAGAAGAAATACAAAATAATAAGCAAAAAGAGCAAGAGTCCTGACAGCAGAAAGAGAACATCTAAAAGATAGTATAGTACAGGTCAATAAAATCATGATTCATGAGATTATGAATGAAGTTGTGATATTTCTCATTGTGTCCAAGTATGAAGTCATTCAATAAAATTAACAAGCACAATTACAATCAAAATAAAAGGAAGAACTTCTTTTAACACATTGTGCTAGTAGTGCCACAGGATGTTGTATAGACTAAAAATAGATATAAACTAGAAAAAGAATAGGTGGACAGGCTGTGAGCAGGCTAATAAAGTCAATGTCCTGGACACAACCTACTGCAAAGGAAGCCCTTAAATTGCTAACTGCTACAAGCTGGGAAGCTGTCGAGAGGGAAGAACTACTCCTTACTCTCTTCCTTTAATATTTGTTATTGATTATTACCAAAGGTGGAATAGTGAGCTAAGTAAACATTTGATTTGAGCTAGTGCTGCCTTTTTTACTCATATTCTTAAGGAAACTAAGTGAAAGCTGATGAGCAGATGACCAAGAGACAAAAACAAAAAATGAGTGAAGTCTATCAAAACCAGGAAGGCTGTGAAAAAATCTGACATAAAAAGATGACTATCGCAAAATGAGTTATTGAAGAGGAGGAACTAGACCAAACAGACCGTTTTAAAAAAGACAATGATTTACCAGGTTGGATGGGTCACTGCACTAAAGGGATCCAGTACTGTCCTTGCTCACATAACCATCAAGGATATACACTTCTTCTTCTGTAAATGGAGCAACTGGATACAGCAGTTGCATATACTGATCCTAACTTTTCAAGACAGCCCTGAGGGAAAAATGGATGGGAGGAAAATGGAGAGCAAATGTGTTAAGTGAACAAATAAAATATAGTACAATGATGTCTAAGATGCTGATAGAAGGATGTATTCTCACAGTAATAAGAGCTAGTCTTTTAAATCATGCAGAAATATGTACTTAACTTTTTTTTTTTCTTCCAGAGAGTAACCCCAATTAGAGATGACCTTTGCTGAAATGGTCACCAGGCTGTGAGGCAGCTCTTTAGATGACATGACTCTAATAGTTTAAGAGTAAGGATAGAGTATAGGTGAGGATAAAACGTTAATGGGGGACAGATCTTAAACAACATTTCTTTTGGGGTCAGATTGTTGTCCTTCATCTCTTAATCAGTGTTTTTGTAATGAACATTCACAGTCCATTTCTCTCAGCAAGAGTTTCTTCAGTTACGAGACATGGATCTGTTAGGCAGCTCCATTCATTCAATCATGTCATTTCCTTGTTTCATTAAAGACAGCTTCCATTTCATAGGCCCAGCATGGGTTTGTGTTTGGAAGAGGAATTTAGCTCACTGTGTTAATAAAACCATGCATGGTTCCAGCTTGTTATCTTCTTTTACCCTGCAAGGACAAATGCTTGCCATTAAAAATTATAATAATAATGAATTCTAACTCTGTTGCTGTTGAAAGTCAATCATTCTGATCACTGTCTGGCAACAAAGGGCTACAGATGAAAACTAATGTTTTACTGTTGTTGTGAGTGATATGATTCTCTTTTTGATCAGTACACATGGGAGGGATATCTGCGTGTCTGAAAGGACCTATGCTTGCTTTATACCTGTGCCTCAAAAGGGCCACTGAGACTGTATCAGGGAGCAAGAGGGGCACAAAATTCCTTAAGCCTCCCTCTGATGGTGTGTTTAGTTCCTGCTTCTTCAGTGTTAACCTTCATGCTGAGGGGACAGACACAGTTCCCCCAGTCCCTCTTACAGCAATATTTGACATTCATTCCCTCTACATTTTCTTTACTGTTTTGCCAAAAAGATACTAATATACATGGATTTTTCAGGACGAAAGTGCTAGGTCCTAAAAGAAGTTGAGCATTGTGATGCACAGCTTGGCAATTCCTGAAAATGTGATGCCAAGCTCTGAGCCTGTGTGACAGCTTGGGCATGGCCCATCGCTGAGAGCTGTGTCTCTGCTGACTTCTCCCTGCCAGATGGGTGCTGGATGGTGCAGTCCAGGTGGGACCTTCCCTTAGAAGTTGGTGTCTGTCAGTCTCAGCTCTCATGCTGTCTAAACTCTTTGAAGGCAAACCCAACTTCCAGCCCTTCCACATTTTTCTTGTTACAGGTATCCCTTGTGGTTAGTTTAATTCATCACTTTAATTAGGTTCACTACTACTAGAGACGTGTGTACCCTGGATTGACAGTCACTTCTGGGTTCATTTTAATATCAGACAACCTAATGGAGAAAAATGTGTTGCTTTCCTGTGGAAAAACAAGAAGAGATCTCAAATGAAATGTATGCGATATGGTCACAGAGAAACAAACCCAATAAATTTCAGTCTACTTTATGCTTAAAAGCATGTTTCATTCTTAGTTGCCCAGGGATATTTCTTCCAGAATTCCTCCCCACAGAGCTCTATACTGAGAACAAGTGGGGGAGGCAAAAGATGTGGCTCCCATACACGTCTGCAGCTAAGAGAGCTTTCCTTTCTGTCTACTGTTACTGCCCAAAATGGAGCCATCTTCTCTTCTCCTGCCTGTTTATTATTCTTAATTTCTTAATGCCAACACTTTCTCTTTTCAATTCACAAGGAACAGTCAGCGGGACTCTGGGTGAGGGACAGAGGTGAATTAAATTTACTATTAAAATAATTTCAGAGGAGCCACAGTACCCCAACTGCTATAATAGTGTCCTGACTCACATTACAGGGAATATCACTGTGCATACTTTTTAAACCTCTTTCAAATTTGATAGTTTTAATATGCCTCTATGAATGGAAACAACAGCAATGATAGTAGCAAGGTCCTCTAAGACCAGCTCATCTGAAAACCTCATCAGTGCCAAGAACACCAAAGGACAAGCATACAGACTCCTCTTTTCCAATCAAGGGCCTCATGCAGGCCATAGATGAAGGACAGTGATGAATATTCTGTGTGATCCAGATGTCAAGTATAACATAATTATCTGTGTGCTCCCCTCAGTACCGATTTCTGTGCTAAGTGTGTATTGCACTGATGCTAAGTTTTTGGATCCTTCTCTTGAGCTTATTGCTTGCAATATATGACACCTATCATCAACCTTTCTTCCTTTTTGCATGAAGAATGAGATCCTTTTTCACACTGTCCTTCTCTAAAGGTACAACTGTAATTTTATTCAGTATTAGATGGTATGATCCCATTCTGTGGAAGCTAGAGAAGTGAATGGAAACTAGGTAGATTTAAGCTAACCTCACAACAATCACTAGCAAGAAATGCCAGGATAAAAATACAGGGAAATGGAACAGATGAGAAAATTCAGTAGCAAAGCAGAAAAGTGGGAAGAAGAGGTTGAGGTAGATGCAAAGAGAAACTCTAGAAACTGCAATTTAAAAAGCAAATACAGAGAAATAATAATGTTGGCCCTTACAGACAGATTAAGAAATGGGAAGCCAGCCAACACAAGGAATAGAAGAACAATATTATAATTGTTTCTTGAGAGATATGGCAATGGGCCATTTAGCCTGCTTGTTTTTACCTTGGGTCATTGCCCAGACTGGACAATTAAAAGGATATTTTTGTCATAGAACCAGTCATTTTATTTCACTGCTGTTAAAAAAGTGTCACTACCAACTGTGCACATTCATTTAATCTGGTTGTAGGAATTTGTGGAAAAAAAAGCATTTGCTACAGTCCAGAAATCTCAGCAACACATCCCTAGTATGAGTGATCTTGTCATATCTTGAGGACTTTTCAAATTAAAAGAAAGACTTTCTAGAAAGTAGGTGAAATCCCACCTTCCCTATCTCCCTGGTGGGACCAGAGAAATTCTAAATACAAACCACCAGCCAAATTCTCCCTTTATTATCACCTACAATTTTCCTCTCTCCCATCCTGATTGTTGACATTTGCCAGAAGCACAATGAATCTTTAAATAGGAACTTCTAACGACTGGTGTCATTTTCCATCCCAAACTAAAGAATGGATGGTGGTAAGTATATAGTGTTTTCCATTCAAGACTATTAGCACATCTGTTTTCCAAGGCTCTTTTTAAAAGTCTCTATGTTTAGCAAACAAGTTATTTTAGTTGCATCAGATCCCACGGGATTTAAGCATTTCTGACATTGACGCTTTCCTATAGGTAGAGTTTTTAAGAATTAGAATGTTCAGTACGAGTAAATGTATTCTAGTGGAATTAAACATTAAATTTATCGTAAAGGAAGAAGAGGAATTGAAGGGCTGGATACACAAAGTTGTTAGGCTCTCATGCTGTGAGAAGAGACTAAAGACTCCAGCTCCACCTGTACTTAACTCAAGTCTGTAGCTCCCAGCTTCCAAGACGGTATCTTGTACATTAAAATGTGAGATCATCTATTACAGCTGTTGTTTCATATAAAATCTTTCAGCTGTTATTGAGCACAAGACTTAGAACGACTCTTCTGCTTAGTGAATAATATTGAACCTGGAGGTGGGACATCTGCATGTCAGGACATTTTTGGAACAGTGTAGTGAACAGCCTAAAAGTCCCATGCCACAGAGTGACTCAGACTTGACACTTAAATTAATTCTTGGGGGCCATGAAAGGTAGTTTTAAACAGACTTATCATGGAGACAATGGAAATGGGAATGAGAATCTGTCACAGCATTGCCTGAAAGGCAGATAAAATAATCCCCACATTTTTCCCAGCTGAAAGTGTTTGACAAATTTCAGTTGAAACCATCAAGGATTCTAAAAATTGTAATAGTGAAATGATAGGTTTAGGTAAATTTATTATTTCTTGACAAAAGTTTTCCTTGCTGTTTGGTAAATGTTCATAACTGCCTAAACAGGCAAAATATATATATAAAAAATAATTAAAAATAATAATAAGTAATAAAATAATTATATTCACATGGGGTCTTCATAATTTTTCTTGTTATACAGAGAGTTGTGAAGTGCTAACAGTTTCTTGTGGTTTATATATATACATAAATATTGCAGTTCTTGAAGCAACTGTCTATGCCTGATTAGCTCTAAGAAAAGAGGGAAATTTATCTGTAAGGTAAAATAATTAATTAAAAATCTAATTGTCTATACAGTTTGTAGTATAAAAAAATAAACCATAGAGTAGAACAGTACAGTTGATTCTGCTTGAAAATGGGTGAGGAGATTGTTTCCTTATTCCTCCAACATTTAGTTATTAGTCAATTAAATAAAAATATACAAAATCAGGCTCAGATCCAAGATCAACACATTTTATTCTAGTTATTCTAATTTTCTGACCATACATCCAAGACACATATCAGCAGGTCAGTGTCTGCATTCCAAGACTATTGTCAGTCAAGAGAAAATTAAATGCAACTCATTTATAATTTTTTTGCCTATTTGCCTAGTCATCTTGCCAGGAAAACCAGACATAGAAAAAAGAGCAAAAAAATTAATCTTGGAAAATAATTTCTTTTCACTCATTATTGATTGAACCATTGGAAAACACTGAGTTCATTCAAGTCACCTAACAGGAAGGGAGGTGAATGAGTAAGGAGATATGCAAAAGAGTTTGCTAAGCATATTGGCACATTGTATCCTGGTACCTCCTGGAATTTAAAGCTGAGAGTCACAGTTGTTTTCCCAATGCGCTGGAAGCTCTGTGGGATTATGGAGTTCACTTTGTCATAGAATCACAGAAACATGTAGTCCTCTGAATGTCTCTAGATCAACCCCATGCTGAAGGCAGGGCCAGTTAGAGCAAGTTGCCCATGGTTGTGTCCATCTGAGTTTTGTCTCCAGAGGTGACTCCACCAGCTCCCTGGGAAACATGTTCTAGTGCACACACCCGCACAGTGATTTTGTTTTGTTTTGGTTTTTTCCTTATTTCACTGCTTTCCCCTTATCTACACAGGCACTCATGTCACCAGCTTGGTCAGACATGACTTGCCCTTGGTAAATCCATACTGCCTGTTCCCAGTCACGACCTGCATGTGTCCTTCATGTGCCTGGAAAAGGCTTCAGGGAGCATTTGCTTCATAATCATCATAGGCACTGAGTTGCTGATCACCCTACAGATCCTTGGATCCTGTTTTCAGTACATAGGTAAGGCTTCTGTCTTTTTTTTTTTTTCACTCCTTATCCATGTCTTCCTTTTCTGTGTGTGTTATTTTGCTCCCACAGGTGTGGTTAGTAGGCTTCGGCCTCTCCTTGGTGGTGCAAGTCCACAGAAATGCTGGAAGAAATGTGAACTTCACAGCCATATGTTCTATGCCCCCACAAACTATCTCACAGAGGGACTCCACACAGAGCCTGCTTCACTGAAGAAAAACTTGAATAAAAAGAAATCTCAACTTGTTACACTCCTCAAAAATGCTGGAAAAAGAGCTTCCTAACGCCTATTCAACAAGTACAACATTATGAACTGGAAAATCAAGGTTATATTATTATATATCTTTGTTATAAAGCCTTTAGTGACATCACTTGTAGGTACTAAACTGCTCAGGTGATGAGATGCATAAATTGTGTGGACAGTACAGATGACACACTCATATGCTTTTCCCCTGTCACATTCCTGTATCTCTTTGTAGCAATTAATTCCACCAAAGTTGCAAAATTATTTCTGTGAAAAGTATGAAATAAATCACAGTTCCTAACTGGGATGAACTGAGCTATAGGAGGATAAAATGCCAAGAAGAAATTAATTTAGCTTTATGAGTACTGTATTTACAATTGGCCGATAATATTACAGTGTTTTAGCAGCTGTTTCTTTATTCAGTCCAGTTAGTCCCATACACTGTCCATGAAAAATTATTGGAAAAGAGGAAAAAAGAAAAAGTAAGACAGAGAATGTAAATTTCTTTCCATTTTGTTATATCTAAAAAAGTGGTCAAAACTATCCATCCTCTTATTCATAGGCAGTTCTACAACCTCTGAAGAAATCCATGTGAGTCTGAAACCTGGTGGATCTGAAATAAAGGCATCACGGACCAACATTTTATCTTCAGTTGCTTCCAAAACCTCTTTTATTTAGATGAGATAATGTCACTGAGATGATGAATTTATTGTCATGTAGTATTGAACAGAGAATTATATCATTCTGAAAGCAAACAAGGATTTAAGGCACTGAGGACCAATTTCTGTCCTGGAATTTTGCATAAACAATTGCCATTGTTGAGCTTGTGCCAAATAAAATTTAGTCCAGCTTTTGGCAATTGATGCCCATTAGCAGTTGAAAAGGATAAAGCCTAGACTGGATGCCAGGTCTGATTTTGTGTCACTCTTGTTTTCATGCTAAATGTTGTACTCACAAATTGTATTTGGTAAGGGACATCCAATCTGGAAGGCAATATGTAAAGCTTAGACCCAGCTGTGAGGTTCTGGGTAGAAGTCCCATTGCAAATCAGAGTAAATACCAGATCTCTGTCTTTCAGACTGCAAGCTCTTTATATAGCATGCTTTTTACCGTATGCTTTTACAGTGCTTGGTTTGATAGGACTACCAAACAAACCTGGATATGCTAGTATGAAATAGCAGCAGCAAGTTTGGGACCACCAGGCAACTTCAATCTCACCGATTCTGGACACTAAAACTCGATCCAGCCGTCCTAAATGTATTTATTATGTTCTAATGTTAGACATACTCTTTCATAAAACAACCTGGTTTTATTCTCTATGCACAAAAATATGTCCCAAGAAGTAAATCCAGGCAACTGAAATTGAGTAAAAACTTAAATAAACCCCATTTATTTTATTATCTTTCCCTTTCATAACATTTATCAAAATATGAAAATTTACCGTTACTGCTAAAACTTTATTTTAATCTGTTTCTCTAGTCCTTTATAACTATTCCTGCATTTCTAACTTGATGTAATTAAAGTAGTGTTTTCCTTTCAAAAATAGAAAACTGGCCTTAATAACTGGCTGGAGAAATATGACATTATGTGGCAAAAACATCCCTGTTCATAAATGTATGTTTTCGCTTAAATCTCGAGTGGCATGAAGGAGATCATAGCATAATCCTCTCTCCATCATTTACGCTCCATTACAGTAGTCTCAATTTCAAATCTGCTTGATATTAAACTTCAAGAGAAAGAAGTGTTTTGGAAAAGAAGTTTCAATCTCAAAACATCACTAGGTATATTTCTTTTGTATATATGTGTGTATGTGAATGTGTATGTATAGAATTCCAGAAAACAGCTTTCTCTAAAACAAAGCATAAATCAACCAGGTAAGTATTCTTCATATCTTCCTTCTTGGCCTTGTAAGGTCCTTAGTGCTGCACCTAGAACATACAGAGTGGGAAAGGATACAAGACAAAATTAACTAGATGGAATCAGGGTCTAATTTCCTCCTGCTTATCTTTTTTTGTTTTTTAAGTGAGTGTATCTTAACTAAATTATTGTGTGAAAAAAATTCAGGTGAGGTAGGTTGCACCTGTATAGATTGAGGTAAATGGAGGTCTTAAGGAACAGAGAGCTGAGTTTATATTGCCCTGTAAAACTTCTCAATTTTTAAATGGAATTTTTGAATAAAACTGTTGAGGCATGTGAGCTCTCCTCAGTTGTCCTGTTAACCCCTAACCACTGGCGACTGGGAGGCTTTTCCATTCAGCGCAGCCAGAGAAAGCTTAAATTAATAAAAGGGAGCAGGCCAGTGGTATAATCTGATCTGCAGTAAAGCAGTCTCTGGTCTGGAAACATCTGACTTTAACATGAATTAAAATCTGAAAGTTTTTCTAAACTTTCATTCCCTTCCTATATTCCTATGGAGATTTCAGTTTCGTGTTTCACAGCACTGAGCCCAGAGTATTTTCTTTTTGTGGAAACTCTTTCCTACAGATTTTTGAGATGCTAAGAAAATTGATATGATATAAACACACATATACACACTGTATGTGACCTTCTGCATCAAAATTGCATGTTCAGTAAGGAGGAGGGGAGGAGGGGAAAAGCCTGCTTTCAGTGATCCAGAATAATACTAAACGGGGCTAACTGGAAGAGCACTCTGCTGTCTTAAAAGTAGGCAGCTCTATGTAATGGCATCCTTTTATTTCATGTAATTGGATATGTTAAAATATTTTTAAGTATCAGTGAGTGAGTATCACAAATTATGTCACTTGGCAATCTTTGAAATGTCTTTTCCCTCAGGGTCAGCAGCAGGGGCAATGAGGTTGGAACATGTTAAACAAGGCTTTTTAAAGCCCATGTAGTCTCTCTCCAAATCGAAAATCTCTTAATCTACTCACTGGATTTTACAACACAAACTCTATTTTTCCATGTCTTTCCTGCTTTATACACTCTGAGAAGAAAAAAGAAATTGCTTTAAAAAAATTCCAACTGCTACATGTTAGCTTAGAGAGTACAGAAAAACATGTGAATAGATTTTCCTTTTCCTTTTCCAATAAGTTTTAATTAGCATCAAAACCATAGGGTTCTACACTAGTTATGATTATGCAAAACTATTTGGGATTTTGGCTTCAATTTTCCTTCATATTCTTCAATTCCTCTGTAACCCTATCTCTTGTGTTCTTTTTCCTCCTTTTATTTCTATATTTCTTCAATGTGCCCATAATGACCCCGTAATAACCCCTTACTTTTGAGACTTTTGTCAGAGACCTCAGTGATTTTTAATTCAGACACCTACTGATTATGTGTGATGGAGGTGTGCAGATTCCCAAATGCATTTCATGACCACAGCATGATTTTCCTGTGCTCAGCAGAGTGAAGCTCTGATGTGTAAACTGGCTGGAGTGGGGAAGCTCAAGTGGGGATGCTCAGATCATTTGTAAAAGTGACTCTGGAGATTGTCTTAAAAAATTGTCAGTGTTTTGAGCCTTGCTGGATCAAGGTCCTCATCCCCAGGCCCCTCCTGCATCCTGGTCCATCTGTTGCTTCCTGACTAAGGGACCTTTTCAGGTAATCAGCCACAGGGGGCTCAATGCAGTTACTGAAGTGTAGGCACTATGAATGCCACTTCAGATGATTACCTGAAGGTCCCTGAGGTATCCACATGGGTCTTTGGAATTAGGAGACCCTACATGCTCCTAGAGCAGCATTTATGGAAGATCTTTATACCATGATTTCAAAATACTTAACAGAACCTCCTGTTTACACAATAACAAGATTCACAATTAGGGTTAAAAGCCCCTTTATAGATTTGCAAATATAGGGAGAAAAATGATATTATATCCTTTGTTCATAAAAATAATAATTGAGAGCAACTAAGAATTTTCACACGTCTCAATCAGCCAGAGATTCTGAAAATGAAATGAAAGAAATAGAGACGGCCTGAATGTATGTGCAATTTTATTCTTACCATTTGTTACTTTGCTTTCTGTGCTATTTGGATCTCCAGGTATATGCTTTTTTCCCTCTAATATGTTTATGCAAATTTGCTCCAATTGCTACTTGCAAGTGTTCACAACATGACAAGTATTCTGACATATTTATGTGACATACCTTTTGAAGAGATGATAGGGACATTACAGCACCACATTTGAGATGCTATAGATAAGGGCTGTCATGCTTTCCATTCTAAACCACTATTTTTAGATGATTTATAATCCTGGAACAAAAATTATTTCTGGAACTTAATTTAACATACATGACTGGAATAACATATCTCTGGATACAATGTGAGAAAATATCAGTTCAATAGAATACTGTGCCAATGAATATACACAATTTTCACACATCGGTATTCTTTAAAATTTCAGTTTGCAGCTGGTTTCAACTCTGCTGTAACTACATAGATTTTAGGATACAAATGTGTGCACATCTGTGGCAATTTATATAAAAATAAAACACTCTTGTAAATATGAAGAATGAATGTTGCTATGATGCAGGTGTTTTTAGACAAAAGATGGTAACAATTCAAAAGACCTGTTAAAATGCTACTGATGCTGTATAGAAAAAATAGGAAAAAACAGAACTCAATGGCTTACTGCTTCAAGATCTCATATGTTTCCTCTGACACTTAGGCACATGTTAAGGATGTTGCAGAGACAATTGCCTTTTTTTTTTTTTTTTTTTTTTTTTTTTGGTGTGTTTATGTTCTTTAACAGTATGGAAATGTTCCCCCTTGGAAAATACTCCCTAACCTCTTGGAAAATCAGTTTTGACAGATATTGTCTTTCTGCCACCTAACTTCAGTTCTCCTTCGGTTTCTCACATAGCACGGCAGTTTCCCTTTACTGGCACTAAAGCCTGTGGAACTCTGTAATTCTTTTCCAGATACTTAATACCTGAGAAATGGATGATGGCTACTTTTCTTTAGGACATAATCATCTGAGGAAAAATATCACCTCCCAGAATCCTCTGAAATCTGCCTCAGAGGAAAAACCAGAGTCAGCAAAACAGAGTGGGCTTCTGGTCACTGTGATTCTTTGCAAAACCTAGCTGTGTCAAATTCCAGCTAAAAGTTTCTGCTACTACAAGAGACTAATCACCCAACAAACTAGTAATGTTGCAATACTATGCTTCTGCCCAGATTCTCATGGTATTGCCTTGGATACTACTAGGTCACATACCAACAGAGTTTCTGTGATATCACTGAGCCTCTGTTGCCCTGTGTGTTTGTTTCAGAAACTTGGAGTGGTGACCCAAGCACCTCTGTCTTGGGCAAACAAACCCATCCTCTACCAGGTGGGAAATGTGAAGCAGACTGTTCTAGTATCCATTCTTCTTCACTGCTGAAACACCATTCCTTCAAATGACCTACATGTAAACATGGCACCACATCCCAGCTTTACATCCCAGGTGAGCCTCAAGCATCTTCATTCAAGGACAAGTCAGCCTGAAGTATTGGCAGGTGAGGCCACAGTTCCCTTGGGAAGAGGAAAGATGACAGTTATCCATCCAACTCTGCAAAAGAAAAGCTGTGTGAAAGTTTCTCTGCTGAGATCTTTAGCAGAGGACAGGGATTCAGTTCAGGTACCACCTTACACCAGTGCAGTCCTGCCTCTTTGTAGACTTCCTAATCCCCTAGGTGCTTAAACTCCTTAAACACTGCCTCTCTTCACCAGAAAGCCTCCTGAATCATTAACTTCAGGTACTCATTCATACCAAGAAGCACACAGAAATTGGTTTCTATCTACTAGAGAGGGAAACCTTTCACAAAACAAAATGCTAGTGGGAGCACTGGGCCATGAAGTGTGGAATCACACACTAGGACATTACTGACATGAGTGAGCTGATGGGCCAGGAAAGCAGCCAGACCATCAGGACCTGCACAATCCTCTCAGGGCACTCTGCTTGTCCTGCAGCCAGCAACACAGGAACTGTGCATGCAGAAGGAAAATGAGAAAAGAAGGAAATCAAATCTATCCTACAAGTTAGAGGACTTGGCTAGTGGATGGGAGAGCTGTTTCCAGCTCCTTTCCCTGTTCACTTTTAGGATAGTGTGTGACTGCAGTAGAGAGCAGAGGAGAGGGCCCAAATCCTCCATGGGTCATGGGCTGCTCCATAGTTTGTGTCCATGAAGGGTCATGGGTGCAGCTTCACCAGGAAGGCTGAGGGGTAGCCCTTCCTTTCATTTCTAACATCCAGGGGTTCATAAACAGCACTATGTGTGTAAGATAAAACCGCATCTTCCCTCCTCCACACATACACAGACACACGCAGATTGAAGAGCAGCTAAAAGACAGATTTCTGCCCCGGGGTAAATGACATAACTAGAAGGTTAGGAGAATGTCAGGGGGTAATGCTACTTCTTTCATCAGAATAAAGACAAGCCTGATCTATTAAGTGACCATAAGGCCACCTGTACTAGAAAATGCATATGGGTGCTTGACATTTCCAATTGGTAGGCTAGGCCTTCAGAAAATAAATGCAGTTACTCTTCTTCTAAGATCTGCTTTTCTCCTTTGAATATGGGAACTTAGTTTGAGGGCACTAGATGTCCCCCTCCTTTCTCTATCTTGCACATTTAGACATTTTGCTACCTAACTCTGCTTTTTACACACTTCCTTTTAATGCTAGGAACAAATGAATAATGAGGTAAAAATTTACAAATTCTTTAGATTGAACAAAAAAGTTTGAAAACTATTCATGTACATTAAAAAGTAAAGGTTCTGTTACAAATCACAGTCATACAAAGGAAAAAAAAAATAAAAATCTGTGGTTTGGAGATTTTGATGTGAATCATTCCAGCTTTAAGAAAGAGTAGGGGTTACGTCCCTTCTACTTTATCCTATGTGGAGATTATTTACAAAGCGTAAATCAACACACCTGCATGGGAAGACAGTCCTCCTTAGTTTCCACAAACCCATATGTCTCCTGGTAAATCTATGTCCTAGTTCACCTGCTACCATGGCATCGTGCCCACTCATACTAGGTGAGTAGATCACAGAAGCCAATCAACAAATCACTGGATGGCCTGGGGAGGTTAATACACAGAATACCACCAGTCAGGTTTTTGAAGAGGCTCCTGGCACATCTTGTGTTTTTAATGATTAGGATATCACCCTCAGGGCTGTGTGTTACCAGTTCAGTCCTTGTAGCAGGGGACTGGAGCAGATGGTTTGGCAAAACCAAAAGGCTCTTGTCTTTTTAAAAATTAAAGATTAATTTGTTGTTTTCTTCTTGTAGGAAGTTTCATACTGACGAACAGTATTGAGGTGACAGGCTTATATTTCTCCATCCATCTTCTGTTCAGAGAAAAACATAACCATCCTTATGTTAACTCCACAGACTGTCTACATCCTCCTATGAAGTGATGAGAGAATATTTCAGCACTCCCAGCTATTTTGACTTTGGCATCTCCATTGTGGTTTCCAATAAGGATGATATCACCATGTGCTTATGGATTTATTTGTTTGTTTTTCATTATGTGGGCAATAGCCACCTACAAGCTGTCCTGAGAACTCCAATTATATCTTATGGACCAACCATCTGGCTCAGTGTTAATTAATGGTAACATTTTTAGCCATGACTGCTCTGGGCTAGATGTGTAGCATGAGAGTCAAAACTTTCTTACTGGATAACCAATCACCTTGTCACCTGAAGCAGCCAGATTAGACAGTACCTAGTGCTGAGTCCTGGTAGACATTGATGGACTGATCAGCAATGGTAAGTAATAGAAGCACTTTTCAGAATATTTGACAAGTGCAAAGGGTGGAAGGGAATTAATTATTTTCTGAGCAGGGGCAATAGGAATTAACCATGGCTCATAAGTTTTTCATTGGATATTCTCATGTGTCCATCTGATCACAATGGGTAACAACAAACAGTTTGTGCAATTCATTGTGATTAAATTTTATTTTATTTTTAGTCAGTTTAATCAATTTCAAAAGACACAAGTACTGAAATAACTTTTTGCTGAAAATGACAACAGATATTTAAGTGACACTATTTATCCAACACTATTAGCTCTTTTTAGGGCTTTTCTAAAGACCACACTCCAAAATCTTTACCATTTTGAGCCACAAACCCTCACAGGAGGTCATTAAGCATATAGGCAGTGCAACTGCACAGCTGCTCCTCCAGTCATACTAATCTCTAGACAGATGCTCTTCATGTTTATGTGCTGTGATGAATGCCAAAGAAACTATTACAGAACAGATTGACTTAGACTGGACTGTGATCCTTGGAGAACTGGTTTCAGAATGCAAGAAGATCTGGGGGGTTGCAGAGAGAGCTGCAACCCATGACAATGTGAATAGAGTTAGATTATTCTCTCCATCATCTCAGAATGCAGCCTTGTTTGGATTGCCAAAAAAACAACACTAAAGCAGACTTCCATTATTTTCTTTGCTTACTTGCTTGCTGAATTTGCTGCTTATTGAAGTTGAGCTTGGCTGCTTCACTTTACCCAAGTCTGCTCACAAGAGATTCCTAGGCATTTCTGTATGGATCCCATGCTCATCCTCTGGCTGCTGCGATCTGCTACTGTATCTGCTGGGATTCTTAACAAGTAGCAAAGAGGGGGCTCCAGGCAAAGAGTTATTCCCCATCACACTCTTTCCTGGCCCTGCAGAGGCCAACTGAGTTGTTATGAAACAGATCACACCTGCTCCTCTCCTCTGAGGCTCACAAGAAAGATTACATGCCATTACCAGATTTGAGTCCAGGGGCCTGTCTGTCCGAAGAGAGGTGTCATCTGTGGTACATCCCGCTGCAGACCTTACTTTGCTGACCTTCATAGCTACAGCAGATGTTCCTGTTATGTTGTTATTCTGAGGAAGGGGGTTTGCTGGCTTCTTTGGGCTCCTGGGCTCTCATCCAGCTGCAGCTGTGGAAAAAGGATACATATAATATTAATGGAATCTTCTTTCTGGTGTTTCAGCTTACATCATCTTGGCACCAGCAAGTCAAGGTAACATTAGTCAGTCAGTTGTAGGGTTTCTGTGTATTCCTTCTCCAAACCACTACCTCTCTATCTTCACCACCACACTGTCTCTGCTCTTATTTACCCCTTCCCAACTGGAATGATTTCAGATCTGGGAAATAAGGCGTCATTTCTCTGCTGACCACTGTGCAAGAGCAGATGTTCATACCTCCTGCGTGTGCTAACCGTGACATTTGCAAAGCACAGAAACCTGAATCCTTTTAGTTATGCTATACCAATGTAAAAGTCTTGCTGCAGGACCCTTGTGAAGTAGCAAATACCTATACTGGCCTTCATTCTATGGGCTATTTCTTTGGTTTACACTTTCTATACAGAACAAAATCTAAGTTGTTCCTAACAAAGACTCAAAGAGGATTTCAAGCAATATATCCCTGTACATGCATATAAAGCAGCTATGTCCCTGAAGGATCTCTACTGCATTGGGGAATACCCTGAAGGGTACCTGTATTGCATATCATTGCCACTTTTTTGAATGACACGTGCAAAAATATGCCCACTGCAACTTCAAGTTGTCATGCAAATAGTCCCTAGATACTTTGTATGGGGATCTACTGCAAGAAGGATCAGGATCTGTGAACATAAAGAATGATGAGGAGACAGGAGGAACACATGGGGAAAAGGAGAGTAGTTCAAAGTATGCTGTGCAATGATGGAATGAGCTGTGTAGTCTGATTTGTCAAACATAAGGAAATGGTACAAGTTTGAGGCCTGTTATAACTCTTGCTTAATTTTACAGAAACTTGTGAGAGGCCATTTATTTTTAACATTATAAAACACTCAGTTAAAATTCAGAGTACATATATATACAGAATATGTGAATAAACATTGACTTGCACATGCAAAATGTTATAAATCTTATTTGATATGCAGTATAACTGAGCCTTCTCAATGTTTTGATAGTGCCAGCATTTCTTAAACTGTGCCATCCAGGCAGGAGTGATTGTTGCCTTTTCCATTCATCTGTGGGAAAGCTCAAACAGGAAAAAAAAATCCACTTGCTCTTAACATTTGTTTTGTAAAGTTTAATCCATGAAATAAATTAAGTTGCTCTAGCAGATCCATCCATACTGATCAAAACAAAGAAGTTCCTTCAGCTTCCTATTTCTTGTATGAAAACTCTTCCCTGAAAATATGTCTTGGCAGTAAAACCATCACTACTGTTTTACATTGACTTCTATCAGAAAGAATGAAAATAAGATGCTCTTAACAGAAGTACAGGAAAAACAGCTGAAAGGAATGCAGTTAAGAGCAGGTAGGTCACAGTCTTGATGAATGTGGGATGACACAGAGGACAAGAAATGGTGATAATTTTTCTGTGTTAGCAACATCTTAAGGTGTTACAATCTATGTATTTGTGCTAAGCTTAATGATGGGCTAAACCTAAAAATAATTCCTGGATCAGAGTGGAAATTTCAGGAAAATGAACGCTGCCTTCCTATAAAAACAGAGAATTCAGAATTATTGTCTTTGGCAATGAACAAAATGTAAAAGCAGACTGGGATCCTGCAGTGCTCTCGATTCCACCTTAAATGTCCAGTACGCTCAAGCATTACTTTACATAAAGAGGAAGCATGGAGACAGCTATCCAGTTTTCTTTTCTTAGCCCTGCAATGGTTCCCATTTCATCCTTTATTTCTCTTTCCTCTACATGTCAGATTCCTTAGGGATACCATGTGCAGCTTGGACAACCCAAACTGGAGTTCTTTCTCCTTCTGCTTTGTTTATGTTTGCTATTTCTTCCAACATGCTTCCTAATTTTCTGCCAAATAGCACTTGACAAAAGCCCTCTAAAGAAAATAATAAGAAAAAGGCTGAACAGAAGGTGTTTAGTCTGAATGTTGGCTTCATTTCAGCAAATCAAGAAGTGAGTATGTTTCACACAACTTTGTAAATCACAATCTCAATACAAACACTAGAGCCTCATCATATTACACTTTCAGATGCAAGCAAGGGTTTCCTATGGAAGAAGAGCTTTTCTTGCAGATAAGACCTCTGTGGAAGAGATCTTAAGATCAAACGTTGAGAAATACACAGGAGAAACAGACAAGAAAATGAAGGCATTTAACTTTTATGTGGTTGAATTTTATTGCGACCAGGGTTGAACCCTTCTATTTACAGTTGTGGAGAAAGAAAATATTTTCCTGACCACAGTTGAAGAGAGACCCTGACAGGGCTTTCCTGCTCGCCATCTCCCATGTCATCAGTGTTTTCTGGGAGAAGAATTTGAGGTGGTTTTCCACCTAAGTGGTTACAGCTGTTTCCACAGGATCAGTCATATGGAGTTTCTGCCTCTGTTTATTTTGGCTCAGATTTTCTGCTGGAGCCCGGCAGGATGACAGTGTTTGCTCAGGGTCCTGGGACTTTGGACAAACATTCCAGAATTTCTGACTTCTTAACATTAATGTTTGATGAATTCTGCTCTTAATTTCTTCTGGAAAAATGTCAAGCCCACTGGGGATTACCCTTAGTCTTACAACAATCTTCTTTTTTTTTCCTTTTTTCTTTTTTTTTTTTTTTTTTTTTTTTTAGAATGCTGTAAAAATTGGAGAGTGCAGTTTTCTAAAATTGCAGGCTTCAGATCTTTTGTAATTTTTTTTTCTTTTCTTGTTAATAACACTCTGCTTGCCAGGAAACATCCACCAAGATATATCTACAGCTAAAACTTGTGAAAAAACTGTTCCACCTAGGGTGTTAGTTGGGAAGGTTATTATCCAGTAGTTAAGCAGCTTTTTCTCAAGTCGCTGTTTTGATAGCTTCAAAACATACTGCGTCAATACACTGTTGTCTAAGGCGACCTTTAGAAAGCAAAATAAACACCCAGGTGAAATTGTGACCCTGGTGGAGAGAATAGCCTTTATCATTGACTTCAGCAAGGTCAGGACTTCCTCCTGAGTACCTTATCTCTTGAACAATGGAAAAGCACAAGTCACAGAAGTACATCTTGAGGAACATTTACTAACTCACAGAAATAGGTAGAGAAATATATTTACAAAAATATGTAAAAGTATGCAAAAATGCACTGAATTAAATCCATATTTAAACTATGTTCAGTGAGCATACTGTATTGTATGGAGTGGCTGATAATTTTAATACCTACATATTTTTAGTAGCTTGCAAGGGACATCTAAAAATGTATATCATATTTACACAATCATCAGCTGACTTCAGGCTAGCTAGACAGAGCTACTACAGAGGACAGTGATTGACATACAGTCTACCCCTTAACCACTAAAAGCTCATGCTACCCAGTCCTGTGGGCATGACAGGTTCCCTCCAGTGACTCCCACACATCAGCAGGAGGCAGGCAGGGATTAGGTCCAGACAGATCTGGGAAGTCTGTTTAAATGCCAGGTCTCTCTTCCATTTTTTTTTCTCCCCACATCTTCTCCCTTATTCGGTGAGAAAAGAGGGAAGCACAACCTTCCTCAGGTGACAGCAATGGTCTTGTCTTTGTTGATTTACACCAGCGAAAGAACTAGCTTCAGTAGTCATTATGAAGTTTCAAAAACAAGGGGAAAAAAAAAAAAAAAGAGATTTGTGTACATATAAATAGACACAGGAAGGTGGTTTCCTAATTAATATACAAGCTTTCACAGCAGCAGCTTTGTGCAAAATATTTCACAACATTGCAGAGGCTGCAAGCAGTGTGACCCTGGGCCATGGTGACAGTGTCCACCCATCTGGAGAATTAACATAAGGAACACATCTAGCTTACTTCTTGGAGCCTGATTTCTGGACCTTCCTTCCCAGTCTGTTTGTGCTGACAGTGGTCTAGATAAAGCATACATTTAATGTGTGCCTTTAGATTTGGCTTTTCCATTTGTGAGAGCCAGAAAGGGATGGAGAAAAAAAAATTTGTAGATGCAAAACCTTGTGTCTGTACTTTCAATTACAAAAAGGATAGATCAAATCATAGCATTTATTGTATCTCATGCTGCAGTACACATCCCTGTGGGAAAAAACAAACAAACAAACAAAAACACAACCAACCAACCAACCAAACAAACACAACACCAAAACCAACTAAACAACAACAACAACAACAAAAAACTAAAAAACTTTTGAAGATGTCTTCCCTGGGTATTTTCAATGGACAAATTGCAAAAGGCCTTCAGTTATGAACTTGCTGCCTTCAGTCATCCATAATACAATCTGGGAGTCCTGAGGAGAAAACTGATTCTTGGCCATATCTAAAATCTAATTAAGTTTGCTTTTTGGTATCTCTGTACAGCTTTAATCATCAGTCTTTCATTTCAGATAGGAAATACATCTTCCTTCCTTGACCTGACAAACTTGAAGAGTTTTAGCCAGTTTTGATTCTGACATCCTGATGGCCACTAATTGATTGTCACAGTGCACCATCTACTTGGTGATCCAAATTTTGATGGACAGGTGGAACTAGCATGCAGTCTTTGGCTGTATTTTACCCAAGTAGCTAGGCCAGACATTGGCTTGGGAAATCAAAGGAAATGCAATATCTGGAATATTTGGAAACATGTTCAATCTAGGCCAGATAGGAGGTTACATTGCAAAATAAGAGTGAGTGCACAGTTCACTTGCCTGTGCAGTTGGGTGGACTGAGTTACTGAGGTATTAAGTAGGGGAAAGGAATAAAACTGTTTGAATGTATTTTCAACAATATAACTGTATAATATATAAGCAACTTTTAAAATCTGATAGTTGTAATGTTTCCTTCTTTGGAGCATCTTTACATAAAGATAAGATCTCGTAATAGCAGATAAATAGGGCATATTAACCAGCTGCTGAAGATACAGTGGAACACAATGTAAAACAAGAAGTGCATGAGATGACTGAAACATGAATTTTTCTTCGGAAAAAAATCTGAGCAGTTTGTCTTACAAAGAGGGAGATACCTGTATCTTAAAAAAGGTAAAAGTTGAAAGGTCAACTAATGGAAAAAAAGAATCTTTAGTGCTATTAATGAAGATCTGTTCACGATATGAGTGTTTTCTGGTTGCATAATTACTGGAGGAAAAGAGGCAGGGTGAGATCATAAATAATGCATTCATGAGGAATGTGGGTGTGATCCTTGTAAAAGCAGAACCAGCAGAATCAGTTACAAAGTTGTTGTTCCTCTGAATAAGGATTCCTAATTATTGTTGAAACATTCAATTTTCCCATGTATGGATCACAGAGACTTACTATACTTGTCATCTTTAGTTAGAACAAAAAAAGACCTTCAATCTCTATTGAAGCGATATCGCATTTGGAATACATTGAATTCTGTTTTCTAAAACCACTGAGTGATTTAATGATCCTTAATTTCAAATCTGTCCTTTCAAGGCACTGAATTACTTTGCAGAGTTTAGAAACATAGGGATGGAACAAAACTTAGTTCTACTAAATCAAGTCCATAATACATAATCATACAAAGTAACACAGACATAAAATATGAAAAAAACATGCTCAAAAATAGTAATTAGGATTCCTTGTTGGACTATAATTCCATACAGAAGCATAGCCAGAGAGACTAACTGGGATCACTTTCTTCATTAGTAATGGCTAACTGCAACCATTGAAAATTTGTTAGAATATTTCACTAACTATTCCTACTGCTAGTTTATATAAAACAAAGGTGAAACACTCTGAAATGAAGAGAGCAATTTATAACTTGGCTTAGAAAAAATATCAGCATGGCCAGCAAAACTGAACTGTTCCTTAAGCATGCTGAGCAGGTGGTCATATGATAAGAAAGTCAATGAGAACCAGTTTACACATCAGCAGAAGATGGTTGTATAAATAGAACTGCAGAGTGGAAATGAACTCTGAGTAAACCAGAGAAATGTTTTGTTCAGAGACAGGCAGCTGCAGTATTAAAGTTGGTGACATAATGCAGTGTTACAAATATCACACTCTATCAGCAAGATACAGAAAAGCAAGAAAAATGTTTTCAGGTCTGAGACGTTATCTTCAACAGTGATGCAGCCATTTGCAGTAGATGAGCAATTAATCTGGAGTGGTACCGGAAGATACAGATGACTCTGCTGTTGTCTTCATGAGGCTGATTGTTGTCATATCAATTCTAGACTGATATATAATATGCCAATAGCAGCACATTCAACAGGGGCAGGTAATATTTTTTTCCCACATATAATGCAAAAACTGTATGATAAACAGGAAGACACCTGCTGCTTGAAAATAGTGCAAATCTAGGGAAGAAATAAGGGAGACGTTCTCAGTCATGTTATGAAACCTTCATGTTTGTCACAAGCCTCTGCCAGACAGAAATCTTTGAGCAGCATGTTTTTATCATCCACAATGATTAAAAAATAAATTATATATGATACATAATTGTATTCTAACTATCTAAATATATTTGTGATCCATAAGAATTCCTGTAAATTCAGGCCCTAATGATGGAAAACATTTTAGTACACTGGGGCCTTGGGAAGCTCTTCATAAATAATCTCTGCAGCTCAGCTCAAGCTAGTGATTGAAGAGCACTATCTGAGAAGTGTGAAAATGCTGGCGCTGTTTCAGTGACCAGTGGCTTTTAGCTTCTGGAACAGACACCTTTAGAAATGAAGAGGTTAATAAAAACTTTTCAAGAAAATTACAGGAAATTATTTAGTGTATTATTTAATATGACTATTGCTGGATTTCTATCTTTCTTGGGCTACTGGAACAGCTGATGGGCATCAAATTAAGGTTATAAAGTGCAGGTACAATTTCCGTCAGAGAAAAAGACTTATTGTAAAAGGAAAGATAGAACAAAATAGCTCCAGTTGCACTGAAAAATCAGTGGCACTAATCACGCTAGAAAAGCAATTTGGAAAATGCCCCAAACAGTCATTGTCACAAGGAGGTATTAAGGGCACCAGCACCTTTCTGAATCATTAATTACTATGTCTACAGCTAATTATTTACTGGTTCCTGGTAGTTCCTCTGGAGGTAATTTTACTGAGTAGAAAGGATCAAATTGTGGTTACTAGTAACTATGTAAGTAGTGGTAATTTGTTGTTCCAGACTGTTTCTCTTTTGCCTTTTCATCAGCAGCTTGCAGCAAATACAAGGCCGTCTTGTCATTGTTGCCTGTCATTCATTGTGCTGGTTTGCTTGTCTCAGAGCAGAAAAGGTAAGGCAAATGCATGTTCTAAACAAGTGCGTTATACTAGTCAAGACTGTAAATAGAGACGGGGCATTAAAGTACCTCCCACTGAACCACATAAATAGCTTTGTCGAAACACAAACTCTCTAAGGAGAAAAATGTTTCCAGCTGAACTAAAGGTCTTTAAAAAGCAATTGCTCACTGATTTACACTATGTATTCTTAAAACAAAGTAAGAATGCCCACACATAAGGGAGGGGGTGCATTGATGAAGTGTTTCTCTCATTTAGACAAGCTTTCTTGTTGAACTGATCTTGTTTTGAGCTGCTTTTAGCATTCTGTGCCACAGTTAACAGCTTCAAATATTTATTTTAAAAGGGAGAAAATTATTGTTAATTTTATGTTGGCAAACAGCCAGCCCATGCTTCATTTGGGAGTTAGCAGAGAGAGACAAGTATAAGAAACATCTTGCTATCTAGTGGGCTGGTAATTGTATTATAATCAATTTAACAAATTGGGTGTAAAGGAAATATGCTTCACAAAGGAAATAGTTCAACCCTAGTCTTGAATCTCAGTCAGTGTCCACTCACCAATTCTTATATCACACCTTCTCCTTCTCCAGCCAGAACTCTAACCTCATATCCTTCCCACTATGTGGTTTGGGTTTTTTTAACACTTCTCCCCTCCTCACTCCTCCAGCTTCCTCTAGCTTCCTCTCACTCTCTTTCCTTTCATATTGGATGCCCTTATTCCATTATTTCTATTTTCCATGCCATTTCTAATTCTTCCTCCAACTTGTCCTCACCAAGACCTCCAAGCCCAGCCACGTGCACCGTGGTTATTCTTTTTATGCAATGACACAGGCAATGTGACTCACAGGTGACTTCTCCTATTTAAAAGAGAGCTACCCTATCTCATGTATGTCCAGGGAGAATATCCATCACAGAGGCAGGTAGCAGTGAACAGGTGAACAGTGGCAGACAGAAGGCAGAGTAGCTCAGGTAAGCCAGGCCAAGAGGCCCACCAGAAAGATGGATGCCAACCATCCCTTGGGTTGCTTATGACTAAAGCTGGTGGGAGCAATCATACACTAGTGCTAGTCCCTTTGAAACAAAGAAATTATTTTGGTTTAATCTTTGGGAATGACAGTCTAATCTGTTTCAAGGCTCAGGAACACCCAAACCAGAATACTTTGGACTTGCTGATTTGAACTGCATGTCTAGCTAGCTGGGGTACTGCTAATGAAAAACGTGTTCAATGCATGCTAGCTGCCACAGTCTTTATGAGTTAATCAGAGATCCCATGCTCAGTGTTATCAAGGCTAATATACCAGTTAATAATACCAGCTCAGATAGAGAGTTAGGGAGTGCAGATTGACCTAGCTACATCTGGATTGCACATCGAAGGTTTTCTTGCATCCCTGTTAACTATATCTCTGTCCTCCTCCTGCTACAGTCCCACCAATTATAGGCAAATTTATTTCTGCTTATTTGTAATTATTTCTGAACCTATAGCTGTAGCTTTAGATTGATCAATTCTATAGCTTTAATTTGATTTAATTTTCACATCTTTTCCTGCCAGCAATAAAGACTCACTGACTATTCCTCATGTAAGAAAAACATTTCATTTTCATTAAATCTGAACATCGTTATATGCACTGGTAAAGGGGTTGAGCTTTCCTACATAAGCAAATACCTGCTTTCAATTCTTTTAGCTGTCCAGAATTTATTTCACTGAACAGAAGGGCTTAGTCAAATATTAAAGTTGGGTTCTGCAGAAGGAACCTGTTTGCCTTCAGCTTTCACTGGATTTATCACAACTCCATTTGCAGCACATTTTGGAAGAACATATTTTAAGACATATTGCTGTACAACAACTAAATCTTAGTGCTGATAAATCACAGATCTCATATTTGGTCTGAAAAGGCAAGAAAAAGAGAAAGGAAGAAGGTCTCTGAAAACTTTTACAGCTGGCTAAGGGAGAAGCATATGGAATTATAGAAGGACCGTATTTCTCCTGACAGTTAATAACAGCTTTCACTTATAGAGCAGCGTTTGTCAGGATAGATCCCAAAGTGCTTTACAAAGTCCAGCTACTATGTGCACAACATCACTGAAATGGACTAAGCTATCCTCTGGGAGAAAAGGGCAGCTGGGATTGTGGAGTAAAGGGTTGTGTGATATTGGATACGTATGAAAGTTTTGTTGTTATAAACTGGAATACTAATTCACATCAACAAAGAGCTTCCTTGGGTTTGTAAAGGAAAGAGGCATCTTGACAAACAATTGGCCTACATTGCACTGAATGTGAAAGGAAGAGAGATTTCCTGACAAGAACATAAAGAAAAAAATTGTACTCTCTTAAAAAAATCAGGGAAATCTTTAATGAGAATAGGATCATGTTCAAGAGAAATATACTTTGTCTCGAATGGCTCATGAAAACACCATCTCCTAGTGTACTCAATGATTTCAGCCTAAGAAGATATGCCCAAGGTCTGGTTATGCCTGGATCCTTGTAGTTATAGGCAGTGCAGTCCTCACATTCAGACTACTAAATTCCTTCTGTCAAGGTTTTGTCACAAGCTGTAGTTGAGATATGGATGAAGAAACTAGTGTCATAAAAAAAAAAAAAAAAAAAAAAAAAAAAAAATGTAAAAAAATATCACGTCATAAAACAAAAACATGTTGCTTGGTATCCATGGCAACTTCAGAAACCAATGCTCTTTAACAGCCTTGCCTGGAATCATGTAAACTGCTTTGATAAAACATGAATCGTGGCAGATGGATATGTGAAAATAAAAATAACTTCGCATCCAATCTATTGCCCACACGGGACACCCTTGAAATACAGTGTGAGTTATATAACCCAATCAGGAATCATTTTGTTCTGAGACCAAGATAGAGGTAGCATTTTTTCCATACATCTCCACAGAGTTAAGAACTGTTTCAGCAGCAACTGTGTAATAACTAAAGCCTAGCAAGCAAATGCTCCCTGGCACTCTCTGAGAAGTAAATCTAACCCTCAGCTCCACAGAAGAAGAGCTGTGATTCTCTTCTGCCAGGAAAGGGACTAGTTTTGGGCTTTGACACAATTTCATGGGTAGAGCACCTGCTGCATGGCATACGCTAGAGCCCCAGATTTTCTTTCTGTAAGCAAGAATCATGAAGGAACAATGACAGAGGTGAAAAAGGGGCCAGAGACACATTAGGCCAAAGTAGCCTTCCCCAAGCATGTGGTAGAATATAGTTTCACCGATTGTTTTTTCCTTCAGAAAAGAAAATCTACATTCAGCTCAGCATAAGCCTTCATTGAACTAATTGGATAACAGTTTAGAACCTGGGTGTGAAAGCACCAGATTGCAGGCTACTTCTTTGATTTCAATAAGCTTTCCATTAAGGGAGCTATGTGTCTCTTTATATTTGACATTTGTACAATGGCACTTGAACAGGAAGGTATCCATCACTGCAGGGAATGAGGACAAGAAACATGTGGGAGAATTAGGAACTGCTTCAGAACCTGAATCAACAGTTCTCGTAAGCAGATCTCGTATTTATTGAGAGATTGTGTGCTCTGAGCAGACATGGAGCCCCCCCTGGATAACGGCATCATCTGTTCAGTGCATGAAAAAGCACCCTCATCACTGGCTCTTTGCAAGGCAAGAACCATGACAGTGGTCTTTATTTCTTATATCTCCTGGAAATTAAACTATCAAATCCATTTGTTAAGAAGTCACCAAACAAAGGTTACTTTTGACCTTTACAAATCTGAAAACTTGAAGCCAAAGTAACCCAATTTTAGGAAATGTAGAATTTCAACATAAAGGCTCTGGATTAACATTGCCATCCCCAAGACTGGTGTGCTCTGAGAGGCATCGTTCATGAATGGCAAAAATATCCCTTTCCTTGGGAACACACATGGCTTTTTTTCTTCATCTTAGTGTTATCAGATAGTAATATGTAGTCTGTCTTCACCACAAGCTTATCATATAACTAACAAAACCAAAGCAAACAAACACCTAAAATGTGTACTTTGCAATTAGGACCTCTTCCACTGGAAATGCCATGCCTACCTCTCATTTCCCTCTCTTCTGGAAAGCTCCTTGGCTCTTTCAAAAGATGCAGGTCACATGAACCCCAGGAAGAGTTGTTTTAAGTCAGAATGGGGTCCAGTCCAGAAATGAGGTCAAATGCAATTGTTATGTTAGTGAAACATGGTGACTTCAGGAATAGGCTGTGTAAACACTGAAGGCAATGTCGTGTTTCATTGTCAAAGTGCACTAGGGGTTGATCTCACAAAGCTGTACTGTCAATTAATCACAACTGGAGAATGGCAGTTTATATTACCCCATACCTGATGAAGTCACAAATGAACTCAGCAAGTGTATGAAGAGACCCCATGGTATTTCAGGTTAAAAGCCCTTTCTGTCATTTTGCTAGGTTCTAGCCTGTTGCCTTCTGAGCAAGTACTTTTTCTTAATAGTTTATTTAATGGGACATAATTGTATTTACTTTATTTTAAAGACAGAGTCCAAAATTTACTAGTCTTTATTGCAAATGCATAAGACCACACTCTTTTTCAGCACTATTTTATCTACTGGAAAACAGCTCTGAAGACTGGAGTTCTTCCCTGTTACCAGATAGGAAAGAATTATTTTCTTCTCCACATCTGCACTTTTCATTCCAGTTCTCCTCTCCAGTCTCTTTGGCTCCATCTTGTGATATGCTCGTATTAGAGTCTGTACACTGTAATCGCCATCTCCCTTTTGCTATCTCAGAAAGCAATGTTGTTGTTTTTTTAATAATCAGCAAGTTCCATTTGCAGCAGCTCAGGGCCCTGAAAAACAGTGGGAGCAGAGAAAGGTCTGGCAGTATAGTCCCTTTGGGTTTATCTCAACATAAGAAATAAACCTGGACCCTTATGAACACTAGTAGTGGAATTTTTAATAATGGTGGATATTTTTAATAATAACGACAATGAAAATAAAAATACCAGTTCTTCACAATGTTCTTACATGAAGGCTCAGAGCAGCTTAATATAACTGATTAAAACTGTGTAAATAATACTTCTAAAACATTGTTAATGTCATTTTTTTGGTATAATGTGTTTTTGCAAACTGTGTGTGAAGGAAGTGAAGCAAATGATGATGTCATATTTCTAAAGTAGTAAAGGTAATAAAAGCAGTAATATATATTATTAACTAGTGTGTGCAATTTCCTGAAAACTACAGTATCACATAATTCTAAAAATATTTTATTTTTGTTTGTCTTCCTCATGGGGATAGAATAACTGCATAATTAATGTTACATACTAGTGACACTGGAAATAAACTGAAAGGAAGAAATAGACTCCTGAGCTGCTTTAAACTAGAAATACAGTGCAGTATATGTCAAGATCCAGTCTACACTCTGTCAAAATTAAAGTATGTCCCAGAAAAACAGACTGAGCCTGATTCCAATCGCAGAGACATTGGTACAAATTTGGACGCAAACTTGCTGAAATCACTGGTGTGAGATAGAATCTTTCTTTTTATGTTCAGAGTTTGTCACAGAAAGGATTTTATGGTAGGAAAAGGAAATATGAGATTACTGTCTATTTAAAATTATCCTTTTGAAACATAGGCTTTCTTATGCTTTGTACACATACAGCTGTAATGAACACTGCATACAAATGCACACAAGACTTTTACAACATACAAGGCTTTTCTGAAGGCCACTTCAAGACCTCACACCTAAGCTGCAAAGGTCTCCATGCTGCATCAGTTTAGGAAGCACACCTCAGCTGTTTTGCCAAAGCTTTACTATTAGCCTGAAAGCAAAGAAAACACAACAAAACCCCGTCATCTTTTTCCACGTCATTTAGTTTTCTTTCCTTTCAACCATTTTCCTGTTTTACTTTGGAAATCTCTTTACTTGGCTTTCATATTTCCTGCCTGCATCACTTCCTGTGCATCACTCACATCCTGTCCACTTCTCCCTTGCAGGTGACATCGCCTTTGCTAGAGAATCTTTGCTTTGTGTACTGCAGCACATCCTGCTCTGCTCTCTGTCTCCCTCAGGCCCAGGAGCCATCCATTTCCTTGGGAACATTCCTGTACTGAAAAAGATTGGCGTCATCCTTCATTGCAAGCACTTGGAGGCCTCTGCTATGCATAAGCACAAAGAGAGGAAACAAGGGGAATTTTAAACTTTTGAGGAATATGGTAATTTATGAGAGACCAGCATTTGGAAACAAAAGCCAGTGGCAGCACTAGAGGGTCAAGAATAGTTTCCTCATGAGAAATGGAGATGTTGACACCACCAGTCTTTTACCTTCAGTCAAGCTTATGAAAATAACTTTCACCAGAAGGGCTAAATGAAAAAGAAATATTTCTAGACTTCCTAATCACAGTTTGTCTCAAAAGCCAGAGAAGGAGTGCTGTTGGCATCACTTGTATTTTCCAGTGTCTTATTGTAAATATAGATGATTGTTCTTTTTATTGCATTTCCTATATGCAAAAAAAAGTGAATGTGGTATAAAAGGAAAAATTATGAAAGTAATGAAAAGAAACATGTCAAAAAGAAGCTGTCTTTTCAAAGATCACTGGCTCTAATACACCCATCTCTGTATGTAGTTTTCACATGTCAGCACTATTAAAACCACCAAAAATTTGTTTAATCTATAATTTTGTCCTCAAAAGAAAAGAAAAAAAAACCAACACCCCACCTGTCCTTTCTTTTAGAGTATGGCAACAGCACTCTATTATGATAGTACTGCTCAAAGATAGGCAGTGGGAACCACCAACATTAGCAATTCTTTACAAACTGCTGCTTCCACCCATGATTTTTATTGAAAGCCCTTTTACCTTAAATTCTATCTTGATCTTCTTTTTTCTGTCCTTTCTCCCATCCCTTTCTCACCACCAAGAAAAAAGAATAGCAACATTCTGTAATAAGAAATAATGTTCTGTGGGGAGAATCCCAGAATGCTGCAGTGTTCACAAGCACTGACAAACACTTATGACAGAATGGTTACTAACAAAAAAATTATTTCGCATATACCATCCTCTGTGTGTCTTAAATACCAAGTGTTGAGTGACTACACCAGCCGAACCAGTGCTTTGTGGACAACTTTCTGATAGGCTCCATTTAGATACATGCTCTGACTTGCTTACAGTAAGTATGTATGTCGTGCTTCTTCAGAGAAAGAGGTGAAAGCATTCATGTTTTTAGAGTAACACATTTCCCTAACCAATTTTTCTACTCATGCCTTTTCATCTGAGAGTTTTGGCTGAACCTTGAATGGTGGGCATGTGCAAGAAGTGCTTTCATATGAAATACTGTCGATATGACCTCAAACTCATTGTATTTTTTGCTTCTTATTTTCATAAGACTATTTTTTTGGCTCTTTGCCCAACCTAGAGAAGCAGGAAATGGGAGTATCAAAGATCTGACATTCCTTCTTGTGAAAGGAAGGGAGAGAATACATTCTACCTCATTTTTTTCTGAACACAACGTCCTCTCCCCTTTTCTCTACTAATTTTGTGCAATTCTGTTATATTTCAGCCTTCCCTTCAGACACCCATTTGGGTCCTCTGTGCATTTCTAATCACAGAATTGATGAAGAGGTGGGAGCATCTTCTTCTGCATCAGGTATCAGTGCACTGTGCCAGTTTATGTGTGTGGCAGTGCTTTCAGTGTCCTGCATGAGACACCATGAACCAGTCTCACTTCTTTATAGAAGGTATAATACTGCTTAAGTGCCCTATTGAAACACAACCCTCTTTTATTTCTCCAGCTTTTACTTTACAGAGCCCTTAAGATAAAACATCTCCCGAAAAAAAGAGCCAATTCTTGTTCTCACACCTCATGAAATTGTCCCTGCTTCCTTAAAGGTTTCACAAAAGTCTGTGCTACTGGTAAAAGCCCAACCATTTGAGATTTGCTAGCCTGAAAATCTCATGCTTTAGGGTTATCATGTTCCCATAGCTCCAGTCAATCACCTCTGCTGGAGACAGGTCTTTGCTGGTAGCACAAGGCACATCAGTTAGGCTCCAGTAATGAGTTGCCCATGCAGATCAGCATCCCATAAAGAAGCATAGCTATATCCAGCTGCTGCTCTTAAAAATGAACCACAACTTTGGCGACAGCGAAATTTTCTTTCAAGTTCATACCTGAGGATGATAATGCATATAGCACAGAGGTGGCCTGGACCACAGGTTCTACAAACACAGCTGTTTAAAATATGACAGGTGATTTTAATGTTTTTAGTCTCCACGTCTTTCAAGTCAGGTGGCTGGTTCCCAGATGAGATCAAAGCTAACAAGTAAGGGATTAGTCATAAAATCTGTGATGTGAATTCTTTTGAGGACTGCACTCTCTGTTTTATTTGCTCCTTTATGTCAGGCAAAGAACTGGACTCAGGCGATGCAAAGCTCCCTTAATCTGTCACCTCTGAGTCTTCATCAGGTAGTCTTACTGAAAGTCAGCAAGTCTGAATGAAGTGGAATATGCAAGATTTTAATAGTGTGCCCTTATGGCCTTTTTTCTTTTTTTTTACCTTCCCTTTAGATGAATGATTCTTGCCCTCACTTCCATCCCGGCTTTTATTCTGCAACATGTGGCTATTCTATTCTGGAAATAATGAAACTTGTATTATGAAAATTACTTTTGAAAATATAAATTTGTGCAATTTTTCATTGGTCCACTGCTGATTTCTGGAGTCATATTCACATCTTGGGTAATTCCAGCTGAATTATATAGGGGATGAATTGGCATATTTGGCTAACGATTCCTTTATTATTATTGATTTTTTTTTGTCCTGCCACTAACTTTAGGTTTATATTCTGCATGCACATAAAGATCTCTTGCAGAAGCAGCACTAAAAGGAGATTTTGAAAATGTTACTTTACCTCTGGCCAGCATTAATTGCACTGGCTTGCATTTTTCAAACCTTTCTCGCTGTTTCCCTTGTGACAGATGTAATGCATATACTGGAGCCAACTATTTACAGCCATCTCCTTTCCCTCCTTTTTGGCTTGTACACACACCCCTGAGGAGTGTGCACACAAAGCTCAAGGAAACCATTAGCTTAGGCTTCAGTGAATACAGAAAGCATGAGATTTACAGAACTTGCCAGCAAAATTCATTGTTCAGTTCCAGAATACATTATGTTGTTCCTGGTTGTGGTCTAGGGGTTAAAGCAGGAAAACCGGATTCCAGAGGACTGGCTTCTTTCTCACAAAATTGTCCTGTCTAAAGTTTCTCTGCCTCAGTTTATACTTTCTAAAGTAATAACTGTAATTCACCTCTCCCCATGTACTGCCCATACTTCTAGTACTCTTTGGAACTCTAAAATGATGATAGGAAAATTATTGCAACAGCATGTGGGCAGGCAAAGAGGTGACCTACAACATACTGCACAACTGGGAAAACATAGGAAAGAATAGTCAAATACAATGGAAAAGCAAGGCTATGTAAGAAAGATGAATGTTTATAAAAGGTTTTAAGAAATACTACAAAAGCTGTTCTTCTCATTTCTGTCACTGGCCAGAGCTCAGATATCCCAGAACATGATACTCATCTCCTTTGATCTCTCCCCTCTGCCCCCCAGCCTGTAACATAGAGTTAAATTCCACAAAGACACATGATTTCCTCAGAAGATATGTGTTTAAATGTATGCATATATATGTATAAATATTGTGTGGGTAGCAGGATATGAATTCTCTCTATTCTCATTAGCCCCTTCTTCTGAGCCAGTGTGACCTTATGTGAGCAGCTGGGATCTGCTCCTCTGGGACTTCAAGCTTCAGCACAAGATAAGGACCCTTTTCTCCTCCTCTATCCTTTCCGTTGGGTAGTGTCCTATTGCAGCACACCACCAGTGCTCAGACAAGCCCCGCAGATGGGAACAAGGCAAGGGGAGAAAAGAGAGACATGCTTCTAGCACCTTTTCTCCTGCTGCTGAAACACCGAGTCTACAAAAGGATCATCTCAGCCAGTCCTAGAGGAAAAGGAGCAGGGCTAAGCTTGGCTATTCATAGTTAACTGTTGTGGATACCATGAGATCACAACACAGTTTACAGCCCCTCATTTTAACTTAATTTATCATGACATGCATTTAGAAAAGCAATACAGTAGCCTTAGCGTTTTACTCATCTTGATTGCAGTTGTTACAAGACACACCTTTCACTTCAGGCATGAAATCCAGCCATCTTGCTAAATTAGAACCTTTTCATGATCAGTTTGTGGTTGGCACAGCTCTCAGATGATAGGCATGTGAAGCTACAAGTCTTTGGCCTTAATCAAAACCCCCTGTATTTTTCCAGAGATTGCTACTGAACATTTCCAAGAACTGCTGTCCTCTGCCCCTTTCCTCTCTGAGACCTTCCAAGTAATCTGCTTTTTAACATGAGCAGAGACAGAGGCTTGCAAGAAGTCCATAACTTCCTTTTTTGGGCTCAGAGAGGTCCCCAGCACTGCAGAATAAGCACATGAACTTATCCTGCAATTTATGTTGTCTCAAAATGTTCATACCCAGGCAAAAAAGTTCATACCCAGGCAACATCCTGAAACTCATAGATAACAGTCATTGAACTCCATGTAATGTCTTCTGCTTAACGGATAGCATATAGTTCCTTAGCTCCCTGACTCTGCAGTTAATGAATGATGATGTATTCTGCTCTATTTTGCTTCCCTCACACTCCCTGCCATTCAGTAGGACAATAAGCAGTGAGGATTTCCTGGAGTTTCAGGAATAAATGTCATTCAGTCTTACTCACGCAAATAATTTCTCCAGCAGTGGATCTCTCTTTCTCTCTCTCCACACTTGCACACAGACTAAAACTACAGATTAGATGCACATATATTTTGGGGAAGTACATGCATTACATCCACACCTGTTTGCCAGACATGGAGAGTTTTTGTTAAAAAGCTGAATACTCTGATGGCAGAGGAAAATGTTCTGCAACACGATGACAGCTGGATGCAGGAAGAGCTACAATCTGCAGCTCAGGACTGGCAGGAATCTGAGCCAGTGCCATGGCAACAGGCATCAGTACCTGTCAGGAGCTGGGGAGTCACGATATTCATGGCTTGTGCTATTGCTGTGCATTCGTGTCACAGACATTGAGGCCGTATTGCAGTTTACATTACAAAGACATGCTCCCTTTATAGTCCCAAAGTCCTTGGTGGACTTTGACATTGAAGGTTGCAAAACCAGATTCCCTCTCTAAATATTCAAACTGTGTTTAAATCATACCTATCAGAGCTCCTAAATAAAAATTAAACCTGACTGTGGCTGCAGGGATTTGTGGAAGGAAAAAAAACATAATCACTCTTTGCTAATTGGTAAGCAATTAGCCAGTTATACTACAGGACTTTTGAAGCATGTTAAACTGACTAAGAGACAAAGCTGATCTGTGAACAAAATGGCTGGATGTTCGGTAACCAGTTAGAGAAGGAAAATTGGCAGCAGCTGGGAGGCTGTCGGGAGCCAGACTGGTGTCACACAGAGACAGTTTGGAGCAGTGATGGTTTATCAGCTTGTTTTGTTAAGTGTGAGTCAACTCTAGGGATTTAAAACTATGCATATATACATATATTTATTAAATATACCTTATACATATAGTATATATTTAATAGAGTAATATATATGTATGCAATATATAATACAATGTATATAATTTTGCTTGGTATTTTAAATCAAACTAAATCAATTGTTTAACCAAAATTCTTTGCTTAACTATCACATTTGAAAACACAGTAACTTACAAAGTACTGTTTGAAAGCATTTCTCCGTTTTCAAATATGTTATGCTCTAATGTATGAGAAGAGCACTCTGTGACCCATACTCTTACCCTCTCAGAGCTGTAGTGTTGCAAAGCATAATTTGGCTTCATGCAATAATTCCTCCTGCAATTGGATGTGTAGTTTATTTTTCTGCAATTGAGGCTACACACATATGTTGTTCAGTAAAAGACAATATCTGGAGATAAACTCAATGACCAGCAAACCCATCCAATTAACACAAAGGTAATATTTATCTCAGGGGAATTTTATAAAACAACCACTGTTGCTTTAGCATTTTCAAATGTCAGAGGGCCACAATCTCCCATGCTACAAAACAGCTATGATGAAGAGTGTTTATTGGTAAACCGTGAGTCACATCTGATCATTTGGATTACAACAGTGGCCTCAGCATAGGAAACATCACAGAAAATCCCGCCACAAAGCCACTTGAATAGTGAGTCGTTGCTATGATTACTCAGGAGAGCAATCAAATCTGCTAAACTTCAAAAAAGGTCTCCTGGGTTGTCTGTCCTCACGGCATCAGACACACTGGTTCCCCCTTGCTGAGAACCAGCATTAAAGGAAGAAATCTTTTTTTTAACAAACTGGGAAGCAAAAATATTGAGACAAAGTCTGAAAGCTCTCAACATTATTAAAAGTCAGGTGGATGCAAGGAGTTAGGTCCTCTTCTAAGCGTCCTCATTCATGTGGTTCACTCTGTGAAGAGGTGAAGTCACTCACTTCTGGTGAAGTCAAAAGAAACATTAGGAGAACAAGGAGGATTTTCAGCACAAACGAAGGGTTCTAAGCCTGCCTTAGTAACAAATGCTACTACTTTATCAGGTTTACTGAAAGAAATTTATGCAGGAAAGCATAAATATATGTAAAAATGTAAATGCTGTAGGTGCATCTCCTTCAGTAAAAAAATATGTAACTACCTATTTCTCACATTTTTTCTGGTGTTTTGATTGCTTCTTTCTAACTTTTCAGCCAAAAGTTTCAAGTGAAATCATTGGCTTTGGCTGAGCAATCAGCCTCTAATCAAGATTCCCTGGCAATAGAGCTTTAACATATATATTTTCTACTATCTTAAATATGGAATATGACCAAAATCATCTCAGTCAAAATTCCAGTTGGAGCTGCCTGACAGATTCACACCCATTTAATGAACTCGAAGCCTTGCAGGTCCACATCCACCTAATGAACTCAGTGTATATTTTCTGTTTAGATAACCTCTGGCTATTTCTAAGTAAAGTTTTTTTTTTTTTTGTTCAGGAACCCTCTTTTAGTCCGTCTATTAACGCTCTCTAAATTGTCTACAAACTCTCATTCATTTGTAACAGAAAATGAAATGGGAGCTCTGGATCCACAGTAGCGGGGTAGAAGGGACAGATGCTGGGAGGAGGAGAGGAGTGTAGTGCAAGGCTAAGCCCAGAGCAGAGCTGTTTTGTACAGGGAGCTGGTAGGAGCTGCCTGGGCTGTGGCTGGTGTGCAGGCATCAGCACCAGCTGCCCACAGCTTTACATGACACAGTTGGCACTGTTGATTTAAACAGACTGATGAATGTGACCTCCTAAATGAAATGTTAGTAATTATGCAGTATAGACAGAGAAGGCTCGTATTAAAAGCATTTCATAGCAGGTCTCTTTTTTATTTTTGTTTATTTGTTTCTTTTGAAAAGGAGAAGATGAGCTAATTTTCACATGAGTTCTTGTTTGCTAACACACATACTGAGTAGATAGTCCCTATCGAGTGACCTTGGCCCTGTATCTCCTGTACTAGTTCTTCCTGGGGAAAAGAAAAAAAACCAAACCTACCCAAACCAACCAAAAAACAAAAATCATCAGCTTTCAAGTGGGTGTGAAAAGGATGAAGACGAAAGAGTGAGATGTCAATAAGCGTTTTCCTTGTTAAACTGTGATCACTGCTTGTGTTAAAATATGGAGAAGACCTAAAGGGATACAGTTGTCCTTCATGGAAGATTTATCATAGAAAGATACTCCATCAGCATCTCATTAGTAATCATACTTTTGATCTTTCTTCAGGTTTTAGTGGATTGACATGCCCTTATGTAGCTGTTGCTGGTGTTTGAATAAACTATTTTTGCTTAACATCCAAGCTTCAGAAAGAATTAAAGAGAGCTCAAAGTCACAAGGCTCTCTGTCGCTTCCATCCAAACAGTGACAAGGCAAAAATATACCCATTGTAAGTGCAAGTGGAAAGGATGTCAAAGGAAATAAAGTACTGTCATGTTCTTATGAACAATAACAATGTGAGGGCTACTCATCACTGAAAAATAGCCACAAAGTGTCTGCTGCAATACTGAAAAGTGCTTGTATCAGCCATAGGAACAAAAGATATGAACCTCTTCTGAACATGTTATTTGCAGGGATTTTATCCAGTACATAAATTATCATTTAGTGTTGTTTAGATTCATGTAACACTAAAAATAGAAGATAATAATTAAGTAATTTTTGTAGCCTCTAACTATACACTATAATATCATCAAGACCACCTCCCACGGACCTTTAGAAAACTAGTAGCATAATAGGCAGTCATTAAAATGTGTATATAAAGCTTAGAGCTATTTTAGACTCTCATTACCATGGTACCTAAGAGCTTTTTAAGGTAATTGCACAAGGATTTCCCTAGTGGACTTCATGTTGGTTCTTGCTCTCTCCCTCACTTGAGTATAGAAGCCTTTGTGTTGGCTAGAGAGGAGTCAGTTAAATGTGCAGAAAATCTGTATACAACTGAATGTGTAGTCTCCACAGCTCCTTTTCGCTTTCTGAGGAGTTTCTGTTGGCAGGAAAAATTTATAGCCACCTTTTCACCTTCTCATTTGTAAAAAAGGAAATGTAACTATCAGAAGATGAATTGTTTAGTTAAAATACCAGCAGCAGAATAGTGTCTGTGAGAGAATGGGGCATTTCAGAAATCACTCATTGCTCTCCCATAGCTCAGATACATAAGAAGAAACAAAAGAAGTTGAAAGCTCAAAGGGGAGCAATAATTTAATCAAATTGCATCATGAGATTATTGTAATGAGACTATAAAGCACCTGGGAGAGCCAGAATATTACTATCTACACTGATAATGGTGCTTGCATGCCATAAGATCACACACTGAAGTGAAAGCAACAGGCAAATTGTGGAGGAATAAAAAACAAGAACAAGAAACATTAAAAAATAGAGAAATAGTTATTTCTTTTAGCTGGTTGTACAATTAAGTTAACCTGTTCACTGAACCAAACTGAACAGAATAACAACAGAAAAATTTCTTTAAAAAGGAAAACATCCTAAGGCAATGTAAAGCTTTCCATATTTGCTATTTTCTTTAAGTTTCTCTGTTTCTCGCTGATGATGTGACTGAGGAATCTGACTACAAGTCAAATACCTTTCCAGTACATTTTTATAATCTCTGTACACTTGTGTATCTGAGCGATCCTTTTTTTTTTTTTTTAATATATATATATATATATATATATAGTACCTCTCTACATTGTACCTAAAAATGTCTTAGTTTATTTTCACTGATGTACCTCAAAATGTTAATGTTTGCCTGGTATAACAGCAAAATTTCAGTGGATATTTCTAGAGCCATAATGATCTAAATCAAAGTTCTGTTACAGTAGAGATTTCCTTCACTTTCTGTGGTGGCTGGGATTTTGCCTGGGATTTTTTTTTGGTATTTTTCCATTTTTGATGTCTCCCTTTTGACTTGTTTGTAACAGGAAACTTTTGCCAATACATGCAAAAAGTTTATTACAGGTGGAAAATTACCACATTCCTGATTATATCTCTTTTTCTGAAATTCCTACCTGGTCTGAATCTATTTATGACAGGATTTTTCTTCAGCTCTTCATTACTTTTCCATGTGTTTTCCAGCTGTTTGGTCCAAGAGTATAGATATATTTTTTCTGCACTGTGTGTTGATATGAAATCAGTGATGCAGTTTGGCTTGTCACTGATGGCTTAAAGCACTGATGGCCCTGAAGATCAGGGATGCAACCTTAAAAGAGATGACTCCATATCTGTTGGGATTACAATACCAAAACACAAGTTCATGGCAGCCTCTTTCACTCAGAGATGTGTTTCTATACATAATGGAGCTTCTCTTGCTACTGTCTCTGTGGCTTGACTGGGAGTGAAAGATTAGATAGAGAGCAGTAGCTGAACTGGTGATATTTGAAAAATGTAGAAATTTTCAGTACTGGTAAAATAACATTTTCGTCATAGGATCTGACAGATTCACCTCTCTAAACCATGGTTGATACCTTCCATTAGCAGCAGAGTAGTTATTTTCTTTGGATTTCAGAAGCCTAAAGTTGCAGGCATCTTGGCAGAGCAGGTCATTGTAATACTCCAAAGGTTTCTGGCACTCTTCAGCTTGTTTTGATTTTCTTTTGTTGTCTCTTAGTCTACATTCTCTATTTGCCAGTTTATAGGCCATCCTACTTCAGTCATCTCTTACGGACCCTTATAAGTATTTTCCTTATGCCTATTCCCTCCAGCGACTGGCTTTTAGCTAGAGGAAGAGAAATGGCCAATTTTCAGTTATCTCTTTTGAACTTTTTGCTGAGATTTTTTTTAGAATAAAGTAACCTTTTTTAATACTGTCCAATAATTAATAACCAAAATTTTTAGACTCATGCAAAAATTAAAATTGTTCCATTAAAAATAAGGAAAATAAGTGAAGTAATTTTAAACATTTTAAATGATTGTAATGTCTTTGCTGTGCTTTTCATGACCGTGTGTCAGTAGTATTGCAGTCAGCTTAGTATCTTGCAGCCCTGGTCACACACTGCCCAGCTGGGGACCTGTTGTAGGTGTCCTCTGGCCTGGAGGTTTGCTTCCCATGGAAACCTGAATGTGATAGACATTAGAGGGGTTGTTATACACTCAGACCTCATAAAACTGTTTTTTGCCATGGTGAGATCTTTCCCACTGCATCAGTGTAGTATGGGTTTTGACATGGCTTTAGCTGTAGCCACCAATTGAACACCAGCCCCTTGATTCCTACCATGAGATGCCTTACAACTGAGGGAGAAAGGAGCTTTTATTTCACTTATTTGCTCTTTTCTCTTAGCTTTTTCCTAGACAGTTTCTCCTTGTATATTATCAATTGTCCAAACATGTAGTTGTGCTTTACAAGAAAGTTTCCTCCATGATGAAGGGAAAATCCAATGCCTTCTCCAAAATCAGTTCACAGATATATAGCTGACTCTGTTGGTGTATAAAATTATATTTGTTAGCAAACCTGATGATATAGGAAGGAATCAAGAAAAAAATTGTGTCTGCTAGCAAAAGTAAATTTCTACTTTTAGTTCATAATGACATAAGGCTGGTTTTAGTTGGCTTTGAAAGGACAGAAAAGAATCTGGGGATTCCCTATCTTCTTTTTCTTTGTACCTCCCAGCCTGCTTTAACTTTAAATCTGGTGCTCATAACTGTTTTAAAGAGTGCAGTCCATCATAGTACACATATATATATTGTGAGGATAAACAGTCTTTGGGGGTCATTTGTCTTAAGGAAAAGGTTATTTGAAAAGTCACTGAACTAAATAAACTATTTTTTTAATTAACCTGGGCATGATGAATGTAGAAGATTGTATTTTAAGTGCATAATGCTAGAAGCAAAAAGGGAAAACCACAGTCATTAAAAGGCTTTTATTTGTCTTAAATAATTTTTGTAATGTGGAAAATATTAATTATATGTCAGTCAAATACTCTTAAGTTAATCTTCCATGTCTACAGATAATTAGGGAGGGAAAGAAAAAAATAAATGTGTAAATAAACAAAGTTTTATGTTTACACATAATTTTATAATACAATAAAGTTATGTAGAAACTTTTAGTTAAGTAAATTAATCACAAAGCCTGAGGCATGCTCTGCTTCTTTATTAAATAATTTAGTCCTTTCAATTGTGTAAAATGTTAGATCTAATAAAGGACAGCAGAACTCACATTCCACAGATAATGAGGAATACAGTATTTAGTACATATTTAAAAGCTTAGGTCAGTCGTGATGTTATGGAGTTGCTAACTTTTGTTTCTTGTTTTCTTCAGTAAGTGTAATCTTCAATATCCCCATTAACTGGGGAGTTCAAGGGTATATATCTTTTAAGTAATTTCTATAAAATTTGTGCAAATGGATTTTGAAGTTAGCTGCTCATTGTAGCTATTCATTTAATATTAGCCAGGGTGATAAATAATTACAAATACACATCAGCTAGAATGATCTGAATTTTTTTGGCCCCACTTGAGTGGAAATACTTTGACTGGCAATAAGCAGATGTTTAAATATCCCTAGAGAGTTGATAGGCCTACATCAAAAGGATCTTACATCATTTAGGAGCTTAAACTTCATTGAAAGTCATTGACTCCAACTTTCTTCAGGGGTTTTGAGAGTTTTTTCTCCTATTTCTTCTACAGCTTTTCTACTCTTCAGGAACTGCAACTCTAATGTTCAGGATAGGTTTTAGAGGCAAGTGGTCCTGGGTCACAACCCAGAGTGGAAGAGGGAGGTGGCAAAAGGCTAAATCAGGTCACAGCATAAATCAGACATGGGGAGAGAAGAAGAGAGGGAGTACAACATTCTTAGCCTCAGGCCAAGGCTACCATGAGACTTAGAGTCTCACAAAGCAGCACAAATTGTTAGCTCACAGGAAGAAGAGGTGTAAGTCCTCAGCAGTGCTCAAGCTGGAGTGAATAACATTCTAATTTAATCTGGCCTTTTTCTTAACATACCTTTTAGAAGCCATAGCATCATGGAATTTTTTGTTTTATGTTTCACAGTTTAAGACATTTTTAGCTGTGGCATCCGTGCTAATCACTGTATCTGTTATTGATATCCTGAAGTGTTTGTATTATTGACAGTGCACCTGTTTACACACTTCATTCTCCAGCTCTGCTGACAGAAACCAGCCTATATGCAGTAATCTAATTCTTCATGGCTCCTTTTCTAGTGTCTCATGTTACTATGTTAACATTACCAGCAATGTACAGCCCCCTGTATGAGACAGTTTTCTGTTGCTTACTTGAAGTTTAACATAGGTTTCTCTGTGCTTCAGATGACAATCACTCCACAATATGAGTTTCAGTCAGATGATACATTAACTATGTATCCCCTAGTAAACATTCTGCATTCTATAGTCAATGTTCATGATACTGAGTTTGTATTCATTGATGCCCTTAATATCAATGGAAAACTTTATCTGGTTTCCGTGGGAGAAATACCAGACCCTCTAAGTATTTCAGTAACGTAATGCAAGTTATATGGAATATCTGATTCTATCTACTTCATTGAATTATGGTATCTTGTCCCTCAGATACTGTGTAAAATGAATTAAAAGGATAATAGTTGTGACAGAAGTAGTATTAACATGGACCACTAAAAACATGTTGCCTTTCAAACAGCCATGCACTTCAAAGTGTGATGCAAGCATGCATGGTGTTTGATTCACATGTCCCAATTATATAGATATGTGAGAAATCTTCAATTTATTTTATATCTTCCTTAATATATTATTTCCTCATTTGAGGGTCAGTATCTCTGGTGTGTCTGTAAAAATGTCCTTTGCACCTCTCTACATTCTGCCTTATTTATCAATTCTGAGAAATGGTTTATAGCTCCTCCTATTCCCACCACACACACATACAGGTAAAACTACAACCTGTCTTCTGAAACACACAAAATTTCATTTCCTGATTTTGTCCAGCTTAACTACTATTACAAATATCTCTGTTCACTGGTTCCTAGTAGTTACTAGCACTTGTCAAATGAAGTTAAGTTTTCTTTTTCTCTTCTGGGAATTGACCACGGAAAAAAAACCCTTTTTACCTAATTGGCCTTGACAGGATAACAGCAGACCTGTCATGCTGGCCTCAACAGTATTTCAGTAGGCTCATGTCACTGGTAATTAAATTTGTCTTAGAACTTGGATGAGTGTTAAACTACCATTGGGAAAGAAAAAAAAAAAAAAAGTAAACTACACTCTTACAGCTCACAATGTACAATGGTCTGTTCTCTCCCTACCAGAAATATCTGTTATGCCCTGATCACCTGTAAGGAATGAAACTCCCCAAACGCATTTCTATTTTTTTATATGTGGGAGACATTACAGAGAAGCATTTCTTTTTGTATTTTTGTGGTCATAGATATAGAAAGAAAACCAAAACAATTTCCCTGAGAATCTGAGTTTAAATTTTGTAGAAGACAATAAAGTGTACATGAGCTGCCTCAGCATAAAACAAGCACAGACCTGGAAAATGGGACAATTTGTTCCCCATAAAGTTTTTAAGTGGACCCACTGAACTTCCACTTGGAAAACTTATTCTTCTTGTTGCCCTAAAAATGGTCTCAAATATCCTCAATATATATATATATATATATATATATATATATATATTCAATACAGAATTTAGGCTCCTAATTCCTCCATAAGCCTTGAATACCTCAATATGATCAGAGAGTTATGAGCTTGGATGCTAGAATGGATCAGGATTTTTTATATCTATTGCCCTAGTCTGTGTTCTTTATCAAATTGCACTTGTAGATTTGAAAGGGCTTTGAAATTATTTATTATGATTACAGAGTGCTTGGATAGGATCTCTATGTTCTGTAAGAGGGTGTTAAGAAAAAAAACAGATTTCTCCCATACCAGCATTTACGGGTTTGTTGCCTGATTTCTTTTTTATTTTCAGGAAAGATAGGAGGTTGAAGTGACTGTGTGCACGTACATGTGCCTATGTGTGTTTGTGTGTACAAACATAGATATGTATGTGTACAGTATTCGGAGGTGATAAATAAACACAGCTCTCACTCTCTCTAGAGATTTTCCTGCAAAATACTTCCCTTAGAACATAGACTTTTTAGACTCAGTGGCTGCTTTTACCCAACATAAATCCCTAATTTTTTCTTCCTTCACCACTGAAACTACCTCACCTTCTGTCACCATGGTTGAGAAGATAAGAATGTAAAGGGAGTCTCAGATGCCCACCCTTAGTCTCCTTCAGTTTATTACTAGAAACTACATTTTATTTTAGGCAAAAAATGGTGACATATAAATACCCTTTTTTCTCCTGGGTTGTCCAAACTGGATCCTATGAACTTCCCTAAGGTTAAAAATCATAAGGCATTGCATTGCTTGGACAGAAGTAGCTCATAGATGACATATGGCAACTCTTCAGATATCCCATGTCACCACTGCAGTACACAAAGGGACAGGTTTTGGAGCTGAACCACCATGATGCAGACACAGGAGCTCAAGTAAAATAATTTCTTTTCACAAGCATGGATTCATGTTGACCCGGAGAGCCTGCCACATAATGTACATACAACATAGGAGACAGTTAAAGAGGTGATAAACTGCATGCAGCTCAGGAGCTGCTATATGACAACTCCTGCCTTATGCAATAGACTGGATTGGTCACAGAAAGTGTTTTAAAGCAGGTGTCAAAGTAACTTTTATTAAAGGGAAGGTAAATTTTGGCGACATTTAAAAAAAAACCAAACCAACCACAACCTATTTCTCAACAAATTTTGTTTTCTTTTTTTAAAAACAATTTCTTTCTAAGTTTTAGAATAGTTCATATTTTACATATTACTTTCCAATCAGCAGTAGCTTTTTTTTCAGAACTCTTAACCTTGTCAGGAAAAAGAAAAAATCCTAAGCATTCAATGTGATTTAATCCTTCTGTGTATCTAAATTATTACGTTCATGGAAACAGAAGTATCCAATTTTTCTGTTCCTGAGCACACATACCTAATTGTCTAATAGAGTATATTTGAGTTCCTTTGGGAGATTTCGAGAGGAAAAAAAAAAAAACAACACCCCTTCAATACATGCAGAAACTAAATTGGAAACAATCTCTAGCTGAATATTTGAATTGTTTCCAAGCCTCCTACTCTTGGCATATAACTTTTTCAATTTGAATTCTGTTTATATCCAATAAGATTCCTCTGCCTACAGCTATATGGCCATTCGAACCATGTCTAAGAGCAAGTTTATCCCTGAAATTTTTGACTATTCAGAAAGCTAACATCCCACGGCCTGTGTTATTGTTCTTTTGACTGATGGCTTGAAATTCTTAGAGATTCTAGGATCAGAAGACAACCATATTCCTTGATGAACTTGTGGGCAGGTGTACTGGCTCTGGCTGGGGTAGAGTTAATTTTCTTCATAGCAGCCCATATGGATTGTATTTGTGACTAAAACAGTGTTGATTACATACCAGCGTCTTGGCAGTTTATGAGCAGTGCTTGCACAACACTGAGGTTTCCTTTTTTGTGTGATTTCCTCCCCCCACCCCCCCTTCCCCCTCAGCCTGTACATCAAGTAGGCTGGGGGTACACAAGAAGCTAGGAAAGGACACAGCCAGGACAGCTGACCCAAACTGACCAAAGGGATGCTTCATATCAAATGACATTGTGCTCAGCAATAAAGGCTTGGGGAAAAGAAGGAGAAAGCAGGGACATTCATGGTTATGGCATTTGTTTTCCCAAGTAACCATTGTCTGTGCTGAGGCCCTGCTTCCCATGGAAGTGGCTAGACATCTGCCTGTCAATGGGAAACTTAATAAATTCCTTATTTTGCTTTCCTCACACGCACAGCTTTCCTTCACTTATTAAACTGCCTTTATGTCAATCCATCCTTATTTCTCTCTTCTGAATCCGTCTCCCATCTTGCCAGGGGAGCAAGTGGCCGAGTGGTTTCCTAACTGCTGGCTTGATCGACCCACGACAGCAGGTTAAATGAAGTAACAGCAAGCCATACAGAAAGTCAGAAATAAATAAATTAAAATCTGATAGTAGCTTCAAACCCTGCAACTCAGCTTCAGTGACACATCTGAATCCCTTTTAGGGCAAAGTTAAAAAGACACAGCACAGACCCCTGTGTTGCGTGTTACTGGTAGAGAAACGCTGGAAACCGGCACCATAATGTTCAACCACCAGTGGTTTAATCTCACCTGGTTGACTTTCCTTAGGAGAGGAGAGCAAGCACTCATGTAGCCAGGCACTGAGCAACCTACGCATTTCCTCTGAGATGTTAGTCTTTCTCTCTTCTCTGAAATACATGACTTTCTCTAAATGTGGACACAGCGCTGGTAGGGTGTTAGGCTTGCCAGACCAAAACCTGAGGTGAGGATCTGGGACTAGTAATGCAGATATCCTTCTTGTTATGCTAGTAAACTCAGTACTGGGGGGGGAAGGGAAAAAAATCTTCACAGGAACAATAGGACAAATAAAGAATCAACATGTATAATGCTCCAAAGTCAGACACACTGGAAGGAGTACTGCTACAATAAACACTTTTACTTTCTTGGGTACATAAGAATAAACTGTCTACATAGTTAAATCATGGGGTTTCAATAAACAAGCTACAAAAACATTATGTGCACAGGATTTTTCAGGTGTATAGTGCAAATCAGAACATCCCTGTTCACTAATCAATGCAGGACTTTAAACTCTGTTCCTCTGGTGTAAAACTCTTCCTTGGCTCAGGTAGGCAAGCCCCTCACTCTTAATCCTTGCCATCCATTTTCAAAAACAACACTTACTGCTAAGTACAATGTTAAAACAAACCTCCTGTTGCAGGAAGCCTGGGTGTTCAAGGGCAGAGTGACTGAGCCAAGGGAATCATATTTAAACTTAACAACTTAATTATCACTTCCCTAATTATTTTTCTCCTATGCAGATATTCACTAGAAGAGTGCAGGAACCAAGCTATTGAACAGGACTGGAGGTAATTAATATTACAAGTGAAAAATGTAGCCGGCAATACAATGCTTTCTTATGGTGGCTTCCTTACAGACATCAACAGCAACATTGCACAAATGATGTTCCTGAAAAAGTTCCTGTAATGACCCTTTGAGGAACAATACACAAATATGTTGTAAAAATTACAGGCTATTTCTTGCCTTTTTTTTTTCCTCTCAAAATTTTTGAGAAGCCCTGTTCTGTCTTCAATTTCATGCATTCAATTTTTGTACCAGTCCAGTCCAGCACAGAGGTACCATGGTTGTCCTTTTTGGCAATTTCATCTGCAGATACAAGGCAGAAAGAGAGTAGCACAAATGTTTCTTCAACATCCATGCTGATAGCATATTAAGTAGAAGAATACACACACTCATGACTGATCTTAGAGTTGATAAAAAGACATGCTGCTCTGAGATCTGCCATATTTGATCTGCCAACAAAAATTAAAATAACTATAGTCCTTTACCAAGTTATAATTTCTGTAAGGAAGGAATTATGGGAAATTATTTCTTGCTGGGAGGTCAGACTTGGGTAGATGTAATGAAGAACAACATGTGTACTTTCAGTAGTCCAAGAGGATGGTCTGGCTGTTAATTGAAATTGGGAGATCTAAATTTTACATCCTGCTTTGCTGCTGCCTTCTTTTATGATTCTGGACAAAATGTCTTTCTTTTGCTCTCATTTCTCTATCAAGACAGGGATAGACTTGTTCCACCATGCAAGATCAGGTACTGCTTTATGGCTACATGGGTAAGGTGGAAAAATGTCTACTCCTTTCCCAAAATATATTCCTCAGGATCTTCCAAGCATAAACAGGTCCCTGTAGTGAGTTGTTAAAGAGAGACAAATGAGGTTACTGGTGGGAGAAAGGGCACAAAGAAGCCCCTCATAGCAGTAACCAGCACAGCAACTGTCCCTGGCTTCTGTATGAGCAAGGTCCCTGCCTGCTCAGTGAACGAGTTGCAGGCAATTTTAGTCTTACAACCACTGCTGGACAGGAGGTCGGACAGCTGACTTGATGCCTGCCTTTCCTGGAGTGGACATTTTCACTTAAAGCACAACTTTCTACATTTCTGAGGAGTATGTTTGCTGTGGCTGTTTGTAAAAGTAGCATTTGTGTAAAAGTAGCATTTGTGTAAAAGTAGCATTTGTGTAAAAGTAGCATTTGACTAAAGACTAATAGAGAATTAGTGAGGAGTGACAGTTCAATGATGACTCAATCTAAAACACCCTTGTTATGCACAGAAAAGCTTACTGTCATAGAGGGAGGAACTAAGCAGGTGAGATGAAGTGAGACTTAAATCCCAGTTAAAGCACAGGCCAGAAAAGATGCAAAGAATTTTTGCATGGAGGCATAGTAGATCAGCATGCTCACATCAGCAAAGCCCAGTAGCTTGCACGAGAAACTCGGGCCGGACCCAAACAGAAGCAACAGGCTGAAGAGGAGCTGCAGTGTTACCATGCAGAAGTTCAGCATGGTAAGCTGAAAGGGTTCATCCATAAATTAGCATGTGGAGTTCTGACACACCCAAGATAAAAAGCCAGAGTCATGACTAGGGCCATATCTAGCTAAATAAAGACAATGTCATAGAAGAGTTGGTCTCTTCCACCAAATCTGCACCCAGCTGCTGCCTTCTGGCTGCTAACCCTGCAGAACAAGTCTGGCTGAAGAGCAAAACTTGTAGTCAAATGCCTCATGGGTTCCCCCTGTTATGTTTCAAGATGGGCATAGGACCAGCCGCAATAGGGGCAGAGTGGAGTGAGTTGCACCTTTTCATGGAGTGCCATAAGTCAAAGGAGCTGTGACTCACAGTCACCATCACAGTGTCTATCTGAATCACTGTGCTCCACCTTGTTCATCTCTAAAGCATCTAGGTAGTGTATTACATCTGCAAACCATATATATATATATATATACACAATGCAGCACCAGATAGTTTTCATTTGTCCAATACTCTTTTATTCAGAAACATCACTGACTATGAAACACTTAAGGAAAAATCCTGTAAGTTACCATAGGATCTGGTTTTGTACTTTATAAACTCCATGGTGCATAGCTACAGAATAAAGCAGACTACAGATGGTAAGACTCAGGCTTCACCTTATTCAGTGCAACATCCCAAAGGCTTCCTAGACACCTCCATTGTTCATTTGAGATGTAAATGAGACTCCAGGTTGAGGGCAAAGGAAATTTGGGGCTAGTGAAACTTGTGATCCGCAAATGTGGAAAAAACTGATTACATCTCTGCAGTTTCTCCGTTGAACTTTGTGTGAGGGGAGAAACTGACCAAATACTTCACAGTGTTCTGTACTGGAAGTGAGAAAATTTGTTATTCTGTTCCAACATAGCTTCTTGAAAACTAGCATGCCACTCCTTAGGGCTATTGTTTGGAAGTGTCTTGCTAAAGAAAGGCTCTATTCTCTCCTCTTCCCTATAAAAATATAAATTGACTCTGCTTGAAAATCATTGATGCTGTGCATCAAAGGATTTACCCCAGCTGCCTCAAATTCAACTCCAGTGAGAAGCCTTGTGCTGCTGTGTTAACAAAAATGGATCTGGAGTCTGTTTAAGGCTTTTCAGCTGTGTAAGCAAAACTGAATCCTGTTGCCTCAAAGGTGAGGACAAAATAACTTGCCAGGGTATTCAGACAGCATGGTGCCTTCTTTTCTCTTCCTCCACAACCATCATATTCCCCTGTCCAGGTGGAGCTCTCAAGAGCCCAAGTCAGCAGGGGTGAGAGGCATCCCTTGGGTGTCTTTCTGGGATGGGGCAGCAAAATGCTACCCTGTGCAATGGGGCCACAGCCAGCACTGGGTCGCTGGTACCTCCTGCCCAGCAGCATGAGGGGGATACGGGATGGGGTCCCTGTATCCCTGCCCAGCCTAAGTGCCCATCCCGAGTAAAACAGGTAGCAAAGTCTTTATTTGTAACAAATAATATTACAGAATCACAGAATCGTCTAGGTTGGAAAAGACCTTTAAGATCATCCAGTCCAACCATTAACTTAACACTGACTGTTCCCAACAACTCCATATCCCTCAGCGCTGTGTCGACCCTACTCTTAAACACCTCCAGGGATGGGGACTACACCACCTCCCTGGGCAGCCCATTACAACGCCTAACAACCTGTTCTGTAAAGAAATGCTCCCTAATATCACCTCTAAATCTTCCCTGTTGCACCCTGGAATGCTATTTGCAGTGTCTTTAAAGTAACCGGTGCTGTGGTCTGCACCCAGATTGTCCATATGAGACATTTTCTCTATGAGGACCACTGCCTTTCAGGACTTGTCTATCACAGACATTATGCAAAACTCAAACTTAGTCATTAAAGTTCATTTGTGGCTGCTTGAGAATATGACCTACAATTCCTACTCATAAGGAAAATAAATGTATTTCTCCTGGGAGACATTAGGCACCAAGGAAAAGACAGTTTATGATGTTTTAACATCATAAATATATTTCTGATTTTTCAGAAGTTGAAAAACTACATATGAAAAAATTACATGTAAAAACTATATAAAAAATTACCTAGAAAACAATGTATTTTTCTGTTTTCCATATTACTAGTTAAAATTTGTGTGCTATGTTTGTATGTGAATGCATATGTGTGTGTGTGTTCCTGTATACAGATAACGTGTATAGAAAAAACATACTTATTAAAATTTCCAGTTTAATAAAAATACTTGGAAATTGTCATAATAATGAAGCACCCTTAACTACATTAGAATCTTGATTATTTTTAGTAAGTTGAGTGTTATATTTTAAGAGTTAACACCTTGAGATAAATTTTCCTGTGTATAAGCATATGAATGCAAGGAGAATGTATTTTTTATTATATTCTGCTTTCAAAAATATATTATTTTCTGTTTTCTAATTACATGAATATGAAAACAGAAGAAGGAAATAACTTCTAATTATATAGAACAACTTTTTTTTAATTGAGAGTGGAAGAGAAATTCATTCATGGGGCTATAAAATATATGTGAAGCAATTATATCATCAGGACTTCCCTTTGTATGTAACTTATGTGCTATGGAAATGGAGCAATTATGATATCATGACTTTTTGTTTTTAATTAGAAAATTAGTCTGCTGTTTGAGTAATTACAAAGAGATTGTCTTTTATTGGATCTTTCTATAATAAGTATTAGAAGCAATTATAAGTAACAGAAGGAAAAAATAGCCTATTTACAAAATAAAAAAGGCAATAATGTTGCTTTGCTATTATAAAAGCCTGAGTTACACACCATATGAGATGCAGAAGATGCTCCTTATGTAATGGTTTCAAATTCACACTATAGTTGAAAAGCACAGAAAAAAATCACTTTATGCTTTAATTATAGAAAGGCTTGATGGTTTCAATTACACATAGTTATATAATCAGCACAAAACTAAAAATTATTTTTTGCTCATTACTCAGACCAAAGGCTAATATCCCCATTAACAGAAGACAAGGCACTTATTCAGAATGGTCTCAAACATGATGCTGATGCCCGAGTTTTCTGAGATGGGACAATATGATTGTAAGACAGTTACATAGGATGATGTGAGGATTTGAAAGAAGGCAATGGATCTGGCAATCCCAGGCATTGCAATTTGGGTCTGAGACTGAGCACAAGGAAAGTGGGCCTAGATACATTCATGATCCTTCATGGCTCCTTGCATGTCTGGTATTGACATGTAAGAGCTGGGCTCCACGCTCCTGGTATTCACTCTCTGAGATCGAGTGAGCCACAGGTATGAGCCAACCCCTAGGTTTGTAATATATTCTTAGTCAATGTTTCTAGATGGTTAAAGCAGAAAGAAACCTAGAGGCCATCTCTTAGTGATGATTTCCTAAGTCTTTTGCTCCTTATGTCAACACAATCTCATTCAAATATGTGCATAAGAATTTATCAGAGTATAATATAGTACTCTAAGCTCTCCTTGCTTTAGCATCATTTACAAATATAAGCCAGAACAAGTCCCTTTTTATGAGGACATGCAACACTACTAAAAGTAGGAAAATTCTTGCTTCACTGCATTGTTCCTTTATAATTTAATGGGAAAAAAATCAGTATATTATGCCTGATTTGCATGAAGTGTATTAGTAGAGCAATTGATCTCTGAATAAATAAGGAATGAACTTAATTTAAGGCAAATAGCTATCACATCACTCATTTCTTGGATTTTTGGTGTTATTAATGAATACGTATGGATGTTCAGCCAAGAGTACATAGCCTGCTGATTATAGTTTCTATTTTAAGGTCCAATCTTGTAAACACTTTCAAGTGGACATCCTATTTACTAGTAGGACCATTTCAAATTGATGTTTTATGGTACTGGGAGCTATGGTCACTACCTCCGTGTTTGCAATTTAAGTCCTCAAATTGAAATAGCAATAAGTCATTATTGCAACTGTACATTTTTTTGATTAAGGTTTTCCTATATTTCTAAACCAAAACAAGATATTAAACTCTTATATCTACCTAAGCCAAAATGTTTCTCAGATAAAATAAGCCAATTTAGAGCAGTCTTTCCATATCAAAACATGAAAACTTTGTTAGTGCCGCATTCAACAAACTTAGCTGTTTAAACAGCTGTGTTAAATAATGATCAGTTCCAGATTACTGAGACTTTGCTCTCACGTTTCTTTATCTTCAGAGGAAAACCACATCAATCTTCATTGTATCTCATTTCATTTTCCATTTAAAAATATATTTTATCTTTATATACTGAAACTCCTCTATGAAAGCATTGCATGGCGTCACTCTTCTCCTTGCCCTTATCTTGAAGCAGAATGTATTTACATTGCTCACAGCCCATATAGACCTCAGGAGTGAGCCAGAAACTCTGCACAGGTGTGGAACATGGTTTATTTTATCCTCTGTGCTCTCTGGCTACTGCATTGTGGTTTGATCCCTAAAAGCACAAAACCTCCTCTGACCTAAATAATCTTTCTTTTTGTGAAGAGTGGAGTGGAGATCCCTGTCCGGCCTACTTCAGACACTTTTGGGAAGATGAGAGACTGAAAGCTTGCAGCCATACCTATTCTGAGGGATATTTCTGTAAACTCATTAAAAAATGTGTGTTTGGCAGCCAAAAAAGGGATCCTGACTTCAGATCAACCAGAGTGAATAGTTTTCATCTGGAGAAGGTCTTGGATAATAGAAAGAGTGTCAATCCCCTTTAACATGCTGTGCCAATGTTTAGAGCTCTCAGGAAAGATGCAGCACCCACAGATTCCAGTCCTCTGCAAGGGGAGTCAAGACCATCTGACCTCAGAGGAGAGTACTTGAACAGCAGGCTATGGGTAGGGCAGGCCTCCCAATTTGCCCTGCAATGCTGTTGCACCACTCCTTCATACTTAAACATTCAGTAGCACAGGAACCCAAACCTATACGTTGCACTCCAGGAAGCTTCAGCCTCTGAGTCAAAAGGTGATTTTGACCCTCTGGTTCACTGAATTGGAGCATACAGAGAAAGAAGGTGGGATAGTTGTAGTTGGAACGAATTAGAGTACCCAGGACTCTGGAGGAAGTTTCACATTTCAGTCAAAAGCTGGAAAACCTAAGTCAGATGCCTGTTTTGAATCAGACAGAAAGCAAATTTAAACTTAAAAGTCATATATGCAAGAGGAAAAAAAAAAACCACATTTTTAGCTGCCTGAGATGGTTCAGCATGAATGCTCAGTCCTTGCAGTTGATTTCTTTATCTTCTCTTTGCTTTTTTTCAGTAAAGATTTTCTGACATATTGAGCAAAATTACAAGAATGATCTCTCATCGCGTAGTCCAGCTATTCCCTTGTAGAAGGCAGTGTTGGCTTTTTTGCATTCGGTATGAACACATGCAAAACTTAAGCGCAGCCCTCATACATCCCAGGTGAATGATCTGACACTGTACCAATGTATGTAAAGAACATTCCCTTAGAAAATTTTTGAGTCTTATGTTTGCTTTTCTTGTAAGTACCAAAACTTTTCCTGCAGGATGAACAGAAGTTTTATGCTGAACAGAGGGACATTGTTTTCATTTAAGTGAGAAACAGTAGAATATTAATTCTACATTAATCTTAAACAAACTTGTCTTCAAGCTGCTGACCTTTATTGCATATCCTTAGCTAGAACTCAGCAAAAGTCTTGCATCCGTGAAATTTGACTGTCTTTTGGTTCCAGATAAAGATGCATGCCTTTTTTTTTTTGTGGAGGTTGCTATTTCTAACATCTGGTTTTATAAAGGAGCTTAAAGGCTGTTGGCCTTCTTTTCACATTTATTGGTAAATCAGAATTGCTCTTGCACCTACCATACCATAACAGTACTGTATCAAAGACGTTAGGATTGGTTAGAACTATATGAATCTTTGTGGTCTTGGTCCAAATGCAATAGGGTTTTTGTGTGCAGATCTGTCAACATGTATTTAAGATGTTTGTATCTTCTAAGAGACAAAGGACAGTTTAAAGTGTAATTCCTCTTTGAAATGAAACCCTTTATTAGAAAACACCATAGGATTCAGTGTTTTCTTTCTCTCAGTGCTTCCATGGCACATATGTTCTGTTTATAAGCAATAAGATTTTCTTTTCTTAACTGCCACCAATAGACTCAGTGTGTGCTCTGAGCTCTTTTCTTTCCCTGCATCACTTACAATAAAGGGTCTCCAAACAAATTAGGCCACTGCCACATCTGAATAAACCCATGGTATTCAAATTATGTCCTCAGTGAAAGCCACTCAGTCTCATTGGTGTTAATGGTTTTGAACAGGTTTTCAAGAGAAAATTTTACAAAAGAAAACAAACCAACAGAAACAGCTAGCTGCTGATGACCAATATCTCCATGCTTTCCCATTGCCCATTACCACGGTATTTAAGAATCCTAACTGCAGAGTTCCAGAAATGTTAATGTGTGGTCACAGTCCCAAACAAGACTGAAAGTAGTTTGGTTTTCACTCTTGCCTTTTTCAATATTGCATTTCTATGTCAGGGAAACAGTATTACCATGCAGCACAAGGCAAACCTGGATAAGGACTTTGGGCTAAGACTATTTACCTACCAAAGGACTTCACTGTCTGTGTGCTTCTAGCTTCCCAGAGAAGTTTCCTAATGTGTTGGGACTGGAAAAAAAGAGAGGAAAACAAAGGGATTTTTTTAATTACAAGAACAGTCACATACATATTTTTTTATGTATGATTAATGCTTGCAGTTCCCTTAGACAACCATGATAAAATCATTATCTTCTCTCAAAATGTGTCACAAATCCTTGTGTTTTCATTACAGGTGGATTGGCTACCTTCCATACACACTGTGTTCAGAATAAACCTCATCCCTTTTAAAAGAAGTAGCAGGAATGAACTCCTCTCATGTCATGGAAATACTATGCAAAACTCTTGAAATAACTAACATCTTATCACTTGGTGAAATTTAGCCAAAGCAGTAATTCATTTTTATAGGTCTAAGTCTTGAACACACAATTGAATATAACTTTTAGCAGTTAGCATTTGATTATGTTTCCACAATCTTATAGACATGATGCTATTTATCACAACATGCTAATAGTATCACTACCCCATGCACAAAGAGACCTGAATATAAGACCAAGCTAAACAAACTTCAGCATCTGTTTTCAGCATACTTGATCAGATGCATAACTAGTCTAAATTCAATTACTCTCTTTCTTCTTCAGGGAATAAAGAGTCAGCAAGCTTTGAAAAATATTTAAATTACAGAGTAGTAGTGGTTAATTGTACTAAAGATTCTACACAGTATATTACCTCTATCTCTTCTTTTATTTGTAGGTTTTAATTCTGACAGCATCATATTTGTTCTCCAGGTAACCTTCAGTGAAATAATAATAAATTCCCTGTGAGTTCCTCAGCCATTTTGTTGTTGTTGCTGCAGAAGAGGTGTAGGCACAGATTGGCAGTTACGTCCGAAACTGTATCAAATGTCAATTTTGGGAACATTCTCCATGGGTCTGAGTTGTAATGCAATTCTATTTATTTCTACATGTGGTCGTTATATCACTAAATTAATTGGTGTTTCATCTATGCAAATATGAGAAGGAAGTCATTTCAGAGGTATGCAAGACAACAATCTAGGTCAAACTTGCCTCTTCATTTACATTAATCTTATTCATTAATGGAAATGCAAGAAAACCATGTGTACACTGCATTTGGGTTCAAAGTATGTTCACAGAGATGGAGTAAATCATCCAGTGTAACATATTTGAAAAGTTTCTCCAGTATGAAATATCTCGAAGGCTTTCTGTGATTACCAACGGGTCAGTATTTTTATATCATTTAAGTATCTTTGTAGATGGCAGATTTGCTTTCCACACATCCTTTAATTACAATCTGTGAACTGCAACTCAAAAGGGGGTAAGGTTGAGACTAAGTGAATGGGACAAGCTGAACTGAAGACAATGCCTCATTTTAAAGACCAACTCTCCCTCCTGAGAGCTGCAACTGCTATGTGTCTGTGCTCTGCATGTTACCTTTCCTGATCTTTACAGTATTTTACAGTTTTGAAGAGGGTTAAGTCCAGTTTTAAGACACCCCAGCTTCTATTTTAAAGACAGAATAAAGGGCAGAAGATGCTATTGACAGGAAACAATTAATTATGTCATTTCTATGGAAAAGTAGTTGATGGTTGCAGAGATGGTAGGGCACACACACGTTTTGGTACCCAGAGTATTCAGCTGTGTGGGAGTAGCTGAATAAACTCTGCCAGTGCAGGTTATTGCTAGTGTCATATCAGATCTGCTGTCAAGTCACTGTCCGGTTCTCATCTTTCTGCTAGAAATAAAAGGGCAGCCCATCTCTGTTCTCAACACTGGTGCACTGTATGGGCAGTCCGTATGAAGAAGAAAAAAGGTGCGTAATATTGTTCAGTTCAAGGAAGTCTTCATTTGAATAGCTGTTTGCATCAGTCTGCATTCCAGCCCATGTGCTCTTGGGTTTTAATGCACATTTCCCATTTATTTTCTGTTCTCCTTGTTGGATAAGATTTATTCTTGATAGGTCATGTGTCAGTTCTGACATTAGAACATGCTTAGAGACAAGAAAACTTTATACGCCCCATGATGAGGTCTAGAAAGAGAGTGTGGATATTAGTTCACAACAGATTTTGTAATCAGCAAATGCAGTCACTCAGAATTAATTGCTTGTTTATAATGATGGAGTGTAAAATGAAACGACTTCAGCTTTACACAAGCCTCAGCAAAATTTGCACTCAGATGGTATTTATTTAAAAAGTCTACTCAGGGTAAATGCTAAAAGTTCATGTTTACATAGGAGATATGAGAAGACTGCATTTTCCATTGGCAACCTGTACATTTAATCTTCATTCACAGAATACAAAGAAGAGCAAGTGATGTATATAATGGTTGAGATGAAGGAGCAACATAAGTGTGCAGTTTGCATGGAAAATATATGCAAGTTTTGAAGTTTTCAGCAGGTGTTGTTTCCATCATATAGTCAGAATCTCCACATATTCTCTACTGTGTAAACCTATCGCCTTTCTGGAGCTTGCCTTTTAATGTTAATATAAACAACCTCAAAGTAACATAAACCAGAGCATAGTGTTTCTCCTGTGCATGGTTATTCTTCCAGTTTTTCCTTGCAAGAACATATTTTTTTTCTCGCTGGGACAGGTTATATCAAGCTCTTTGCTACTGCTGTTTTTGAGGTAACAGGAACTGATTTCAAAGCAAGTCGGACAAAATGGCTCTGCATCTCTCCGCAGGGGACTACCATTTGACATTATGTCAGACAGCTAGCAAATAGCTCAGGGCACAAAACTGGCAAGGGGTGACAAATGGAAAACACTCAAAAGAGTGGGGTATATTAGGAAGACAAAGGCTTTTTTAAAGAACACAGACCCACAACATTTATAAAAGAACTCTGAATGAGGCTGCTTTCTGCTTTGCCTTGCACATAAGCAATGCCATGTGGGGCATTTCCCATTCCTCTGGCAGTCTCAAATGCTGAGGTGTTGCAACCCTTTGCTTCCAATGCTGAGCTGCCTCCTGCTCCCCCCCTCTGCTGAGGGACAGACGCTGCCCAGCTGTCAGCCGTGCTTGGTAGACAGTGGAGCATGAAGGCATCTGCTAGAAGGAGAAAGGGTCCCTCATCTCAGGGAGCAAGTCAGCTAGAGTCAAGGTGGTATGAATTATCATTGCTGTTTTCTGTCCACAACTCCATGTGCATTTTTACAAACATTTCACCAACTTTCCATTACGCTGAGGAAAACCCGTAGCCATTCACTGAGCTCTTGTTCTAGTTTTCCTTAATTCAAAATTGTCTGTACATAACAAACTTCAGCGCTCACAGAATGAAGGCAAACTGCTGAAGGCTCTCAAGCTCAGCTGGAGAAGTAGCCACAGCCATTTATTTTTCCTCTCAAAATAGTGCAGTCAAATGTATGCCATGTTTAACAAAAGCAGTTTATTTTGAGTTTGAATACAGTCTGCCTTGCTCTCTAGGACTTCCAGGAACACCACAAATGCTTCTGCTGTTACCTGACACAAATGCTGCTTCCATGTCACCAGCTGACACAGCCAAGGCAGCAAGGTCCCAGCCACAGTTGTACCAAGATCCGCTAAACAAGGGACACCTTCTAACACCAGCAATCTTACCACATTGATCCTAATTAGTATGTCTTTTACAGTTCTGAATAAAGTAGTTCTGTAAATTGATGTCTTTAAAACCATGTGTTGTGTTCTGCTAGAGAATCTGCTTCTCTCTGGTGTGGGAAATCTCTTCCTGATGAGCATTACAAAAAACTTTGAATTTTTTGCATCTTTCCACAAAAATAACTTTATACAATTTGCTAGGGAACAGAGAAGTACATCTGAAGTCAGTTTTTTTCAAATGAAAATATACAATGAACATGCTGGGTTTATTATTCAACACTACTGGAAAACAAACCAAATTATAACATGACATGGCAGTTACCATGCTTCAGTTTTTTCCTGTTTCATGCATTAGTTAGCTCCATTCATTTTTAGTTTATTATTTATTAATAGTATATATTTATTAATTATAAAATAATTTGGCCTTTCTAGATGGTATTTAAGGTTTTCTAACTGTTCATAGAATTCTAGCCTGAGAACTAATTATTTCAGCAGCCTTGTGTTTAAAAACAGTAGCTAAATTCAGACAAAATGCAAAGGTGACAAGTTACAGATTTACTTTGTCAGACTTTAGAAACCTACCTCGCTTATTTACATATGTATTTGTAGGATACATAATAGCTATCCACCTTATACGTACTTAAGACTTTCATCTTCTCAGTTAAATTGTGCCTCTGTCTAAAAGTATTTTGAAAATTGAGTGTATTTTCTTTCTTTAAAGAACTGAGATTTCTTTGGCTCGAGGGATAGTTCTGCTCATAATACAGAGAGAAAAGCAACAGCTCAAAGTAGGTGGTTTTTTTAGATACACACAAATGCCTGGCAAACTGTTTGCATATGCATTTTTTCAGTTCAGTGAAAATAAATGAATGCCATACCATTGAAATACTGTTATAGATGAAGATAACATTTAGAATTCATGGTATCATATTTCTAAAGCAATTTGCAAACATGACATTAATTACTAATTAACTGATTTAATTGCAAACTATAATCACTAAATCATTAGTTTTCAAAACATCCATGTGACATACAGAACACAAGGAAATCACCTTAACAGAAAACATAGTCTTCCTGAACCTCTTTTTGAACAGTTTTATTGAAGTCTAAACTGTGTCTATACAGTACGTTTTTACCCTCTCCAAGAACAACTACCCAATAAATTACCTTTAATGTAACAACTCTTTCCACAGCCGTGCAGAATAATCCTTTCCATTCTGTCTTTTTCTATTTTCTTTATCTTAAAACTGGGTAGATGGCATTTGTAACATCTTTAGTTGCAATAGCCATGGAAATTTCTTGATGCTTTAGGATTGTTTTCTGAAGTGTTTCTGAAGAGGGGAGTGTAGTGAAAAAGTGAATGTAATCTTCATAGTGCTTTCCATTATGGTATATCAGTATAATTATTGCATATTCAATGTGGCATTTCTTTACCATGAAAAATCTTCTCATATCAAACATAATACACACCACAGTAGGTTTTAAATAAGTGCATGGATTCATGTATTATGTGCACTGACTGGAACTGTCACTTGGTATAAAGGCTAACGCTATCACAATTGGGGCAGGGTATCATTACATTTCACTTCATAGGCAAGCCTAGATTATCATCTGTGTAATGGTTTCCTTACAGCTCATCTGTGATATGATGGGCAAATAATAGTTGTAAAGTAATGGTTACCAGGTTACACATATGTTCTTTTGCAGGCCATGATACTCAGTAAGCTGTTAAAGACTATAAATAATGGGGGGAGTGGGGGTGGAGGGGGTGTCTAAGTGACCCAAAAATGTTTACACCTGAAAAAATATTTTTTTCAGCTATGGTCAAGCACATGTTCCATTATTTTCTCTTTTATTTTTCAAGTTTCTATGATTGTAAAAGAAAAAAAGTAGGTAAAAGGGAGTGGAGGAAATTACCTTCCCTGCACCTTATGAATTTGTGATTGATGTTCTGTACACAAAGTTTTGGAGGACTGACCCAAAGGTGCATTGCCAACATGAACGTGATAGTGCAGAAGTCAGCAATGTAACTGAATCAAGAACCAAGGATGGGAATCAAGAACCATCCACTGGCAAGAGACAAGAGATTTCCAGACATTAGTCTTATGAAAAGTTTTGTTTGTTTGTTGTTTTTTTTTTTCTACAGGTACATCAAACATAATTAATTTTTTGTGACAGAGACAGTAACGGCCAGCAATAGAACTTGTTGGAGGTATAATTTTAGCAGCTCTTTCTGTTGGGATTAACTGAAGCACCATTGCTACATCCAGGGAGTAACCAAATGGCTGGAGAGGGAGCCTGGACCATGCAGAGAAAGTACACAAATACCAGTATGGTCCAAGCACTGGTATCACTGGTACTTCCCATTCTGCTTCCCCTCAGATGGTAAGAGAAGCACAGTGCTTCTGAGGAGCACTGTCCTGCAAACCACTGTCCTCCTAAAAACATCTGGTGCCTTAGCACTGTATCACACCTCAGCCCTGAACATGTCTATGCCAATTCTTTTTTCACTACCATGGCAGGCATAAAGTCCTCTTTCTATTAGGAAATCTCTCTGGAAGATGGCTCCATACCCTGGGTAGGGTCTTACTGTGTCTGTGGGGAAACAAAGATTATTGCTTGTTGTTGGAAAGGATAGCTCAAGTGTGCACCCTAACAAAATGAACACTGGGCTGTAGTAAAAGTTTATCTCATCAGACATGGACCAGACAGGTATATCTGACTTTTGGAAAAAAGATCAGACTATTTTTTAAAAACTCAAGACACTGTCTACTGCTGTTCCAGCTCCAAGAGGTCTGGGAAAACCATAGGTGAGTGCCAGAAGGATCCCAGACATTAGTGACCCCAGATACTCCTGACCATAGGGGTAGGAGGGGAGAGCACTCCTCACAGCTAAACAAAAGCTCACATTCACTGGTCAGCTCAGTATGAACTTCAAGAGCCTGGAAACTCAAAGTCTCTAGGATTTATTGGACTTTGTGAGTGTCACCCAAGACGTACAAGAGTCTGAGACCTAGAGCAGGGATCTCTACTGGTGCAGGGCAGTGAGGAAAAAACATTTCTCAGACATTTTCCTTGCAGCTCAGGAGCAGATCTTCAGCAAACATTCTGTTGGTGGGAAGGGCAGAAGAATGTGAAGGTTAATGCACCAGAATCCATTAATATATGTTTTATTAAACACTAAGAAGACTCTGGTCACAGCAACTCTATTCTCAGATGAGGCACCTAGAATATTATTAGCATCTAATACAGCAACAGATCATTGTGGTACACAGTAGTTGGTTCATGCGTAAGGGGGCCTGTCAGGGTGAAATACAAAGGGGACACAGGGTAACAAGCTAGACCAAGCTCTCTGTTCACAAATTACAGAATAGATACAGCCATCTTGATTTAGTTGGCTGACAAAATTGAAACAAACCAAAGGCTGTATAACTGGAGTCACTGTTAAGAATATTACAGCAAAATACATAAGTAAAGGAACAATGCCAGAATTTAAATAATTTAAATATATAATTACAATTATATACTGAGTGACTGACAATACTTATTCTATTATTATAATGCTGAATTCTATATATAAGCATTTAAAATTTAACATTTTAAAATATTCTTGGAAACCAGCTATCAACAGTGGAATAAAATCATAAAGCACTGATTAGTGTTTGGTTTGGTTTGTTTTTATTATTCAGAGGTTCAGAACATCTTTTTCACAATTAAAGTTGTAGGTCAAACTTACAAGTCTATCAACACATTCCTAGAATGCTAACTTAGACTGATTGGGCTGAATAAAGTGAATTTATGCAAACATGTCAGCCTACTAGAATGAGGAAGATGAGCTGAAGCTGAAGCACTCTTATAAAGCGTAGTCTGTCAGTTCTGGTGATAGGATCCAGGGCAATAATCAACCATTGTGAATAGTAAGTAATAGTTTAAAAGTATGGCAGATGAATGCTTGGTAATTTGAGCCAGAGTCATTACGAGAGATCTCATCTGCTCTGTGCTCTTCCTTACATCAGCCCTCTTGAAGGTAGATGACATGATTAGGAAGTGCCAGTAATCCCTGTGCAGTATTAGATTGAGTCACTTAACTTTAAAGTCTGGTGACTTTTTAAAGCCACTTTAAAATGTTTCATTAAATGGTATATTCCTCATTTCCTGGTTATCCCAGCTGAGAGTTTGATTCTGAGTTGTAGAAATTAACTTACAGAGTGTTACACAGTGCTAATAATGCAAAGGCAAAAATGAGTATCTTCTCAGTCTCAAGCTGGACATGAATAAACCAGTCAGTAGTTGTGACATTAATTCCCCAATATCTATTTTCTCTAAAATATAAAGGAAAAAAACAATCTTCCCCTCTGAGTAAAATTTTTGTGAAAACAAAGTAATTACTGTTCACAAAGCACTCAGATATTCAGTGATGAGAAACATAAAAAAGAGATGAAATCATTAATTCTGTCTCCAGACCAGAATTTCAACAGCACTCAGAAACTCGGGCATTAGACTTGACGTCAACAAGGAAGCAGAAAGAGAACAGTGAATGATTGCTTCTTAAGTGGGACCTAGCCAAGTTGGACAGCACTTGAGGCAAAGGTCCTATGGAAAAAATAATATAACAAGATTTTTGTCTGCACAAATGAAGGCGTACACAGGAGGATGCCCAAGTTTTCCGAAGAGGCAACCTTCATTCTGCTGTTCCTTACCTCTGGATTGCAACCTTTGCGGTTACTTCTCTGTATGAGTGCTAAAAAGTAACCTAAATAAACTGATAACACAGAGAAAAGGAGATAGTAAATGATGGTGCAAAACTGTATGGGATAACACAACATTTGAGCTGTATTTCAGAAACTTCTAGCTACCTTTATAAAGCAGACCCTAAAGATAACAAAAACATTTTGATAACAAAAACCCATTCTGAAAAACAGGATTAAAGTATTCAGTTAAATTCAATTGTAAATGATGTATTCACAAGTATTATCACAAATATCTGAAAAAATGTTCTGTTAACTGTGTATTTCAGGAATTATGTATCAAACATCTTTCAATTATCCTCTCAGTGTCATCATCCCAAACTTACAAGTCTATTGTTGATTCCAGTGCTACCAGTTACAGCTGTGTATTTGACATTATTTTCCACCCAGTCAGAGTTTTCTGATCACTGCTTACATGTTCAGGAGCATATGTAGATGGCAGGGCTGATAAATGTTCATCACCCTGTTGTCACAGCCTGTATTTTTATACATCATTTAGTTAGTTAAATTTTTAATTGCTTGCAAAATGTGTTGCAACTGCAACTGGACTGGAGGAGGTTTGGGTTTTTTTTGAATGTTTCTTACCACTTTTCCTTACTGGGTACAACTCTTTGGCTGAATTCACATCTCTGTTTCCAGTAGTTTTATGCCTAGAGGAGACCTTTTGCAGTGATAACAAGGAGGTATTCTACTTTACAAGACAGAGGCCTCAACACAGGATCACCAGAATGTTTTACCCTGAATCAAATATTACAGAGCTAATTAAGCTTTGCAATGACTCTTGTTTCCATAGTTCAATATTTGCTACACATGCTGTGGATTTCCACTCAGTTTTAAGAGCCATCTGTTTTTCATATCTCCTGCTTAGGGCATGATCAGCTATTTTCATTTTTTCCATGGTGTAAGTGGGCTAATATCCATGTATCCCTATCGCACTTTAAAGTTCATTTCCACCTATAATACGTGTCTAGGTTTTCCTGTACATACTGTATTTGGCAACAATCTTTTTTTTCCCCACATTTTTTATTTTATTTTCATTTTTATAGTGAATGTAGCTCTCATAAAAGGCAGTGGACTGACAACTCTGGCAGATGAAACCTGGCTTATCTGTACAAAAGAAATAGCAAAAGGATATGACAAAGTAATCTTCCTTTAGTGTTCCCAGTGTCATACGTTATCCTTGAACAGGAGAGAAATTCTTCAGGACTGAAGGTGGAGGTCCCTGTAATAGTTCAGCTAGCATGAATCTGTTATAGTGATGATGGTTAAGTATAGTAAGACTTTGCTGATAACAATTTATTCAATAATTTTCACAGACACAGGAACACTGTCATATGCTAGTGCTAACTTATGGCCATGAAATCTACACTTGTCACTCCATGGCTCCCACTTCCAAATGTTTTCTTCCACTTAGAAAGATCAGGACAATCTGTATTGCCCTGGGAATTTATATAGCAACTTTAAAACTTTACATTAAGTCAATGGCATTATTCACACTATTTTAAGTACGCCTCTAATTTAAAACTGAGATTGAGGGTTTCTATGTTTAGCAGCTAAAATTCCCCAAATATTCAAGGGAGGTAGAGTCTAGAGAAGGTCACAAGAGCACGTGAAATAGAGCTACAGCCTGAGTAACTGGTATTGCTAAACTGCAGGTATAGCAATAATGGGGTTAGAGGTAAATTCCTTGTTCTCACCTGTTTAGGGTGTCAAACTGATTGCCACATTTTCCCCTAGATCATCATAATTCTAGCGGGTTTCAGTAAGATTCTGCTTCCTTGAACTGTATGAAATATGGGTCTGGGCATACGTCCCTTCATTGCTGGTGCAGAGCTTGGGGCAGTGAGGGCACTTCAGCTTTTCCCACTCTATGTATGCAACAAGTACAAGACAAGAGAACAATACACTATAGAAAGAAGAATGATTGTTTTGTTAGAAGTTATTTTCTGAAGAGTGGAACTAATGAGGCTGGTTCATGTCCTTAGCTCTCACCCATGCCCCAAGGCTCCTTGCCCCTTTCAGCCCCATCAGGCAAGATAAAGCAGTGTAATACATGTGTTATATGTGTGCTGGCTAGTGAGCCAGCTCACTGCTTTCAGCCAAGCAAATATGACTTCTGTCTCCCTTTTCCATCAGTCACAGACCTGAGACTCTGTCCTCTGCTCAGCCACTCATTTTTAAGGAATTTGTTGGAAGCTCTCTTTGAGATGTCTTCTGTTATTTCTCAGTTGGCTTAAACTGATCCAAAAGATCCCAATGAATAAATAATGTGATATATAAATATGTACCTTTTTGTTATAAAAATATTGCTAAATGATACAACTAGAAAAGCCTATATTTATAGCTAGATATTATAGTTATGAATAGATATATATAAATAGATAATGTGCTCTCATCATCTCAGTTTGTTACAGAATCACAGAATCATCTAGGTTGGAAAAGACTTTGAAGATCATCCAGTCCAACCATTAACTTAACACTGCCCCAAACAACTCCATGTCCCTCAGCACTATGTCAACCCAACTCTTAAACAGCTCCAGGGATGGGGGCTCCACCACTGCCCTGGGCAGCCCATTCCAATGCCAAACAACCCGTTCTGTAAAGAAATGCTTCCTAATGTCTAGTCTAAACCTTCCCTGGTGCCATTACCTATTGTCCCTTCAGGCCATTCCCTCTTCTCCTATCGCTTGTTACTTGGTTAAAGAGACTCATCCCCAGCTCTCTGCAACTTCCTTTCAGGGAGCTGTAGAGGGCGATGAGGTCTCCCCTCGGCCTCCTCTTCTCCAGACTAAACACCCCCAGTTCCCTCAGCTGCTCCTCCTACGACCTGTGCTCCAGACCCTGCACCAGCTTCGTTGCCCTTCTCTGGACACGCTCGAGTCATTCAATGTCCTTTTTGTAGTGAGGGGCCCAACACTGAACACAGGAATCGAGGGGCGGCCTCACCAGTGCCGAGTACAGGGGTCAGATCCCTTCCCTGTCCCTGCTGGCCACGCTATTGCTGACACAAGCCAGGATGCCATTGGCCTTCTTGGCCCCCTGGGCACACTGCTGGCTCCTGTTCGGCCGGCTGTCAATCAACCCCCCCAGGTCCCTCTCTGACTGGCAGCTCTCCAGCCACTCCTCCCCAAGCCTGTAGCGCTGCTGGGGGTTGTTGTGGCCCAAGGGCAGCCCCCGGCATTTGGCCTTATTGAAACTCCTCCAGTTGGGCTCAGCCCATGGCTCCAGCCTGTCCAGGTCTCTCTGCAGAGCCTCCCTGCCCTCGAGCAGATCAACACTCCCACCCAACTGGGTGTCGTCTGCAAACTGACTGAGGGTGCACTCGATCCCCTCGTCTAGATCATCAGTAAAGATGTTAAACAGGAGTGGCCCAAAACCGAGCCCTGGGGGACACCACTCATGACCGTCCACCAACTGGATTTAACTCTGTTCACCACAACTCTTTGGGCCCGGCCATCCAGACAGGTTTTTATCCAGTGAAGCTGGAAGAGTCCATGAACAGGAACTAGGATACTCTGTCTTCCCTCTTCTTTCTCCTACCATGAGTCTCCTAGATAAGGGTTTTAGAAATAATTCCACCTTTATTAATCTTAGTAACTTTGGAAAATAGAATAATTTCAGTAAAAGGAGAAGTTCTAATCTCCTCAGCCCCAAAGCCACAGTCACCAAGACTGTGCATATTAGCAAATTCTTGTTACAGACAGGTGGAAAACTAAAGCCCCATGGGCTTAGGAGAGAGATAAACTTCTGCTGATTTCCCCCTCATCAGTGGAGTTATACTCCCTGATTTGCTGACATCTCTTCTCAGGCATCACTGAGGAGCAAGGGAGCTATAGACAAACCCCATGAAAAAGTCAGTACCAGCATGAGCACTGTGACAGACCCAGGCACGTGGTTGAGTGGCCACACAGCAAGAGGTGTCACACATGGTACTTCAGGCAGAGCCTCTTCTCATACAACTGTGTAATTTAGGGTCAGGCAGCCTGTGCAAAGTGGGTTTGGTATAAAAGTGTGAGAAGGGAACATCTAATTCAGCCTCAGACCTATCTGCACTGCAGAAGCCTTATCTGAATTTCTGTCCCAGGTGTGAACCACTCACAACTTGGTAACTTTTGCAGGGGACACCTTGGATTTTAATCATTAAACTCCAAAACTAATTAATTTTTTCTAAATGTAGGGAAGGTCACCTTGTAACCCAGCCTTGTACTTGTTTCTACTGGAGAAAAGGTGAGGTGTTGAGAAAACTGGACACAGACGCAATTTTAAAAAATGCAGATAAATCTATTTACACACTGAATCCCATGTCATCAGGCAAGGACAAAGGAAATTTTTTTTCTTTCTTGTCCCTCACTTTTTTATTTAAGAAGCAGAATAGTATGTCATGCAGTGGCTGAACTGGTAAAGTGATCCATCAGACTGCCACTATCTCCAAAATCCATAGCTTCTTGACACTAAATCTGTACATATTCAGCTGGCTCACTTGGTCTAAGCAATCTCAGGATAGGTCATTTTTCAAAGAATAGCTATGAAGCAATAAAAACTAAATCACCTTCTGTCCCATCCAGTATCTATCTAATGTGGTAAAGACAATCAGCAGTGGCCAGACAAAGAGTACCATGAGAAGGCTAGCTACAATACTTCTCCCTTGAGTGTGGTAGGAGCCTACTATTCCTTCCTTCTTGTATGCCCACCTCTCGAAAGTAGCATGTTTATCATCGGCAGGTGTAAAGCAAAAATCAGTCCTTCTTAAATTGGGATGCTGGTTTCACTAATAAATAATTAAATGCACAAGGAATGCATTCAGGAAGAATTAGTCTAAGCAGCAGCTTTGTACTAATAATTTCAGGTGATAAACTGCTATCCAAAATACTGACTGGTTGGCCGACAAAGCTGGTCTCCCCCACGGCTGTGTGCCGGCAGGCAGCAGCAGTCTCTCACACATGCTGCTGCCCTCAATCTTGAACTTTGCACTGAAGGAAAGTGGGCATGGAAGTAACAGAGATACAAGTTCTTGTACAGTGAGTAGACAGTGGAAAGAGAGGCTACATGAAAGGTAGGAAATTTCCAACAGAATTATCTTGGTGTGTGTGAAAGAGAGAAGCTTTATTTGGAGCTGAAATAAAAGAGTACAGACTTGAATGTTCCTGTAGCCAGGCAAATTAAGCAATTTTTTTTCTCTCTTTTTAAATTATAAGCTGTGAATGATTCTCTGTCAAAGCTAGTTCTATATCTACAGTGAAGCAGGAACAGAAAAAAATTATAAAACCCTAATCTGAAGGATCCTCGTCTTCCTATGAGAATACCCATGGACACACACAAAGCAACTCCTGCAGAGTGCATGCATGTGGTAGGGATAAGGGCTGAATAGAAATAATCTTGATACAAATCAAACTTTCCATATTTTTGAAATCAAAGAGATTTAGGAGAATCATAAACCCCAAAGCTGTTCCCTCAAATGATTTCAACAGCTTGAGGCAAGTTCATTAAAACAATGTATCTCCAGTCTTTCAGTGGAGACAAGCTCTCCATAGGACAGTGCTTTTGCTTATCTGGGAAGAGCTTCTTGCTGAGTTCCCGCTGGTTTATTCAAGACTGGTGCTGGGCTCCTGTTACTTTTCTCCTGCTGAAAGTTAAACTGGCTTCAGCTAGTCAGTGCTGCCTGACGGATCTAAATAAGGCAATGTCGAGCATACAGACCACACTCTGATACAGAATATGATTACCATGGGAAGCCTTCCAAACTTGAAACAACCAGGAATTTTAACCTTGGAACTGAGGCAATTCTAATGGGGGGGGGGGAATTGCCTTCTGAATTTAGTTTGCAAAGGAACGTTAATAGGAAAAGAAGTAACTTGTACATGCATCTCTTGTCTTCCAATAAGAAGTATTATAAAATGTCAGATTATATAAAAATGTCTAGATAATCTAGATTGTCTAAATCCAAACCCATGATTTAGCCAGAAAACCAAAAGATACACATACAAGTGAACAGTAATTAAAAAATTTAAAGCCTGGACATATGTGTAACATTTTAGTTTGGAAATTAAGCTATCTGGGTTCTGATACAGTTATGTTCATATGTGTCACTTTTTAAAGCAAGGACAACTTGTTCCACAAAAATATGTGTATTTTTCCCAATTCCACTACTTGGACTGAGACAATGTATTGTTTCTCTGCACCAGTTCATCTCACTTCATTCTCTGCAGCTATGGAATATCATTCTCATGACTTCAGATTACATTGCTTGTCTGTTAGGGCTCAGGATTTGATGTGAGAAATAGAGTTGGATAGGTAGGAGTTTCCCTATCCTTCATACATGCAGTTCCAGAGTCTCTTACGTCCCAGATACGTGTCTCATCCTACAGCTTTTGGGTATTTAAAATGAATAGCGTCTCCTATTAGTACTCAAGTCTCTGGTTTTGAATACCATTCTCATACAAAACATGAAAAATATTGTCTGCCAAATCTGGGACATATATACATGTGCCTATAAAAAGCCAGGTGCTCACAAATCTTTTTTTTTCAATAGAAATCTTGTCTGATATGAAAAACCTTGGGAAGATCTAGACACAGACATGAGTTCTTTTCCTATTTGCTACTGTTAGTTCATGCTAATGGGGAAATCATAGTTACCCCCATCTTCAAACTACTCTCTTTTGTAGTGTAACACACTAAACATAATTTTGATATTATTGCTATTACTGATCACAAATTAATGTTATTTCTATGATGAGTGTAGTGGTACAAATACATGGAAATTTGGAAAGCAGAGACATTTTCTTCAAATATTACTACTTTTATATACCGATACGAGTTTAGTGGAACAACTGAATGCCACAGGAATTCTGAACTCAGAAAATGCATTCACCAGGTTCTGAGAAGCAAGTTTATCACATGATTTCACACAATTTCACATGATTTTCACATTTTCACAACCCAGGAAATGTACTGTAAACAAGTGTATTAATATACTTTGTGAAACAAGAAAAAAACCTTCATCATTTTCTATGAAAGACTCTTTCCTGCATCTTAATATATTAAACAATGATGCTGGATACACTCATTTAATTTATTTATTTATTTTCACCATATATTTACTATGATAATTAATCACAAATAAAACCCACTGATACAGCAATAAAGCAATTTATTCAGGAGGTTTTGTACCTAAATCACATACACTGAACCTGCTTCTCACTCCCATTTAAGGTAATGTGATAAACAGCAAAGCAGCATGAAAAAGGCAAGCAGCACTGTTTAGGGAGAGTAATTTATTAAAATCCAAATGTCTTAACTCAGTGTTCACTAAATTGTTAATAGTGTTAGGTTCCCAGCAGAGCAATTCCTTTGAGAGTGCTTTGCTTTGTAGGAAGTACTGCTGGGATAAGACTGAAAGAGAACCTATTTCTGTAACATAATATTATTTTCTATCCATCTATGAATGCCTTCCTCTTTTTTCTTTTTTCTTTTTTTTTTTGTTTCAGGTGAAAGTCTTTTTACTTACTTCTAAAAAGTTGGGTGTTTTGGGTTTTTTGTTCTTTTTTTAAAGAATTTAAGAAAACACAAAGTATCAAGCCTTGGGCCTACGAGATTTCTTTTCCACCTAAAAATAGTTGCAAAGCTTTGTGAATGCTAATGCTTTGTGTATTCTCAGTCTAACTTTTTTATTTGTAAAGAAGTCTTCCCAGTGAAAAATTACTCTGGGCCATCTTACTGAGTCTGTTGAAGGGAAAGAAAAATAACAAGTAATGAGAACTGATGTGTTGTGGGGATATGCTAATTTCAAAGCCTAATAAGAACATCTAAAATGAATACATTATTTTTTTCTCATTTAATCAGTTTTGCAGACATATTAACTTATTCTGAGCGGAGCTTAAGCACCATGTCTCCAAACTCAGTTTAACCTCTGTCCAGAGATGAATGCAAAGTGATTTTCCCCCTAAGGTTAACAGTTCATATGGCAGGGTTTCTTTATACCTTTCTATTTAGTTTAATCTATTTAGGGTCATGGCTCTTGACCTTTGCTTTGAGTTCTGAGCTCAGATGAAGCCCAAACATTGAGACTGATCTCTCCTGCAGCTGCCGTGCATCACCTGGTACTACATGCAGAAAACAAAGCAAGAGGAAAGACAGTCTAGAAGTTTATATACTCGGTCTTGCCCTTCATGCTTTTCCAGTGACAGATAAAGTACTTAAGAATCATCTTCTTTTTTTCTGGCTGTTGCTCAAACATGAATAGTCATGGAAAATGGTGACAGCAATAGCAATGAGGGGAGGGGAGAACAGACAAGGACATGACAATGGCAACTCTTTTTTTTCTAAAGTCTAGGCAAAAAATCAGTGAAACAACCAAGTGTTCTTGCTTCATATTTTCATATTCAAGGAAAAAATTAAATAAAACAGTCTTATCTTGGAAGACAAGCTATCAAAACATATGCTACCATCCACAGTAAAATGAAAATAATCAAAATGGGCCAAGTTATACCATTCTCAGTTTATGTCTACGCAAACACTTGTTAGGGAAAGAAACACATACTATGAAATCATGTTGTTTAACTCTTCCTGAACCCAGGCTCAGTGTGAAGTCAGTATGGATTTGAAGTCAGTAGTGGATTTGAAATGTAGCTGAAACTCAGAAAGGCTTTTCATCTGTAGGCAGCTTTGACTATTTGCCAGTTGCTCAGTCAGCAGAAATCAGCAATCCAGAAGGAGGTATCTGGTACCAGTAAGTGTACAGTCCTCGAGGACTGACAGCACATTTCTGCATCTGTGTGTACACATTGTTTCAAATGGCTACACTGTTTCCTAAAGGAATTCTTTTCCAGAGGGAAATTTTCATCCATCATATGCATTTTTCATTCACTGTTGAATTCTGCTCCTGTGGGTTACCTGCAAACTATGGTAAAGATATCCCTTAGAAATGTGAAAATCATGCAGAGCTATTAATAGATTTTAGAAACAATTGTGCTATATAGTGATATTTTAGAGAACTCTACCCTCTTTTCATTAAACATGCCTCTTCTTTGTACAGTTAGTTTGTTATCTCACAGACTAAGGGTAAAACTCAAGGAAGCTCCTTCTGTGCTTTCAGCTTTCGGGGCATCACTTTTAAAATGCCCAAAAGTGTCTGTCTATAGATGAAAGATCCTAGGAAGCAGCAAAAGCCATGTAAGCCTCTTAGAAAGTCATTGGCAATGCACAGTTTCCACAAGAAGCCGTTCAGAGAGTGGAGCCATTTGTAGCTCACCCCTGGGAAACAAATGGGCACGTGGTGCATGCAAACTCAGAGCTGCTCCACAGCCTTCCCAAGATGTTGGAGCAGGAAGATAACTGAGCAAGGGCTACTCTTTGAGAAGATACTGGGGACATTTCTCTTGTTAAGCATTTTACCCTGTAACAGAGAAGCCCCAGGCCTTTTCCATCTCTCCAATGGTAGCAACCCCTCCAGCTCGGGCAGATGTACACACAAATCTCATGTGTACATCTCACGGGTCAAGTTTTAGGCCACGTGGCTGATGCCATGTGAGCAGGCAGCAGCACTGATGCCGGCCAGGGTTTTCAATGGGAGTCACTGGAGCTGCACCAGCCTTTCAGTGCGTATCTGCTCTATCAGATGGGGTGACATCTGGGACCTGTCCAGATCACCTTTGAATCACGGAGGAGCATGAGTGTGAATAGGCTGCTAAGCGCTAGGGACTCTACAAAGGTGCCAGGGAAGGCCACCGACAAAAGGCAAGGTAACCCCAAATCGGAGCTCTATGCACCATCCACCTGGATTTCATTTCCTAAATTCCTCCCACAGCCTCTCTGTCACCAAATCAGGATTTCAGGGTCTCTCCCTCCCTTTTTTCCCCACTTTGCCTGACAAAACTTTAACACAGTATAACTGCACATGCCAACTTAAAGCAACTGCTTCTTTTATTTTAATATTTATTCACTTTTTTTTAGAGTACTTAAAATGGTGTGAGAATGTGGTTTCAGTGCCATGGGGAAATCTCTGCTTCTTTGGAGTTGCTTAGATGTCTGGAGTAGATCTTCAGAGCCAGAATCCTACCTCAAGTGTCCTCTCTGTTGAAGCTTAGTGCACACCCGCATGCTATAATTTATGATCCTAATGCTGCATGGTGTATGAAGGTTATTATAGTTCTTTAAATTCCATTATATCTGGCTAGAAATTTGCCCAGATCACCTCACACATTACTTACATTACTTGCTTTGACTCTTCAGGAACTTAATAGTATTGTATAAAGAACTTTCTACAGTATACATGACAGCTGCAAAGGAGGAAAAAATATAACCACTCTTTCTTTTTCATATTGAGAATAATAAAGAACCTTAAAGGTAATTTAAATAAATCATCACATATTTTTGAAGTTCTGAACTTTATTTCTAAAGCAGTAAAAGCAAGAAGTAAATCAGGCCCTCTTAACCAGGAATTGGTCTGGCAAAGAAGACCCAGAGAAATTAGATTATTCAGAAAGGCCATCATAATGAACAAGAGAGAGAAAACATTAGACTATTTACTTCTTACTTTTTTTATAGCCCTTTATCGTATCTTTTTTCCCCTCAATATATTTAATTAACCAAAATTGGTTGCTAATGAACACAGTTTGTTTGGCAGTGCTAGGTAACAAAAATATATTCGCCAAGAACTCCACCAATTTCCTATAAAGATCTGAGGGCCATACAAGGTGCTGACCTTGTTTATAAAGTCCTTATAACGATTTAGATTCCATTTACCTTGGAGATAACTTTCCCTTACTCTTTCACTGTGACAATTCAAGTTAACAGATTCTCCCAGGGTTTAAACATCTGGAACAAGTCATGTGTTCCTTCTACACGGGTTTCAATTCTAGTATTTTACTTGGGCCTTTGACTAAAAGAAGAGTCTAGTGGTGTTTCTTAAGGTATAATGTTGTCTTTAACTGCAACACAGTACAAAATTTCAAGTAGAAAGTCGATTCAGAAGGTTGTTTTAGTTTGATTACCTTATCCATATCAAGTCAATGAGACCATTTGGAGAGCAAGGTCAGTCTGAATGCAGATGCTTGAGGCAATCTTTATGTTTCAAAGGTCAGCTCCTTAATAAGGATTAACTGTTACCATCATGATCAGCTATTATTTATCTCATATTCATGAAGATATTTTAAAAAGCGATGATGCAACTGAAAGATGTGTAGTATAAATTCAACATACCTTTCAAAATATTCATAGAATTTCAACCATTTAATTTAATTATCTTTTGCATATTACTTGGAAAATTTTATACAGATCTGGCAGCTATGAAACAAATGCATTATATAAATATGAAAGACCAACTACTGACTATTTACAGAAGTGTTATATGAATAAATGCTATTGACATCAATGAAGCAACTCTGTATTCATGTTGAAAGACCTGAAATCAGGATTCAGTTATGTTTAATTACCAATGGCTCTTGGTTGGTGCACATATTTTCAAAACACATATCTTTTTTAACATTATTGCATTTACAAAATACTATGAGATTTTATAGCAATAATCTGATATATTTAATCTTATTATAGTGCACTACAGATTAGATCATTATTATGGGGTGTACCATAATCTGTACAGGAAAGAATCTTGTAAGAATGGACATATGCAAGCAAATTTTAGGGCTATCTTTTGTCACCTTTTCTCACAGGAGCTGATCAAGAAACAGTAGCAGGAGAAATGTGATCTCAATTGTAAGGGGTTGTTTAGACATGCACCAGGCTGAGAACTGTCCCAAGGCAATTAATGGTGCAAAGAGCATCTGTAACCTTACAGCTAACCCATACAAACAGATGTGAAAGGAGGATTCACATGACATAATCTTTCTCTGATCCCCTGCATGAAATCTTATCAATGCCAGGACAACGGTTATCATTAGGTCAGGTTTTAAACCTCTTGGTGTTCCCCATGAAATCTGTAAGCCATCACTCATTATTTCAGTTCTTTTAGCAGAAAATTCATCTTCCATTGTTTCCCTTCTGTCTCATTATTCATTCAGGTGAGGTCTTGGGTAGACAAGCACCAAATGCTGCTGAGGGAGAACCAAATATTTCAGAGTAATTGACTTCACCCAGTGAAATCCATTTGGATTAGATGGGACTATAAGAAACAGAGCTCTTTCAGGCTTCTTTCCCCTTCCTGCCAAAGTATAGTGATCTCTAACCTACCAAAATTCAAAGGTATTTGCTGTACTATGTAGGCCAATGCATACATCCTTTTGTTCAGTTTTTCTAGTTTAAGTATTAAAAGTGCATAAACAGATGATCTGAGGCTGATCCCAGCCCCTGGGCTTCCCTTTGAGCCCAAACAGCACAGCTGCAGAAGCTTTATAATTCCTTAAAAAATAAAATAAAATAAAATAAAATAAAATAAAATAAAATAAAATAAAATAAAATAAAATAAAATAAAATAAAATAAAATAAAATAAAATAAAATAAAATAAAATAAAATAAAATAAAATAATCAACATTCCTTTGATTGAGCTTTTGGAGCAAAAATCTGGTTTCAGACAAAGCAATGATGTTTTTTCTCACATGGCTGGGTTCACAATCAGAAAGGCTACACAAAACTGTTTTCCTTTAGTACCTAATATGAAATTTATCTTTGAGCTCAAAGTGGTTTCAACCTACCTGATGTTCCCATTCTGTTTAGTGCCTGCTAATGACTGATCAGGGAGTAGAAGTAGGTATAATTCTCTTCCGATGTTGGAGATACAAAGCACCTGCCTTCCATTTTCCTCTTAATCAAGTGTCTCTCCTCTTCTTAAGGAAGAATCTTTACATTTTTTCTCAATTATTTCTGGAGATAGCAGGAAGGTAAATACAGACTACACCACATAGTAGGAGTTTGTATTCAGGTTTCTGATGTTTTTCTTTTCCATCAGGGAAAAAAATAACGATTGGGTCAGATATTTCTCTTGCATTCCTCCATTGCATCCTGGATATAAAATTCATATATAAAATTTCAATTCTAAAACTCCACAGAGCCCTAAGAGCAGCAGTGTTTTATTTGTCTGTAGTACTATGCCTTTTAACAGCATATGTACTTTTAACAACAAATATACTACCTAATTATGTTTTCTTTAGTTTTCACTTAGGTGCACAGAAATACTCCTCACTCTGTTTCTGGCGCTTCTTTGTGCACTTCTTCAGCAATCTAGTTACGCTGCGCATAAACCCTCCTGTCATCTGACACTTGATTCCACAGCTGTGCATTCAGAAGACTGATAACTCACACTGTATGTCTGAATCCTAACAAATTTTTCACACAAAATATGCTTTGGCCACTGACTTCTTGCTGTTCCAGCTGCCTATTCCACACAGGATCTTAAGAGTTTTTGCAGTTATTTTGAAAGATAGGCAGTTATCATAAACTCCAGATTTTTCTAAAGTTTCACCTAATCTGGTGTACAGGAAATATGGCCCTTGAAAAGGAACTTATAAAATAGATGGGTTTAGAAAAAAAGAAAGATTTTCAGATTACTTTTTCTCCATGTGATACTACTGTAATAAAAGAGTTTTCACAGGGTTTCTTCTCCAGTTGAAGAATCCCTGTCTGAACACTTCCTAACTGCAGTGAATTTCTGGACAGGATAAAACCCATCCTGGGTCAAACTCTGCTGAAATATAATAAAATGCCTGACTACATTATGCAGAGGGCACCTGTAGAAAAACAGATGGGAAAAATCCAAATCACAATGAAATTTTTCATGCAAATTACCAAACAATATTCAACTGATTATGTGTGGGAAGACTTACAGGTTTGTGGTAATTGTGTACAAATCAAGCATGGAAATTAATGCATTATTTAAATGATAAAATTGCATTTGCTGTTTCCTGGATATCTGTGCTCAAACAGCTTTCTGTAACTAACACGATGGTTAGTTTTGTTTCAGTAGCTGAAAAAAACCTGTTAATGCTGTTAAGTTTAGTTCTGTTGTATACTGTGAGAAAAACTGTGTACAGTATCACCACATATTAGTTTATATTCGTTATTTTATTGAGAGCTGGACTCAGAATGACATGGCTAGTTGGTGGAGAGATGACTAATTGCATACTTTCAGTATGGCAATGAGACTGGTATAAAGGTTTCTGTTGATACCACCCCTGCCATGATACTCTGAATTTAAGAAGAAAGATTATGCCTTAGACCAGTGTAAAAATAGACTTAAAGAAAAAAACCCACAATATTTTAATTAGGAAAAATAAGTGATTAAATGCCAGTAAAGTACGAATAGCTGAATAAATGCAATGTGAATGCTTATCTCAAAATCAAAATTATTTTCCTGCCTTGGTTGTGTGAATATAGGACAGGTTGTGTTCTCATCTTTGGAACAACATTAAGGAATGTATTTCTTTTTTTTTCACAGTTAAACCTTCCTTTCTCTTTACTAAGCAAAATATAAAAAGCATCATTTAGTGTAGCCTGCTGTCGTAGGACTACACCAACCTACACAAGCAATTTCAGTTAAAAGAAAGGGGAACAATTTCTGTCTTTACTACATGACTTTACAGAGTTGCCTTGACGGAGTACTCCATACTATCACTATTTCCAAGAAGTTAAGTGCTTGAAAATGGCTTCGACTGCTCCACAGATCTGTAAGATGAAAATAATGTTGGCCATAGATTTGGAACATATGGAAGAAGACACATCAGGCCCTGAAGGAAAGCACCATGGATGACAGGAGGAAGGCAGGAGACCAGCATAGCTGAGTAAGGACCTCCTGGTCAAACTGAAAGAGGGACATACATGGGCAGTGGAAGTAGGTATATGGTTCCCAGGAAGAATATAGGGATACTTCTCAGGAGCAAGGGATGTGATCAGGAAAGCTAAGACGCAGCTGGACCTAAATTTTTCAAAGGATGTGAAGAATAATAAAAAGAGCTTCTACAAGTACATTACTCAGAAAAAAGAAAACAAAGAAATTGTACCCCTCCCTGATAAATGTGACAGGGATCCTGAGGGAACTGGCAGATGCAGTTGCTAAGCCACTCTCCATCATATTTGAAAAGTCATGGCAGGCAGACAAAGCCCCCAGTGACTGGAAAAAGGGAAATATCACACCGATTTTTAAAAAGGGTAAAAAGAAGGACCCTGGGAACTGCCTGCTAGTTAGCCTCACCTCTGTTCTCAAAAAGATTGTTAAATAGATCCTCCTGGAAGCTATGTCAAGGTATATGGATGACAGGAAGGTGACCAGAGACAGCCAACATGGTTTCACAAGAGGCCTAACTAATCTGGTGGCCTTGTACAATGGAGTGACTGCATTGGTGGATAAAGCAAGAACAACTGATACCATCTACCTTGCTTTCTGTAAAGCCCACCCATGGTCCCACACAACATCCTTGTTGCTAAATTGAAGAGATATGCATTTGATGGATGGGCAATTTGATGGGTAAGTAATTGGCTGAAATTAGCTGGATGGTTGCGTCCAAAGAGTTGCCGTCAATAGCTCAATGTCCAAATGGAGATCTGTAACAAGTCGTGTCCCTCAGGGGTTCTTATTGGGACGGGTATTGTTCAATATCTTTATTAATTACATAAACAGTGGGATTGCCTGCACCCTGGGCAAGTCTGCAGATGACACCACACTGAGTGGTGCAGCTGATACACTTGAGGGAAGGGACATGCCATGCAGAGGGACCTTGACAGGCTTGAGGAGTGGGCCCATGCAAACCACATGAAGTTCAACAAGGCCGAGTACAAGGCTCTGCACTTGGGTTGTGCAATCACCAGTATCAGTAGAGGATGAGTGATTAACGGATTGAGAGCAGCCCTGTGGAGAAGGATTTGGAAACAATGGTGGATGCCAAAAGCCAACCATGTGCTGGACTGCACAGAAAGAAGTATGGCCAGCAGGTTGAGGAAGGTGATTCTCTCCCTCTACTTCATTTATATGACACTCCACCTGTAGGATTGTGTCCAACTTTCGGGTCCCCAGCACAAGACAGACATGGAGCTGTTAGAATGGTTCCAAAGGACGGCCATGAAAATGATCAGAAGGCTGAAACATCTGTCCTATGAAGAAAGGTTGAGAAAGTTGGGTTTGTTCAGCCTGCAGAAGAGCAGGCTCCAGGGAGATGTTATTGCAGCCTTTCAAAAATTAAAGGGGGTTTATAAGAAAGATGGAGAGAGACTTTTTACCAGGGTCTGTACCTGTAGGACAAAAACTAACAGTTTTAAACTAAAAGAGGTTAGATTTAGCTTAGATATAAGTAATAAATTATTTACAATGAGGGTGGTAAGGCACTGGAACAGATTGCCCAGAGAAGATGTTAATGCCCCATCATTGCTTTGAGCAACCTGATCTAGTAAAATATGTCCCTGCCCATGGCAGGGGAAGTGGAATGAGATGATATTTAAAGGTGCTTTCCAGCCCAAACCATTCTGTGCTTCTGTGGCCAATCCTTCCAGCCTCCTCTAGTTCTCAGCAGGGGGACTGTCTCTCTGGGTTTTATGAATCTGAACAATGAATCATCTAACTGGACAATGCTGGACACCAAATTTCAGAAAAAATCCCAGCCTTTTCATGAGAACAGTATTAGAAGACTTCTGTTGGTTTACCAGTGTTTACTGGGTCTTCAGAAACTCTGATGAAATATAACGAAACCAGTTGCCAAACTACGTCAAAGACATATAAAAGCTCTATATGAACTAAAACGTTTCATCTAAGGATTCCAAATATGCTTATTTATCATGTAACATATAATGTCTTGTGTTTGGTGAGATGGAGTTAATTTTCCCCATAGCAGCCCTCATAGTGCTGTGCTTTGTATTGGTAGCTAGAAAAGTGTTGATAACACACCAGTGTTTTGACTACTGCTCAGCAGTGCTCACACAGCATCAAGGCTGTCTCTCCAGCATTTCCCTCTCACCAGTAGGCTGGGGGTGTACAAGATCTTGTGAGGAGACATAGCCAGGAGAGCTCACCCAAACTGACCAAAGAGATATTCTGTACCATATGATGTCTGCTCAGCAATAAAAGCTAAAGAGAAAAGAGAAGAGGGGGGCATTTTTTTATTCATAACGATTGTCTTCCAGAACAACTGCTACGCATACTAAAGCCCTGCTTCCTGGGAAGTGGCCAGACATCACTTGCTGATGGGAAGTAGAGAATTAAATCTTTTGTTTTCCTTTACTTTCACATGCAACCTTTGTTTTTGCATCACTAAACTGTCCTTATCTCAACTCATAAGCCTTTCATTATATTTTCTTTCCTTGTCCAGCTGAGGAGGGGGAATGATAGAGCAGCTTTGGTGGACAACTGGCATTCAACCAGGGTCAATCTACAACATAAAAATGCTACATATATGATTTCAGCTTCTAGATATTCCTTAAATCATCCTTTCATTAACAGGCTTTCATTACAGGCTGAGGAGGTCCCAGAGGAGGGCCACGAAGATGATCAAAGGACTGGGAATCCTGCCGTATGAGGAAAGGCTGAAAGAAATGGGTTTGTTCATCCTTGAGAGAAGAGGCTTAGGGGAGACTTTATCACCATGTTCCAGTGTTTGAAAGGTGGCTACAAAGAAGGTGGAGACTCCCATTCCACAAGGAGTCACATGGAAAAGACAAGGGGTAATAGGTACAAGTTACTCCTGGGAAGATTCTGATTGGACACAAGAGGAAAATTTGTCACAATGAGAACAATCAGCCACTGGAATAATCACCCCAGGGAAGTGGTGGATTCCCCAGCACTGGACACATAAGATTCAGGTGGACAGATGAGTTGGTTTAAGCCCTGCCGGGACCAGAGACCACGTTGCCGTTGTCCCTCCCCCACCCTCAGACATAAGTAGGGCACAAACATCGGGTTGAAATTAGAAGAAATTTAATGCAACCGTGTAATAAGCAATCTGAACAACAACAGTAGCAATGATAACAACAGTAAACAGTAATAACAGTGAACAAGACAAAAGATATACAGAGAAATAATGCAATGGTTACAGACAGCCCCGTGCTCCCCAAGACCAAAGCCATAAAGGAAAAAGTCCCCGTGCTCCCACGCCCGGACCTGACATCAGCATGGTATGAATAACCCAGCTGGAGATCCCTTCCCCTCTCTGCTGGGGAAACTTAACCCTATCCTAGCTGAACCAGGACAACAGGGTGCCGGACCACCTTGTCTAGACCGTGCTTTTGCCAAGAAATGTTGAACCACATGATACTTGAGATCCTTTCCAGCCTGGTATTCTGTGATTCTATGATTTCAGAATATTTGGGTCACAGACTGATACAGTTATGACAGTGCTTAGATTTGTAATATTAAAATATCTTGTAACAGATCTTCTCAAGACCTGTTGAGAGTGACATTATACAGACCCACATACATTTATAACTTAAATAACTGAGGCACCTAAAAGGTGAAATTAGAAAACAGAGTACATAGACACAAGGCAATTTCCTGACCAATATGCTGTTCATCATTAATCAAATCAGGGCAAAAATGCAGCTTTCATAACTGAAAAAATCGTGTATTATGTCCACTAGTCTTCACCTTCTCCTTCACTTGTAACATACAGTAAACAGTGGGAATTAAGCCTTGTAGAAAATCAGAGTGTTAGATCGTTCAGGAATATAAGAGTTCCAAATTTCTTACAGGGAGGTAATAACTTGTATTGGACCTAATGAAACGACTGTGCTTAAAAGCTCAAGATGTAGTCGAAAGCAATATATTATTTCTCCTTACAGACTATATGACTGAATGATAATTATTCAATAATATAACTAAACCAAGCTTCAGGGAGATTAAAAGTTTGGTCCATGACAGTAAAAAAGAAATACTGCACAATTAGTAAATAGAAGTCATTAGTTTAGATTTTTCATTGTGTCTTTTTGTGCTGAATTAGCTAATAACCAAATAAGTATATGTTTTTCACAAAGCTGACACCTTTTCCTTGAATTAAATAATGTTGGTGCTCAACAAAAATGTTATATTACACTATGAATACAATATAATTCAATGTACGAAGTCATGAAAAAAAAAAAAAAAAAAAAAAGTAAAAAAAAAAAAAAAGTCTTATTTTTCTTGTCTTGCAACACAGCTTTTTAGGTAGTCCAAAAAATTTCATTGTTCCCATTTCCCTATGAAAGTATTTTCTCCCAATTTCTGCTGAAGACCAGACTTTGCTGACAAAGCTTGTACGACTCTTTTCTTTTATCAGACTCTACAATCCTGATCCAAACCTCAATTCATATACTAATGGGCATGTGGGAAAGCTGCAACTTATATACAGTCTTACCAATAATCACCCTGTTCAGTTTTCCTTACTGCTTCTGACTATGAGCATTCAGGATGACATTATAGACATTCTTTTCTTTGCTAATAAATCAGAAAAGTCTATGCTTTCTGAGTATCCAGTAGATTGGAAATGACGCCAGGACCACAGCAAGAAACCGTGGCAGTTATAACAGAAACATAGTGGATCTTCAATTTGATCCATTTCAGGTCTACTTCACCACTAAACATGGCTAAAGAACTCTGCCAAAGAAGACTTATTCTCTTGTTTAATCAGTCATAATTCCTTAGCACATTCAGTAGAACATAATCAAAAGCTTGAAAGTTGCAAGAGACATAGAAAATGTGATATCCAACTAAAGTAATAATAAGTCTATAATCATGATCTCCAGAAATATAATAGCAGGAAAATGAATAACACAGTCCTTTCACAAATCAATGGATGATTTTTGTCTTGTTGCTAAATGTACTATATCTTCAATATTCATTCACACTTTTGAATACTTACTTAACCATTTCATGCATTATCTAAGAACAAATGACATAACTGCTCGAAACAGTAGATTGATTATCATGTACATTTCATCACATTCAGTGACCCAAAGAATTGCTGCAGTGTTAAAAGGATGTGTACCTTTATCCATTAAAGACAAGCTTTATACTGACAACATATTTTTATAGTGTTTATTTTTCACTGACTGAATTAATATGTCAGTTCTGTAATGCTAATTTCACTGAGGATTAAAAAGGTGAGACAGCATAAAAATTAATCTGATAGAACCACTTAATTACTATGTTTTTTATAATCTAAATATACTTTGCATTTTAAAATTTGCTTTAAAATGCTCAATTTAAAAATGTGAAAGGTTACAAAGTATTGCTCTTTTAAGCTCTAGCCATTCTTTGACTTCAGTGACAGAATAACAGGACATTTAGATGAATGACTGTAGATGAATCCTAGAATAAAGGTAAATAACCTGCCATTATTGAAGACAGTGCTGATATTGTCAGTAATTTTAAGAGAGAAAAAGTATTATCCCAAATCAAGGATGCATGGACATCAGCAGCATGAGCATATATACTTCACAGCTTATACTTCAGTACTTTGAAGTACATATTGCCTCAGATGCCATCTCATTTGTTTCAAAAGGACATCACAGACAATAACGAGCATGGTCAAAGCATATTAGCCTCCATAATTTTCTGACAAATTTCATGACAGTATGTATCTTGGTGATAAAATCATACTCGGGACATTTAAGCACTGATCCTTGATGTATTTTCTAATTCATCATCATGTTTCACTTTTAAATTAGGTGTAGCAGAAAATCCTATATGATGAAGTTTAAACTCTTGTTAATTGTTTTCACACTTCCTGTTTCTCTTGAGTTACAGCAACACTTGTTCAAATTGTTTCCTTCACCTGTGATCTATTATTGAATCATAACTGATTTTTGTGAAGAGTTTGCAACTGTGAATGAGCCCGTAGAAAAAAAAAATAGAGTTACTAGGCAAAATATCAGATTCAACCAAAATTTAATGGTTGACCAAATATTTGCCAAATTCTTGCTGAATAAGAGGAAAAGAAGGAGGAAGGAAGTAAAATAAAACTAATTTTAAAAAAGTTGAAAATGTTATATATTTCCCTTCAACATTTTCCTGAAAAAGTATTTCCACTTTCTCTGGTTTTAAATGGTTCTTTCTTTCAACATCTACCAAGAATTCATTGTAAGTCCATAAAAAAAAAACCTAATATGAAGCAACATTTTTCATTTTGAAATGCATTGAAGTAGTTTTTTTCAAAATTTTGCATTTCACTAGTGATAGTGAAAATGCTTTCGCTTCAGAGTGACCCTGAAAGTATTTATTTCTTTTTATCATTTTGGTCAGTGAATCAAAGGACAGTAACCAGTTTATTTATTTATTCCGAGCTTTTCTTTGTACTCATCAAAGAAATCTGTTTATACTTTCAACATGTGAAAAATTATATTTTCTGGATAAGAATTTTGCTTACAAGAAAACAAGATAATCACTTGTGTGATTTTGAACTTTATTCTAACACATTTATGTTGGCTTTGATGTGAGGCGCTAAGTCATCTTCACCATCTCCTGGAACTGGCACTGGCTATAGGAGTGGGAGCTAACTTTTCAGTTTTAAGAAGAAAACTACATATGAAAAGACATTAATGCCTTTTTAGTGTGATTGTGATAGTATTGTCATGATTTCAGAGCCACCACACTCCTTGGAGCTTGTCTGTTATAATGCTTTTAATGGATGCAACTGCTGACAGAGGAAATGCATTAATGATCGATGTGTGTGCATTCATGTTTAGATTTTCTCCTTATAGTTCCCACCGTTGACTGTTCAATAGAAACAAAGTCACAGAGGTCTCCTACTGTTGCCATCAGCAGAATGATGTCAGAAACTTCCAGTTCTTTGAACTGATCTGAAACCAAATAAATATATCTCAGCATCAAAATGTCCATGGAGACAGTCATATCCATGACACAGCAGGGAAAAAAATTTATTAGAGAACATTCTCAAAAATAAGCAATGGGAATTCACTGTAAAAGTGTAAACATTGCTGGACTGCAATAGTCATTACAAAATTACCCTTTTTTACTTAAATTAAACAAAGAACATACTAGTCTGTATGAACTAATTTTCAGTTTTTAAAAATGTAAAAGAGTTTTTGTTGGTGGAAAAAACCTGAGTGGAATTTACACTTCATCACAAATCTTGTGGTATTTGGTATCGGTCTGAAATGTTTCTTGGTGTTTAAACCAATCACAAGATTTCTAGGGATTTAGCTTTTGGGTTTTGAGCACCGTGGATTTCAATATTAGCTTATTAGTTTGTCCTTAGCGTCAGAACTGTACAGTCACTTGTCATTGCACAAAACTCCTTATAAATCTTCCAGATGTTGTTCTAAACTGAGACCATAACATTCCAGCATCACTCACCCATACATGATTTACTTTACTCCACACGCTCTCAAACCCAAGATTTCACCTGGTTTTACTCATAAAAAAAGGAGATTGTCATTTAGCTTTGGTTGAAGCCACTGATGGCTTTCAAATTTACTGTAGTCCTGCAATATATGAGTGGTATTTAATTTAGAAGGAATATTTTCAGTCCTCGCTTGTACTTCAGATGTGAAACAGTGGGGATGGACAGAAGCTTTTGAATTAATAAATCATTTGACAAATGTTCTGCTTATTCCTGTCTGAGGATTTTTTTATAAGCAGTTTGTAATTTTCTCATACACATTAGTCATTCAAAATTGCTGCCTGTTTTGTGCAAATACTGTGATCTGTCAGTTGTACTCCAGCAGATCCTTCCAAATATATGAAATCTGAGCCACACTAGATATTTCTGACCGGAGAAAGAGCTCACACAACATTACTTATCCTCCTCAGCTTTTGACCACAGCTTTTAGAACCCAGATTTCCCTCCACAGAGGTGCCTTAACAAAACCAAAATTAGTTTTCCATTAATATATCCTAAGATTCAATGTTCCTGCAAAAACTATGGTCAATAAACTCATTCACTAGAATATCCAAGGACATTAAGCATAGAAGGAGGAAAAGCAGGAGTAAACTACTGTGAACATACAGACTTCTTTTGCAGTTAAAAATAGGAGTCTGATTCAGGAGACCTTCTGAAGGAAGCTTAAACTGTAACTGCTTGATTCATCCCATGGAGCTCTTTTTCACCCTATCTTGAAGTATTGACGTACATGGAAGAATGTCACACACCATGGCAAAACTAAAGCCATCATGGTAGAATTAAAAGAATTAATTATCATAAATTACTATACCACAACTGAACTGCAGTTATTTTTGCTAGCTGTTTTTTAATATTAATATCATAAAGTGATTATTCTTCCTACTGAGTGGAAGAATTCAGCCCACCTAGGTTTAGCTAACTACAAGTTGCCATCTAGACTAAGATCATTGTCTTATCTCCTACGTAGTCAGTGGGGAGAACTCAGGCAACACATTCCCTGGATGACCCTAGACATAACTGACCAGGAAGACAGCTGACATGACTAGTTCTACAGATGGTGAAAGCAGGTTGTGAAAATCAGGAGACATGGATCAAAACAATCGTGGACAATCTTCTAATGTTCTTATGCAATAAACTTATGTTGGGCAGTAAAATCCATGGACAACTGACTATGTACTATGATATTTTGAAGCAATCTGCACAGAAAACACGCTAATGACTCTACACAGAAATTACGAAAGTGATTGAAGATGCATGAAAACTATAGTCAATATATTTTATAATCCCTAATTGATCAGAACTGGTGTATAAAGAGGGATTATATGTCACAAGTGTGTTTTAAATGTTGGGACTTTATCCTTCCTGTCGTGCTTTTACCCCAGCCAACAACTAAGCGCCATGAAGTTGCTCATACGCTTCTCCCCCCCTCCCAGTATGATGAAGAGGAGAATCAGCATAAAAAGTAAAACTCGTGGGTTGAGATAAAAACAGTTTAATATATAAAATAAAATATAAAGACAATATAATAATAATAATAATAATTAATAATAATAATAACAACAACAACAACTGTAATGAAAAGGAATATAAGAGAGAGAGAAATAAAACCCAAGAAAAGACAAGTGATGCACAATGCAATTGCTCACCGCTTGCTGACTGATGCCTGATGATCAATCTGCACCTCCCAGACAACTCACCCCAGTATATATACTGAGCGTGACATTCTATGTTGTGGGATACCCCTTTGGCTAGTTCAGGTGAGCTATCCTGACCATGGTCCATCCCAACTTCTTATGCACCTGCTTGCTGGCAGAGCATGTGAAACTGAAAAATTCTTAATTTAAGATTTGTGCTATTTAGCAACAACTAAAACATTAGTCTATTAGCAACATTATACTCACACCAAATCCAAAACCAGCACTGTACCAGCTACTAGGAAGAAAATTAGCTCTGTCTCTGCCAAAAAACAGGGCAATATCCACCACTTATTCTATACCATTTTCTCAGGTACCACACTTTCCAGTAAATCCAAATTGATCACCACCACCTTTCTTGTTTCTTAATACATACACACAGGTATCATTCCCACAGTCAATGTGCCATCCATGTAGAATGTCTGTTGAGTTCATTTAGTGGTCCATGACCTTGGACTCCATCTGTCATAACAGTCCGTCTGGACAGAAGGGATGGTGCAAAGTCCACCCAGTTGGCAGAACAGGATTGGGCTTTGGTGTGGTGCAGCACGTGACATTGGGCACAGCAGGAGGATGGTGTATAGTGTTGTATAGTTGCATGATGAAGTCAGCTTTTGTTCCATCACTACTGCATTTCAGTCTTTTCTATCAAAGTTCATTCTTTATTAATCTAAGAGAATCTAAGATGATATAGTAATGATGAAATACAGTGGCAGGGTTACATGGCAATTAACATACAATGTAATTTATTGACTATTCTCACCTAAAATCAAATCCCCTCAAAGGCACACATTGGACTTCTCCATGCTTACTCATCACCCACCAAGTGCACCCAAGTCTCTGAGCAAAAGTAATCTCACAAATAGGTTTGCCTTTGCCTGAGGCAGGAATAAACCAGACTGCCTTCACTAGGCCTTCCCATATTTTTCATGTGTGCTACAGGAACTTTATTCCCCTCTACAGTGAGTAAAAGTTCTGTTTGAGAAGGGCCAGCTTGATTGACTGATCCTCGTGTTGACTAACCAGGTGGCTTTTGCTAAGTGTGAACCCAGTATTTGAAGGTCCCACAACCCATTGCTCTCAATTTAGTCTTTAACAGTCCACTGTATCATTCAATTTTACTGGAGGCTGGTGTATGATAGAGGATGCAATATACCCATTCAATTCCATGTTCTGAGGCCCAGGTATCTATGATGTTGTTTCGAAAATTAGTCCTTTTGTCTGACTCAGATCTTTCTGGGATGCCATGTCATCTTACAACTTGCTTTTCAAGGCCCAGAATAGTGTTCTGGTGAGTGTCATGGGACACAGGATGTTTCCAGCCATCAGGTGGTTGCTTCCACCATTGTAAGCACACAGCACTTCCCTTGGTGGATTTGTGGGAGTGTGAAACCAGGACACTTCCTCACATAGTTTTTTTTTCAAATTCACACGTATTTCCAAACAGAATAAATGTGAATTTGATGTCAGGCAAAATATTTTTAGGTTTTTTGTTGGTTTTTTTTTTTTTTCTAATGTGAAGATCTCTTCAAAAATAAACAGCTTGACCAACTGAAGAGTGTATCACCTTGACTCACCTGAATGAACAGTATAAAGTAATAACAATATGCTACATTTCTTTTATATCAAAATAAAACAGATTCCAACAAGTATTTCCAAGAAAAGTTACATGATTCAGAAAACAAAGAGGGAGACCAAGAGTCAGGAAGACTAAGATTAATTTCTGTTTCTATACATTGCTTATCGGGTGACCTTGGAAAAGTCACTGTATCTCTGGTTTCATCTTGACCACTTAGATCATAAGCTTTTTGGGATAGGATCTGTTTTAACCTGGTGATTGCATAATGGCTAGTAGAAAGAGATGTCTAGAGGAACATAAAGGTTAATTGTAACTGAAGAAAGAGTGATTTAGTGTATAAAATAGAGGTAGGCCACTGCGTATTGTTTATCATCTAATTACAAAATGAAATATCAATTAAAACTCTATTAACCACAGGCATATGACATAAACCAAGAAACTGAACTGATTTTTTTTCTAACTTCCTCCAGAAGTAGAATTGAAATTGCTGACATGGATGTGCAGGTGAACATCTGTATATAACATCCACTCGTGTCTTCTCTCTCTACTAAACTTCCTCACTTGCTAAGAAAATTTAGCTTTTATTATTGCAGCAATTATTATTCGCACATTGAAAGGAGTGGAAGAGGTCAGGGTTACTTGATTCATACCTTAAGGCAACTGGAAAGGGTGGTAAAGTGAACAAATTCACCACCTGTGTGGCCACTGAACCACACAATAACAGTGAATCCAACAATAAGATTAGAACGTGTAAATGCCTTCTGCATCAAGTAGTTCAACTGCATAGCAGATCAGGACTGTTCCCTAAAGTATAGTTGTTAATGCATTGTCCAGTTAAGTTTTAAACCTCTCTCATAAATGTGTGTAGTGTGCACAAAATTTCTCTGCATTGTAATATTCCTGCAGGGACTAGCTAAAGATCCAAACATCCTATCTTAGTGACTGTACCACCTAGGAAGAAATTTATGAAATGTTTTGGTCCTGCTGCTTTCCGGTTGTTTGGGCATGAGGGAAATATGAAACTAAGTGAGTTGGATGCTGTAAGTCATCTTTTCCTGTTGACTCTGGCACAAAAGTACATATTTTGGGACTAGAAAATCGAGATGTTCTCCCTGTACACACAAGTGGGTTAAATTTCATAACAGAGGATCAGCCAGTAGGGAAAAAAAATATTCCTTTACCAAAAATATTGGATGAATTTACAGTGAGTGGGATGATATAGAATGGTCTCATCATTCTGTTATTCTGTGAATCCATAAAGGAGAACGAGAGGAAAGTAAGAATAGCTATGTTTACTTGGAGTCTATGGACAAGGATCTGTGTTTGATCATGTGGGGAAAATAAAAGTAGTATATATCTAAAGAACATATAATCTGAGATTTTTTTCTCTGACCAATACATTTCATTAGCCCATGGTGTTTCTGCAACTTGCCTGCTTTAATATAACTGAAGAAGAAATTTTAATTAAACATGATAGATTAAAATATTATGTGTACTACATAATTGAATACAATAGTTCTTCATCTGTGGAACACATACTACTCCAAACTATTAGTCACCAGCACAGGTCCAGAAGTCATTGGCACCAGTAGTATTACTTACTATTGTCAATGATGGAGATACTTAGAAAATAGTATCAGGTAATACACTATATATAATATATATTCACAAAATGGCATTCTTATAAATAATATTAATTCAAATATGTAGCAGATACCATCCAGAAGTTATCAAAAGTGGGAAATATTCAGTTAGAGGCTGGTGCCCAGATAAGGAAAAGTCCAGATGGAAGGGGCAATATTTGGCAGTATTTTTCTCCTTGTAAATCAAATGAAAAATGGAGCAATGCCTGACAAGTGTTTCTTTCCAGAACAAAGATACTGGACGGAAAATTTCTTGTATGCATGACAGAACAATACTGCTAGATTTCTAAAACCAGCCAGGCTATCATCAATGTCCTTAAGAGGAAACCCCTGCAGGGATTGCAAGTTGAGTATAATGCGATGACACCTCTTTATGTGCAGTCTCCTCCTGGTTTGCAGCCCTGGAGCAGCTCTCTGTTGGTCAGCTGTTCATGGTATTCCAGCCTGGAGAAATTTTTTGCTCAAGAATTAAATGGAAGGAGCTGGAAAGAGATGGCTCCAAAAGGAAAGTTGGCCTTCCCTTCTTGGGGCTCTGCCAGAGACCTCATAGCTTCAACACTCATTCATCACTACAGTGACGTTTGTGTGCAACAGCACACTTTAGGAAAGAAATTCTGCAGCCACTTATATCCCCTGGACCAATTCCAAGCCATCCTTTCCTTAGTCCATGAAAAGATTATATGATCCTTATCTGCATCACTTTGTTTTTCCTTTCATACCAGAGGCTCCTCAGCAATCTGCAGCAGTGTCCCTCACATCAGAGACCTTTGTCTTTCCCTCCAGCCCTTTCCCAAGAGCTCTGCTACTCAGTGAAGGATGCCCTCTCATCTTACACTCATATCCTTCAGGCTCCCATTTAAAGAACCATTCAGTTGAATAACTGCTCAGTTTTCTCCTGGACTCACATCGTGTTTAGGCATGCATACAAACCACAGTTACATATGAATTGGCTTTCATTTTCATGAGGAAGATCTTTCCCAAAATCTGGTTCTTCCAATAGGCCCCTTGAGCAGACACAGAAACACAAAATTCCAGTGAATGTCATGGGAAAGAAATACTTAATTCTATCCTATTTCTGTATTCCCAAGAAAGAAGAATTACAAATTTAAAAAAAAGAAAAAAAAAAAAAAGGACTGAAATACCCCTTTAAGTACACTGGGAGATTTAAAATTATGAAGAGTGTCTCACCGTTTCAATTGTGAGCATGGGTGTTTGTTCCATATTTTTGTGGCACAAGACTAAAATTCATACAAAATATTATTTCTTATGGGATGGAAAAGATGTCAGAGACCCATACAATCCAATTAGTTGTATAAATCATATGATGATGATCAGTCTGCCTTACAACATATTAAATATTTTTAAACTATGTAGATGTAAATACTTAATTTATATGTAGCTGAGTTATTAGGTATGAAATTACTTCTGAAGCATAATTTATTCAAATCTGTAGAAATATATGCTTCTGGTAAGGCAGAACAATGATATAATGCATAGTTTCCTGAAACAAAATTCAGAGCCTGTAAAGACTCAAAGTCACACGAAACAATTAAGACATTAAATTTTTTCAGGAAAAAGTATTTTTATTTTAATAGCCTTGCTCAAGATATTAAAGTGGTTTCCACTATACATAGATTTTGCGTTAAAAATTTAAAGCATTGAGAAAAAAATACTAGTGAATTAATGAAAATGTATTCAGTCACTTATTGTACATAAATTCTGGGTTTGGCTCTGAATGTGTGTTTAAAAATACATCTTTTCAGTGGGTAGGAGACAGAATGCTTAACTAACAAAGCAAGGAAAACATTGAGACAAGCATGCTGGTGGCTGAGCTGTCAACTATCGTTTGTTGAAGAATCCTTCACAGTATGATAGGTCGATATCTAAAGAAATAGTGTTCAAAGTTGGCCACTTTTAGTATCTTACAAATATACATTTATGAGATTAACATAAGGTTAGTATGTTATTAAAAACTAGATGATTTTTACAGTGTGTTTCCGTCAGAGTGAGTGTGAGAGACAGAGAGAGATGTTATGCTCTCAGGGATCCTTACAGATCAGCTCAGCTGAGCTCTCCCCTCATGTCATAACCAGCTCACTGCAATGACTAACAGGGAAAAATGAAAAGAATATCCTTTTTTTCCTCTAGTAAATCTATGCTCAATATTCCTTCACTTTTAGGTATACTGATATGCCAGTGAGACAGCTACACATCATAAGGATTGGACCATACTATGCCTTCAGGTATAGGTGCTGAGATCTGATTTATTTCAAATAGACCTGTGCAAAGTTTGATCTAATTTATTACAGCTTGAGAAGCTACCTTCAGCAAAGCACTAAATGATGGGCCTTTTTTTGTATAGTGCAATGTCCCTATATATATGTTGTACTTTCATCACCCTGGGATGCCTTTGCAATTCTGTCTACTAAACCTGATTTGAGATTAAAGCACTTGTCAGAACCGATCTGCACAGTAGAGAGAAGGGTCCTTGAGGAAAAACAGCTCAGCATCTCTTAGCCCAGGTGGTGGAATGCCCCTACCACAGAATCTTATGGGAACTAGAGAAGCAAACCAGCAAGAAAAAGACAAAGGGTAACAAGACGATCTGAGCTCTCAGAAAATGGGACAATGTCAAAGGGGAGTCAAGGTTATGAAGATGGAAACATACTCTAGTGGGGTTTAGAGGCAAACCCCTGTGATTCCTGTGGGGAGTCTAAACCTTTAGACCACTTGCTACCTTTAAAAGTCAACACTGTTGCCAGCTAACTCCTAGGCTGCATTAGAAAATATAACCCCTTGGAAAAACAGAGTATCAGCCTGGGTTGGCCTAACTTTCCAGCAAAAATGCTTGCTTTTCTGTGTCAAGTTTAAAGATTCAATTCTAAAACAAATTTAAATAGTCACATTTAGTATTACCTTACTTCATGATTAAATGTCACTACTCTAGAACATGGTAACTGTTCTAGAGGTAACTGCATTGTAAGTTCCATGGAGAAAAAACCTCTCCTGTGGACACACTGCACCTAACCTAGTGGGTAAGAATAATGAGTATTAAGGTTGATTAATAACAACAACAATAATAATAATAATGATAACCATTATCATCATCTGAAGACAGAAAAAGGACCTGCAGATAGATCTGAAGGGGACCTGCAGATAATAACTATTAGAAAGTTGGCAAATTGATGAGAAATCATTGAATATTTATTTAGTTTGACTTTTAGGTCTTAAACTGTATCTGACTTTTCCAATAATATTGGGATTCAAATAAACAGACCTTCAATGCAACATAATAACACACACACTTGCTTCACTAGTTATCAACAATAAAATATCATGAGGAGACAGTGATCCCATTAATACAAAACTTCTATATGAATAAAGAAAAGCCTCATCCGGAGCAGACCTTCCTCTCTCTTGAAATTGTGTGATAAAGGCATTCCCCAAAAAGTTGGATCTGGGAGACAGCTTCCTCTACATCTTGAAGGAAGAAAAATAGTTGGAGATTTCTGCAGGCAAGCACAAGTCTTTCACAAAAATGAACAGGGAAAATAATTTTGACTGGGACACCTCTCTGTTTCTCACTCTGGAGTTCAGATGAAGTGACTAAAGTCTTCACCCAGTAAATGCATATTCTTATCATATGGCAAGCAGCCCTTCTCAGAACAAATCTGTAGCAAATATTCAGTAATAAAGAGCAGTGCCACTGGCAAACTGAACAAGAGGCCCCAGCTATATGGACATGCTAATTCTTCAGAAACTTCCTAATTGGCATGAATTTACAAGTGGAATACAGACCACAGGATGACAGTAGTTCCTCTAAGGTTAGCATGCTTACAGAATGGCACTTAGAAGGCAATGTTTTCAATCATGTCACCATCTGACAAGTATCTTACATCTTCTCTTATTTGCTCAGTGCGGGGACAATTATAACCATGGACTTTTAAATCTCTGTTTTGCAGAAATGTTCACCTGCTTATTTCAGAAAGCTTTCTTAAATAAACCTGTTCATAACACAGACCTACTTTAGGATTGGCTATGGAGAAGTAATACCTTCTTACTCACAGTAGGAAAGGTCAACTTGATACTATAATTTAAAGAGCTAATATTAATTGAATAATACACACACATATTTACCTTTTAAAGTCCTTTTCCATGGCTACAGTAGTACTGAATGGTCATGCTAAACACCTCAAGGTTGAAAATTATAATATTCTGCCCACATACTACTTTTACAGTTGGTTCTATACTGTTCCAACTTGGCCCATAGTCAGGAAACTAATAGCATTCAGAGAAAATGGCACTATTCTTTGGCATTTGCAAAGACCTCTCCCTGTTAGCTATAAACTGGACAAACCTTAAATGCTTCCTGGAGCTGCTGATAAGCACCCAAAACCTCTGAATGGCTTATGTTTGCAAAGCTAGGAGGGAAATCTTGTAAAAAGTCTTTCCTGTAATTTCAGACAATTCCTGTTTAAGGTCAAGCCAGAAATTCTTCACAAATAGTTTCTCTCAGGGTACAGAGGTATTTCCTTTTCAGGTTCTGGCTATGATCCAAAGTGCAAAAGCATGAGGGAAAAAAACTAATGATAATCAGAAAGTTAACCAAATCCTTCCTATCTCAAAAACACTTCCACTAATACTTGCACTACAGTTTGGCAGACACTCAGTAAAATGTGATATCAACCTATCTTAACAGGTTCCCCATCTCAACACCCTCATGAGTAGGGTGTCCTCTGACCTTCAGTTGCCTCTTTGCTATGGGGCAGTTTTCTATTTCTTCAGATAAAGCACTTTCTTAAAACGAAAAAATATTTTTCGCTTCAGTCCATATTTGCAAAAGACTGTTCAGTCGGTGGATTTTCTTACTGACTAATGTGAGGGGTGTCTCTGCATTTTTCTTATGGCTCCAATACCAACACAAGCATCAGTAGGTAAAAGGGGATATTAAAGATATGTTCTGAAAGCAGACATACTTTTTTTTTTCTAATATTTGTTCTCACTCTCTTGCTACTTTCATTAATTTGTTTCATAACTTGACATTACTTTATCTTCTTCCAATGTGGCAGTGAATGTATGTACCCTCTTCATTTTATTTACCAGAAAACAGTAATCAAAGGCAGATGGACCATCTGGAATAAATGTCAAGTTCTCAAACATGTGAGCCCAAGAAATCTGAGCTCTGAACTATACTTTGACTGCAGTTCTGGTTTGGATTTCAGGTAAATAATTTAAAATAGGAAAACTGTGCCAACATAAATCAATTTCCTGTGTTATTTTTGTGTTTAATGTAACAGCAAGTGCCTCATTCCTCAGTGACATGATGAGGCCACATCATAGCAAGGGCAGAAATACCCCCCAATAAGGCTTTGGTTTGTCTTCCTGATTCCTTTCAAAATGAACCTTGCCAAAAGGCTCATGTATGGCTAAACCAGAACTCATCAGAGACCTCATCGTGGGTTAAGTATTGTGATTTGAAAGTCTTCTTCTGTTTCTAGTTATAGCAGGAGAGGAATGGAAAGTATGAATTCACGGTAACAATCCCTGTCTCTATTTTTGCCACCAAAAAGTTACTCTTATATCCCCAAAGGTATCTTAATTTAGATTCAGTATTCTATTTCACTTCATTCTTTGCTGGTTTGTATAGTCACAGGCAGTAAAAAGTAAAGCAACATCTACCCCATTAAAGGACACTCTATCGGGACCCATTCTCTGGGTTTGGTTGTGTGGGGACTGGCCCAAATCCATGCTTTTAAAGTCTCCCACCTTTCAAGACAGGATGGATGCATCCAGATTATTTGCTAGGAGTAGTCCATGATCAGTGCTTACTTCTGAACTCTCCCTAGGACATTCCTGGGAGAGTGCCAGTTGGCTTAAGCCAAAATGGTGCTAGCCATTAGATAGCATAAAGGCTGGGCCATGGTACTTTGAATTTATTAACATAGATGTAGATTAGAATTCCTTGCATCCACCTGGTTCTTGTTACTGAAAAAGAGGCAATTTCTTACTTAATACACACTGAAGGCACACTTATGTTAGGGGTTGTATCAATATCGCTAAGATACATGTGACATTCACTGAAACTGTACCCAGAAATTAAAACTTGGTTCTATAAATGCAGGCCTTACACTTTTGGCAACTAGTAATTTCCCTGACCCGATCTCTGTAGATGGTTTCTTCCCCTCATGTTCAGTGGGTGATATTACTTGGCATGAGCAGCAGTTACATACACAGATCAAGGGTAGACAATGCATCATATATCTGCAACACACTGTGCATGAAAAGTGTTTTCATTGTGGGATTATATAATGAAAAATAAATAGTATGCAAAAAAATCACAGTGTAGATGGATTTTAGGGAACAAAAAACAGGAAAAAAAATTACTGCTTGAAACTTTGTCAGGTACAGATTTTAAGACATAAAGCCAATCATTTTCAGTTCAAAGAAAATCTCCAGTTATCTAGACAGATTAGGATATGCACCCTTCCCGAAGACTATGTGAATCTGTTCAGTGTTGAAATTCTTAAGAGAACCAATTTTCTCATGTCCTTTTTGAGATCTCCTCTCTGAGTAAATGAAAAAAATAGCTTTTCTGAACTTCCACCTCTGTTCCTGACTAGGAAATGAAAATGCAGATAAACATACATGATGGAAAAGTTGCTTAAAGTAAACTAGATTCTGCTAAAATTTTAGCTTGAGTTGAAGATCATATGGAGTTGTTTCAGATCAGCTCCTATATTATCTGAATGTTTTGTCAACAATAAACATAATGTTATCTGGTGGACTACTGGAGATTGCCATGTTACCCTTATACACTCAGAAAATAAAGCAAGTTTATGTTCTATAATTACTTTCTGGGTTGGAAAATAACTCTTCGTTGAGCATTATAAGGGCTGCAAGATAACACCTTTGATAAGAACAAAGCATTTAAATATAAAAAATATATTCATATTTTGCAGTCTTCCCATTATACAGTTCATTCAGTTTGATTTTTAGGAACAGTACAATAAAACTTCATGCAAAAAGGCTGTGCATAATAAAGTGTATTCCACAAGGCTTAATATGGCTTTTTCCTAGTCTACATAGTGGAACGGAGCTGCATCCCTGGGCTACTTCTTCTGAGCTCCATTAGTATGGCACATTGCAGCTCTGGGATTTGCTTTTCCTAAACTAATTGGAAAGACAATGACACTCTTACAGGTAGTGGAAGAGAAAGCCAGAAATTACCGGGTGGCTGAGGGCAAGAGAGGGAGGAGCGAGGAGTTTATCAGACAGATCTTCGACTTCTGCTTTAGGGTAAAACTACTCACCCTGTGGGAGCTCCTTACTTGTCTCTACATATTAAGCAGCCTGCAGAAAATAACTCTTCATATAGAGTCTACAAGTTTTTTGTCCAATGTTAACCAAGATTAATCCCACTTTATATTTAGAATGAAGATATACATACATGTATGTGTGTATGCATCTCCCTGCTCTTTCTTTGGCTCCCTGGGTGTGTTTCTTTCCTTCCCAGGTGCCGTTTTGCACAGCAACACTATTTCCCTTCTTCCATTAGTGAGGAACTCACGTGTTTGCCATTAAGCTCAGCATTTACAAAAAGTTATTGCAGACATAAGCATAGTTTTCCTTATAAGTAGACTAAGCAAATGTCTACCTATAAGAATAACTTTTATCACTGTGGAAATAAAGATGCCAGTATTACAGTCTGTTGTTCTGATATACCTTCTTGTTAATTAGTCTGCATATTTTCTTTCCCTGGTGTATGTAAACCATGGGCTGGAACCTTTCCTGACACATGCAGAGGTGGATGTGGGCAGTAAATACCTCGCAGCAATCATAACACAGGTGGTCTGTACTCCCTCCATTCTCCCAGGAAGATCAACCAACATATTCTCATCTTCCCTTTGGCTGAAAAACTATAAAACACTCTAGTCACAAGGACAAACCACCATGTATGGTGTCTTCGGCAGTCAGACTGCAAAGAGAAATGGAGCAGGAAACGCCCTAACTCTGTTCATGTTTCTGGATTTAATCCACATTTCTGGATTTAAATTTTCTGTATTCAGTGGTTTATTTGGGGTTTTTTTACTAAAGGTCAAAATATTTTGTGGGAAGCAGACATTAATCATAAGCAAAATATTTATTTGAAAAAAAAAATTACACATCTAATTAAATATTTTTGCCAGCTCCCAGAATATATTAAAGTTTGTATCTGCTGCTCCACGGGTCCCCATCACATGTTAGACAACTTAAAAAAGCAATACTCCTACATGAAATTTTACAGTGAAGAAAAACTCTGAGGTTTCCTTTAAAAATACTTTTCTACCTTCATATCTCTGAGACATATTATTTGGAACGATTTCTGCACATCCAAATCTCAGAATACTGCAAAGCCATCAGCAGTAGCTAAATATTACTGCAAAGAAATAGCAAACAAAACACTGAAAATATGCCAACCTTGTGTGTCAGATTTCACATGTCAAAACTGATTTCTTTAGCTACTATTGATTCCTTTTCTACTACTGCAGAAAAATCTTAAAAGTAAACTCTAGACAGTTATAACACATTTTATCTATTCTTAGGATGTCATGTGGCTATTTACTTAAGAAAAAGTATTCTAATAGTGCACTGCTTTTCACAGCTTTGGAGGAAAAACTATAAAGGAAACACAGGCATAATGTAAACTACAGTACCTCCACTGCAACAGAAATGAGAGGGGTCATTAGGTGAGGCAGACCCTGGCTTTACACTGGTTGATTTTGGTTTGGGACTTCTGCTGACTGTTCCTCATGTGTGGACATAAATGTTCATAAAAGCAGCCTTCAAAACGGTGGGGTTCTTTCTGTCTCCCATGTGCTCACCTTGCTGGAAATGCAAACAGTCAATTGGACATGCGTAGCCAAATATTTTTTGCAAGAAAATGATGCTTGGCCAAGACTCAGTCTCCAATATCTTCGGAGAATTTAGTTATGCAGATATTAACACTATCTTACTCTTTTTTTTTTTTTTTTTAATTGGTAAAAATTCTCAGGTTTTCATAGCATTTCTGTTCTGACAGTTTTCATTTAGAAACACAGTTGAATGTATAGCAGAATATAAACTTTTTAATTAAGCATTTTGAAACTACTGAAATAAGCATCAGTATTGTTTTACCGTAGATGATTGCAATTTAAAAAAAAAAATATAGTGAGAGTACTATGTGTTTCAGAATGGAAGTTTTGAACTCTTGAAAATCTGCTTGAGATAGAAAGCCTTCTTCTGCCCAGAAGGACTTACAAGTGACAAGCCAGTCAGCCCTTGAGTTACCAGCTGGCTAGGTGTTCCTTTTTCCTTACATTCAGGGGTGTTTAATACATGGAGAGTAAAATCTATACTCTTGCTGCCATACTTTTGAAGTGATATATCCTGCAATTTACAAACTAAAGCCATCCTTTTCAAAACCACCTAGGAGAGGGATATTTAATGTGTATAGGAGCAAAAGGTTCCCTGCACTGTAGGAAAATAATTATGCTTGTATGTCTTTTTTTATCTTTTTCTTCAAGACAACATAGCTATAAACTTCTACCCAGAACAAATAAATTGTGCTTTTATGCTAGGCATTGCAGTCACCACTTTGCACAAGAATTAATATAATGTTTATATATGGCCAGAGCAACTGAGAGTAGTTTCTGACCATAAGGTAAACACTTCATTTTTTTCTACTCTGTTTCTACTTTGTTCTCAATATCATTAAGTATGCCAACAAGCACGTGAAGCTGAACAGGTTGAAAGGCCAGTTCACACAGCTAACATCATCCTCTGGTTTATGACCAGTTCAGTTTGAATGTGGACATTTTGAACATTACTATTTAGACCCCATCCAATTACCAACAGATGAACTCATATTTAGAAGAGTTATTTAGTCCTTTCCAAGGCCTCACATTCTCCTTATGACCTGTTGAGTTAATAAGGAACTGATCTATGGGGGAGGTTTCATGCAGACTGTTCACCTATATAGTGAAGTTACTCTCAGGCTACACTATGAAAATATTTTCAGTGTTACTGTGAAGGATGTGGTAGATCGTGACTTTTCACAAGGAACAGGGGGAAGAACTTTTCAGGTTTAGTAGAGCAGTAAGGGAGGAGCATGACTGAGACTTCTCCTTTGATTCCATCTGAGTCATTTCCCATAGACAAGACCATCTGGTTATGACCAAAAGGCTCTCAATTCAATCTGTAGGCTTCTTGCCTATGTTAATCTTGAAGTGATGTCAAATTAAAGAAAGTTGATGACATTTTCAAATTAAAAAAGAAAGTCCTGCTTCCTTTTATATAGAAAGGAATTGCGCCAGCCTTTCTATCAGCAGTTGAAGAGAGAAATAATAAAGAAATGGTTTCTTAGTTGCTTCAGGTCTATGTCAACAGACTACCCAGCGAGGGGAAAATCTTCAGAAAATGTAAAAAGCCTGTGGTTTGCTGATATAAGTGATGTCTTGCTCTTTCTGCCTCACTAGAATTTTTGGGGTTTTCTGATGGTTTTAGGTAGATATCTGTTACGTCAGTATCACGTTTCCTGTTTAAAATGAGTACAGCCATTAAATTGTAAGATCCAGAAGTATCTGAAAGTAGCTTTACCAAGGAGACAGCACAACTATTTCCTTTCATAGGTAAAGATAAAGCAGGTTATTTTCCAGTCACTGAGAGTTTACTCCTTAATTCTAGTATATTAAGAAATCAAAACCCAGAGATTTTATTTTAGAAGAGCCTTGTGTTCCTACAAAGCAATGATAGTAATAATAATAATAATTCCACGAACACTTTACAACCAATATCTGGTTGGCCTTCACATCAGCTCTGTGATGACGTGTAGATGGCAGTGATAAAAATATCTATGAAAAGGAATTTTATATACTTCAGAAAAATCAATCCACACAAAGGCAATTTCCTCTGATAGTGGCCTCAGTGCCACATGAGGTGTCTGAACCCAGAACTGGCTTTGTCCAAACTCCCTCTGACAGTGGGCCTCAAGTTTCTATGTCCCTGTCAATGGAGTCCCCTGCATGCCTAAATCTCTGCTGCTGCCTGTGCCCATCAATCACTTCAACCTCTGCAGCACTGAGCAGCAAAGCACAAGGTACCACATAAACCCCTTGGGCTCTGCAAACCAGGTGTCCCCCTCTAATATTGCCTCTGTAGTCTGACCCATGCAGAGCTCTGGGACGTATCCAAAGAGAGAGTCATAAAATATATTGGTCATAGACAAAGGATCCTCCAGAGAGATTTGCTACTACCTGCAGAAACCCCTGGAGTGCAAAGTCCAGGCCCAGGGTCATTTCTGTACCCTCAAGGATGCACTAATGTGTTTCAAGGAGGCAATAAATAACATGCATATGAACAGTCCCCAAGGTTAGTGTCTCAAAAAATATGAACTCTTAACTCTCTAAGGCAAAGCTTTATTCCCAAGAGGGGGAAAGGTATGCATATGCAGACACTGAATCTTTTTATTCTCATTTATTTCTATTATGGACTTCAGCTGAACACCGGACCTTTTCAAAGAAATCTCAGAAAATGTCTCTGTGTTCCCCTTGTGCATCTGATTTTTCACATGCAGGAAGACACGGTAATTTTGTGATAAGGATTGTTTTCTATGTTTTTAAACCATATCTACATGCAGGATTTCAGCTAATGAAAAAAATGAATCAAAAATCCGTGGTGTTAGTTGGATTACATTAAATAAGGAATATCTTCTTGATCACAATAGCACATTATGAGAAAATGGATGCATATAACACAATATCCTATCCGTTCAACTGGTGGGTACTAATAGGCTTTCCATTTACAAGCGTCGATCTCTTCTCTAATTGTAAAAAAAAAATTTGTTGTTGAACAGCTAATAGTCATGCTAACTCAGACACATTGTACCCCTCTGAGAATGAAGAATAAATTAATATTGTACCTGCACTGACTTTCCTTGAAATAGCACTGATATTATTGTCTCCAAATCTATGCCTCTCCCTGTAAATTCCCTGGGAAATTTCAGGTCTTGTACATCAGGAAGGGAAGAAATATGAGAGCAAATTGAAGCATAAGATTCAAGCTTAGCTGAGAGCCATCTCTCATATATTTTAATTATTGTTATTGCATTTTTAATTTAATTGAAGCTGTTTCTTGTGGAACTGTTGGTACTACATCATCATTCAGCCTTCATTTGTTTTCTGATCTGACAGTCCTAGATGCATTTGTGTTGATGGCTTAATTGTTTCTTTCCCTGAGCAAGTGCAAGTGGGGGAAGTTCACATGATCCCATGTCAGGTTATCTTAACTACAAGGTAACATGGATTGCAATAGTTTGTGACTAGCAAATAGACACAGTTAAAAACATATTTTCATGGAAAAAGGAAAATAATTTCTTATGAGTATTTTGGGGACAAAAATGAAAACTAAAAGCAGAAGCAATAGTAAAGGCACTTGAAAACAAATTATTTCACCTTTAATCAGAGAAGGTCATTGTTTTGCTTTTTTCCTCCAAAGGTTTTAGCTTGTTATGTTTTTGTCTTATTTCCTTATTCTTTTCACGATAACAAGTAAATTAATAAATAGAAAAAAAAAATAAAGAGAGATAAATAAAGGAGAAAAAACAAATCAGCAGGGAAGAAGGAAGAAGAAAAAACACTTTTAAAGACAAGAAAATCTGTGGAATACCAATCTTATTTTAAACATCATTGAAGTGATGGTTTTAAATGGCAGCTTTTTGCTTCACAGATTAACTTTGTTTCTTATATAGCACACTCATTTTGTTGGGCCATTAAAAGCAAAGAGAAAGAGGTCCTGGTTTTGCCTATGCAGAGGTGAGCCATTGGTCTAGACTGGCTAAGCCAAGATATTTTGTCCAGTATGATGAAAGTCAGAGATTCGTAAACTATGAAGGTTTTTTTCATTAGCAGATAGATTTATTTTTTTCTTTTTTCTCCTTTGTCTGTTGTTTGAACATTAGTACCCTGCTGTGGGGTGTAAGATACTAACCTAGCTGATACATGACACTTTACACTCTCATTTTGCACCATAATATTTGATTGCACAAGTCATTGAGCAAAGGAGAATAAGACCATAATTTTCTTCAGAATTTGCAGGGGAGAAGAAATGGTTTTCTGAACATATAACTAATATCTAGTTGTGTTGAGAAAGTGGAGTTATATTCCTGAGAGAGTGAGTTAGGCCCAGGTCTCCAAGATGCTTTACCTGTACATCTTCATTTGAAGCTAGTTTGAACTTTGCTGCCTATAATGAGCTATTTTCACATAGAGGTTTTCATTTGTTGTAATGTGAGGGAAAATGATAATGGAGGCATTTTTTTGTGCCTAGTCTAATTAAAAATACTTGCAGCATTGTAGCACCACCTGCAGGAGGCCTTTTATTTTACTAGGGTATGCACTGTACCATGGGCAAGCTTTTGTGGGAACATTATAACCCAAAGTGTTAGAAACCCGAAGATCTTACAAAGAGATATAAAAAAAAAAAAAAAAAAAAAAAAAAAAAATAAAAACATGATAACCTTGCATGGTATAACCATGCAAGATGTGTGCTGTTTCAGACAGATAATTTTTTTTAACTCTTGATTTGTAATTGTTTTCTTTTGATCGACTTGCTGCAAGAAAATTTCTTTTAAAAGTAGTTTTCCAATTGATTAATTTAAATGTAGAGAGCAATACTGCAAATTGTCAGGCTGATATAGAAAGACTGAGGTGTGTTTAATACCCCTGAGGTGCACAGACTCTGTTAAACTATGGGCATCCTGGGGCCTGGGCTCTTCTGATAGTCCAAAGCCAGTGGGAAGCTGCCTTACAAGGGCTGTGAAGGATTTCCCATGCACAGGGAAGCTGCCTGTGGACTGGGGTCCTCACAGTTGACCCTGGGTCACCCCATGGGGATACTCCTTTCTATATGTGTCGGAGATGCACAGTGCCCCAGGACTACTGGACCAGCAGTCCTTCCCCTATGCAGCTGTGATTTTCAGCATCCTCACAGCAAGTCCAAGGGCCTCGGGAGATGGGTGGGGACCATAAATTTAATAGAAATTCATCTGCATGCCTTTTTTTTTTTTTTTATTAAGTACAAGAACATAATTCTGATATATTTAAGAATTTGGAGACTTAAGTATATCAGCTGATAACTCTTAATCCTGCCCCTGAATGTCAAGACTGCTGTTGCAGGTAATTTAGTCACAACAGCCCAGACACCATTAACAGGGGCAGCCCCAGACTCAGAGCTGAGCTGTCGGGACCAGCACTACATTTCCATTCATTTTGCTGTCAGGACTGGACTGTGGTGGGAGCCAGCCTCAGTGACGGGGACAGCCATGTCCTGGACTTTCACCACCCATGTCCAGAATTCTCCAGTGCAGAAAGGACTGAATCCCCAGAGAGAAGCACTGCTCACCACCAGCTGCCATGGGTGCCACTGGGGAAAACCACTGACACACACCTCCAAGGCCCAGTTACTTCTGCAGTTTTCTGCATAGCACAGATATGAGGCAGAGTGTCCAAGCCTCCCTGGACAGCAAGCCACAGCACATTAGACAAGATATCAGCAAGAGCAGCAGACAGTGGAAAATTAGCTGGAAAAGGGAGGAACGAGGATCTGTAATTTGCAATAGTTGGTCACGCTGTACACATTTCTGGGGTATTTCATGCCTGTGTGACTGAGGCTACAAAAACACACATATGTAAAGCAGCTTTGTTCCTCGACATACAAGCTCTCGCATACCGTAAAATCTTCAGTTTGCTGCTGACTTGACATTATTTCATTGTGTGTCCCCCACTTGCTCAAGGCACAGGACATGTGCAGGAGATGCAGATCAGCAAAGGAAGGAGCAGAGGCAAAATTATGTCAGCTATGAGAGAAACCAAAGGCTCTGATACTTACTTCTGTTTGGAACAGGGGAAAAATGTGGAGGGTGGGGAGGGGATAAAAGCCTGTCTCCCTCTGCCCAGCACCCCTGCAGCCCCATATTCCACCTAAGCAACACTGCTCCTCCCCGGGTCAGACTTTCCTCCACTGTCCCTGGGCTAAGGACCTGAAGAAAGCTTTCAAGGAGACAAAAATCCCTCTGACTGGACAAAGGTTGTGAGAGCAGCACCCCATAAAACCTTGCCTCACCTCTGAGAATAGGTCTAGCAGCTGATGCTTTTCATGTGTTTGCTTTCTATTTTAGCTGAATTTAAACCAGTCACTCACCACAGTCTCTTCAGTAATGGGCACGTGTGGCTGGCAAAGGATTTTGCTTTTCAAATAGGTACTTGATTTTGTGAAAAAGACTACTAGCGAAGCTATTTCTGTTTCCTGGCAGCAAATCATTTGGGCGTTATTCTTTCAAAGTGACTCAAAGGAAGGAAAATGGGGTTAGAAATGTAGATTTGCTGGTGGAAGTGTGCCTCTCTTTTTCACAATTTCCTTCATTCTCTCTTGCACTTTCTTTACCCAGATTCACCCTCCTGCTCTTCTACGCTCTTACACTGCATGCACACATATGTGTGTGCGCATGTATGCATATGCCTTGCCTTTCCTTGCCTTTTTTTTTTTTTGCCAGGAGATTCAAGCCTCAGTAAATTACTGTATAGTCCTGTCTCACAGCAGCTCGCCTGTTCCCTCCCCTAGGCAATTTGGTGCCAACTGGATTATATCAGAGCACTTGCTTTCCCCACAAGAGCAGGAGAAGGTGTAGGAGATTAAAATAAAGATCAGCCAACCCTGTAGCACAGCAAATTAGCTCAGGCCATTAAGCATAATGGCCTTCCAGAGGCCAAAGGGGTCAGCTATTAGTTCAAAATAATGACCTTCAACCCAGGCAGGAGGAAGCATACACACAGACGCCTGTCATTCTTTTGATTCAGTTTTCAAAATATCCACCTCACTCCCATTTTCTACAGTTGAAATGTTTAACACATTTAATGGGACCTGATTTATTTTTTTTTTCCTTTCAGGCCGACACAGGAGTTTGAAGTTAACCATGTGGAGGCTGCTAAAAGATCCAGGCAGAGTGATTCTCGTTAACAACATGGAAGCACAGTTTGCTTAATTTCGAACCTACTTAAACATCAAAGGTTCAAAAGTTCAGTGCAAATGTTCCTGGATTACATTATTTCAGAGAAGAAGAGAGAATTAAAAAAAAAAATAAAAAATCCGAGGCTTATAGTATAGACTACATATCATGTGAAATATGAACTGGTTAGGGTAGATGTTGAAAGTTCTGGACTGAGATTCAGGGGATATAGATTAAATTCCTTGTCTCTGCTGCAAACTTCCTGTGTGGCCTGGAGCAAACTGCATTACTGGCTCTGTGTTTTAGTTTTTGACACGTGCATGGGGTGCAGCTAATGAGTCCTTTCTCCTACCCTTTGTCTCCTTGCCCTTCTTAGAGATGCTCTTTAGAGAAAGGTCTGCAGATCTTCTCTTAATCAGTATATATACAGATGAATAGTCAATACAGGCTTCACCTCAACTTTGAATACTACCAAAGAAGAACTAGAAAAACAATAATTAAAACCAGTAGGTTAGCTTTCAGGAAATTCTTGGCTGTGTCACAAATTTCCTGTGTGACTTTCACCAAGTCATTTATTCTCTCTCTGATTCAGCTCCACAACCTAAAAGTACTTCTCAGTAATGTAGCGTGTGATATATCTATTCATAGTGGTAAGTCATGTGAAAATGACAATAGGAGGCCCAAAACGCAGCTAGGTAGACTTTCTTCAGTAACTAAAAGCTGGAAAGCTCAATATCATATCACAGTCGTATCTTCTGTTGAGGCTGTCTTGATACTTCTAACATGCGCAGTGTTCAGCCCAATGAGGGAGGTGAAGAACCAGCAGACCACAGATATTGCAATGTATATGGTCTCCATATGTGTCAGTCTTGAATTTCAAGCATGTTCTCCCAATCATAATGCAAAACACACACACACACACACACACACACACACACAAAGCGCGCATATTTGTTTGTTTAAATTGGGGTTAAAAGAGGATTAGAGGGGAGGGAAAAGTTTACAAACTCAACAAGTTTTGTGGACCCCAATTGGCAGGAGAGAAAGTTCACAAAGCCTTGAACCCTGTTGCTTTCTGTCATGTCTCGCTCCAATATGGAGAAATCTGACTGAATTTATGACTGTTTACGGCATGAGAGCTACACAGTGTTTGTGGAAGTATAAAAGCTGTTGTTGAGTATCATAAAAAGAATTAAATCACCAAACTGTTTTCACAGGAGGTTAAAAGGTCTGATATAAATCTTCAAAGGGAAAGCGGAAACTCTGTCCTTAATCTGCCCTGTTGTGCTGAGGTACTGCAGGCAACGCATATGGTATATAACATTACCCAGTGCTGAGAGACTTTTATAAAGCCTGTAGGCACAAAGAAGCCGGTAAGGGTGAAACTGGATCATTAGGCTAACACTGGATTTTTCTGCTTTCATGAGCAGACATTCAACTATAAAGCTTTTTATTTAAAACTAATATTTAAAAAAAAAAAAAAAAAAAAGGTAGGTGAATGTAATTTTGAGCCCTTCGCTTCCTGTGGAATATCTTGTAAGCGTGTGTGTTTAAGAGAGGGAAAGAAATGAACAAGGGGAGTGTTGGTGTATGCAATGGTCTCCGCCCCTCAGTGATGCCAATTAAGCACGCTTTCTGCTGGTGAGCTGAACTTCACCCAGTGAGCATTCACTGTGCATCATCTGCCAGCAGGACTGCAACAGCTGCGCCGCAGGGCCAGGAGTCCAAACTGCAAAATGCCCAAGAGCACTTCTGGGGCATTTTGTTAGAGAGTTAGAGAGCTTCAGTGAGACTTGGCTACTACAATTCCCACTTGGGATAATATTTTATCATAAATGCTATAGTAGGGAATTGCAGAAAATTAGTTCATGGCTTACAAAATTCAAACTAGAACTTTACAAATGTTTTTAAGCTGTGCAAGTGTGAAAAACACCCAGAAGTTAATTTGTACCTCAAGTACCTCATCAGGATACCATTTTAAGTTTAACAATGATTAAAGATCAAAGCATTCTTATTAATTAACATTAATCAAATGTTGATAAGAAAAAAACTAAATTTTAAAAATCATTAAAAAAACATCACTCCCAGGCCAAGACTGATGCCAGTTTTTTTCTTGCCTGGATTGAATTTTATATTGGAATTATTATATAAACTTCTGAAAAGCGGATTTACAGTGGAAACACTGACAGACTCTTAACCGGAGCATGCTATGGGTGCCTTTATAAACATACCAAGAGTGATGGTTTTGAGCCAAGAGTGCTTCTTAAAAAAATGTATTAAAAATTAATTTATTCCTTATGCATGTCTAAGTTAAAACTTCTCGGCATGAGCTTTATTAATTCCTTCAGGGCTTCTCTCTATCCATTGCAGACAACAAAAATGTACTCTATAGAAGATAAACTGGAACAGCCCAGCCCTCCATGGGATAAGTGGAATGCTCTGCTGGTAGATAGCAGCACTTTCCCCCATACTCTGAGCGCTGTGTGTGTACAAAAGCAAACCCAGAATACCGCTATGAAACAGCTAGCCTTAAGGAATCTTGGGTTTGTCTCATCTTCTGGCTTTACTACGCAGCACAGGTAGCCATGCAGTGCACAGGAGAGCACATGATGCGGAGTCACAGTGCAGAGTTCAGGTCAGGGCACGGCTGCCGAGGGCACATGGCCATGGTCCTCTGTCCAACCTTGTGTTCATGACTCTGGGAAGAAGGACACCTATCGTGAAGGGATGGCATGCACAGCACACCTGGGTGAGCTCTGCTTCAGGTCCTGCTCCCAAACTCAGTCCTCCCTTCCTCCCTCCTGTGGGGACACAGCAAGGCAAGCTAACACCTTCTCTCACAAACAGGGTCCCATCCACCAGCCAGGGAGCAAGAGGGATTTGGCCACAGTTGACACTGCTTCTGCAACTGAAGAAGAAACAGAGTGCAATTTGAAAATTGGATATGGTCTGCAAATGAAATCTGACATGCAAATGCCTAAGAATGTGGATGATGTGTGATACCCAACCCCACATCTGCATCTAATTTACACAAAGGATTCTTGTCATTTTTCGGGGCTGAAACAAAATCCTGCTTCAGCAAGCCCCACAACTTTGGAGGGCTCAAATGTGCAGCATAGTCTTGCAGTGTTGTCTCCCCTCAGACGAAAACATTTCTCACTGTAACTCCTCAGTTCCTCTCTTCCAAATGCTGAGCATGTTCACAGCCCCAGCCACACATGGCTGAAGATAAGCCTGGGGCAAAGTCAAGAAGAAGCTGCAACATTTCTTTACGAAGCAAGTATTAATATATTTCCTGTTAGACACAGAAAATAGGATTAGAGGTGATATTATGACAAAGGCCTTCTGTGAAATGAGAAATAAATGTCATTAATGCCCCCTAATGGGCAAAGTGGTCTCCCACCTGCATGTATGTATCAGGCATGTATTAGATTGTAATACATAATTGATATTGAGTTAAGACCCCTTTCCACCAAATGGGAAAAAAGACTCATGCTGTAAAGTTACTTACAGCAGATTCATTTACAAAGAAATTGATCTGATCAAAGATTGAGAAATGGAGTTCAAATTGATTTTATTACATGAAAACCAGGTTCATGTTATAAATGTTATATATATGGCAAGTAAAACCAAAAGAAAAGAAAGCCGTTAGAAGAAATTTTTCCTCACTCTGAAAGGAGTATGTACACTTTATTTCTTCTTACCAGATCAAGATAAAAGATAGCACAACACAAAATGTCTCTCTTAACAGTGATATCTCTTAAAGTGGTTTTCTCCATGTGACATTTGCTAAACAGTGACATCTATTGGGGAACATATTTGAAGAAACTGGAAAATAGGAATCTGTTCAGACTTCACTGACCAAAGTATTTGAAATTATCCATCATAGGACACAGTTCTGAATTAGAAGAGAGATAGATGAGATAACCTTATAAATCTATTCTGTCTATAGGTTTAGACTATGTTTTTAGGAGTCACGCTGAAGTAGTTGTGGGTGAGGAGGTGTGGGTGTGTGAAATTTCACTGCCATTTTAAACAAAATGCTGGCTGCAGGTATTTCCCCTGGGCCTCCTATGGAGCTTTCTCCATCCTTTTAAAAAAATGCAATCTGGATATATGTTCTCCACTGCGCAGCAGCTTTAAAATCCAGGGATCCTGTTCAGGACCCATGTCTCCTGCTGCTCCCCAAGCAGTGCTCGTCCCTTCACCAGGGGTAGGTGAAATGTCCTGTCCTTCCATCCACATAAAGTGACCCTTTCTTTCTAGGATTGTCAAAATGAAGCTCTGACAAATCACACAACCAGAGCCATGCAGTTTTATCAGAAATGGCAATAAAATTGTCATACAATGGGCTACACAACAGCAAAATCAGAGTTCTTGTTTCATTTCTGTGAGGAGCCTGGCTTCCTCTCCTCAGCCACCTCCCTGCAGGTACAGGGAGCTGCTGTCAGTCCCCTTGGAGACATCTCTGTAAACCAACCCCATCCCTCAGCCTCTCCTTGCAGGTCAACTGCTCCAGCCCAGACCAGCTTGGCAACTCCTCACTGAACTCACACCAGTTTGTCCACATCTTGTAACAAGAGGGGTCCAAAACCAGGAACTACAACCTCTGGTCTCATTATTGCAGAGTGGAAGGGGATAGTCTCATCCCTAGATGGATGGGCTGTACTCCCGCTGCCTGGTTGCTGCTGGCCCCACATGGCTCATGGTGCTCAAGGGCACCAGCACCTCCTGCAGAGCTGCTCCCCAGCCTGGCCGCTCCCAGCCTGCACCCCTGCGGGGTTACCCTCTCAGAAATCCAGGAGTTTGGATTGATTCTCATTGAATTCCACAAGGTTGCTGTTGGCTCATCCCTCCAGCCTAACTAGGCCCTGAGGTGAAGAGACGTGTTGTTGTCTCTCCTGAAATGATTTTACTAATCTTGTACATGCCTTGGAATCCCTTCAGTGCATTTCTGAAGGCAGCTCCAGGGTCAGATGATTTTCTGAAGTGAAGCTGGCAAGCAGTGGCTGACAGGCGAGCCAGGCCATTTCCCACAGAAGTTCAGTTGCTGTGTTTTTGATTTATATTGTTATTTTGTAAATGGCACATTTTAAAAGTAAAAAATAAATGCCAAGTTAAGCGATGTAGCCTAATATATACTTAGAAGAAAAATGAAATGAATGCTAAGAACCTGAGTACTTAATTTCTGTGGCACAGCCTCAATTTCAGGTTGACCTGGAGTTTTTCAAAAGAAAATACAAATATATTGCAATGAAATTGTTCTAATGAAAATATATTGGTTTTCCATAATTAGGTCCAGAATGGAATTTCTAGTCTGAACCAGAACAAAGGAGCAGCACCTCCAAATAGTCCCTGCCTAGGGCCCACTTTTAGGGGAGGAGAGACCCAGACCCATAAGCATGTTGTGGTCAGCTCCAAATGAGGACCTCCTACCTCCCAGTGGGTCCCTAACGGATTGCTTTGCTCAGTTTCCAAAACAGTTTTTGAAAGACTTTGATTTTATTCCAACACAGAACAAAAATAAGTTTCAAAACCTCAACATTTTTTGTTAAACAGAATTTTCCCAACCAAACCTACCATACATTATTACTGTTACAAATCCCCCAAGTGCTTCCAGAATAATCAGAAAGGAGTGCTGCATCCAGAAAAATCCCAAATCAAAACTAAAGTGTAGAAAGATGTGATACAGCACGTCGGGAGCTCAGTGGTTATGTGGCCACCCCGTACTAGCATAATTGCACAGGGAAGGAGATTATTATCATCGTGTAAGTGCTCACAGGAGAAATCCAGCCTGGACTGTTTGGGGGGAAGCAGCTCCGAGTTGTGCAACCTCCCACACACTGTTCCCCACACAGGCAATGCTCCCTGTGCACACAGCCATCTGTCTCTGCATCCCCCTTCCCCTGCCTTGGCAGCCACCTCCTTCGCCTTTCCCCACCACAACAGAGCAGGCTTCCTCAAACATCCCTGTGTCAGGAGCTGCCGCTGCCAACCTTACCCTTCTCTTGCTTGCCAGGAGGAGCAGAGGGACAGGTAAGCTGGGGAGAGCAATGCTTTCATATGGGAAGGAGGAGAGGAGGTAGATTTGAGCATGCACAGCCCAGCCCTGCTCACCTGGGAGGAGAGAAGGGAGCCAGAGTCTGTCATGAAGAAGAAAGGGAATGGGCTCGTTCCCTGTATGACTCTCCCTCCTTCATCTTCCAGGGCTGACCAGGTACATCCCACAGTCTGTGTTTGATCTACAGATCCTCAGGACTGTGCTATATCTGTTATCAAAGGCATCTTTAGCCACATGTCACCTGGATAAAGGATCCCCAAGTTGAGCCTGTTTGGGTTTAGCCTATGGGGTGATGCTGAGAGGAGGAGATCTAGGTCTACCCAGACACTCACAGTGTGGGTGTTTGACTGTCAGAGCATTGCTCCTTCACTGCTCTGCAGCAGCTTGAGCACAGCTCCTTGCTCAGGTTCATGAACAGCAGTGTCGATCCTGGGGTTGCCGGGCTGGGCTCCGCTCAGCATGAGATGTTTAGTCCACTTCTGCCTTAATTCTCCATCTGCAATGTGAGGAAAATATATATTTCCCTGTTTTCCAGGCAAAACACATTACAAGATTGTGAAGGTCTGGATGGGGACCAGAAACAGGAAGAATAAGGGCTTCTCTTTTTTTATTAAAGTGGGTGGAATTTTTATGGGAAGGGAGGCAAAACCTTTACTTTCTGTAGCAGAATAATAATTTCAGCTTGGAGGAAAAAAAACCTAGAAGAGGCCTCTGGTAGGAGGCTGTATCTTTTTGTCAAAAGGCTCAGACACCATTATAAGACAAAATACTTACATATTTTCCCTTAGGATCCTGTTTCACCGAAAAAAAAAAAAAAAAAGAAAAAAAAAAAAAGATAATCTCGTGGAATGCTTGGCATCAAACAGCAGATAGTGAAGCAGGGATTTCTCGTGTCCTGATCTTTGTGAGAAAACACCACCTTTGTGAAAAAGAAAGCAGTTTGCTAAAAGAGCAGTTTCACAGCTACTTGATCTTTCGGCTCCTGTGTGGACATGGGCTTTTCTGACTCTGCAACCCTTTTCCCCTCCACCTCTCCCCTCAGACCTCTCTCTGCTCTGCATTGAAGCTCTTCCTCCAGTCAGATGTCCGGGAATGTGCAGGTCAGGGACAGGGTATGCACTTCCTCAGCCTCTTGTTCTCTGAGATAAAAATGAAAAGAACAAAAACACTAACCAATCCAGAGCTGCACTGTATTTATAGCAACCATAATTAACATCCTCTTAGGCTGGCCTAGGAGCTCTTGGGTTTGTTTGCCTCATAAGAGACTGCTTAGGGATATAACCAGCTCTGGGAAGAGATTCCTGTGGAATTTTTTCTTCCTGGAGATCCTGCATGGATCTGGGTCTTCTTCATCTCAGCATCCCCAGATATAAAAGGCAGACAACCAGCAAAGTGGACATTCGAGAAAGGCACGCGTCTCACCTGTTCCTTGCAGCAGCTATGCCTGGCACAAGTTCTGCCATCGCTAACATCAGGCTTTCTTCAGGATTTTCTCAGCAGGTTTCCACAGACCCCCTGTGCATGGCCCAGCATGTGATAAAGTTGGCAGCACAGAGCTTTAATAATTTGCAAAAAGAAAGGATTAATGTAAAAGCTCTTGATCTGATTCATGGAAGCAGTTTTATCACAGGGTAGAAAATGAGTGTTTCTCCACACATATCTTCTGTGAAGGCTGAATATCCCAAACTGTGATTACTAGCGTCTTCAGCCAGCAGTCATTTGTGTCGGTTTTCTGTCTATAGCAGGGCAGTAAGGGGTATTTAGTTTAGCTGGGTACCCCTCTGCTCAGTAAGACTTTAGGCTCCCTCCTAACCCTGTTCCCTGTCCATCTCTGAGTTTGCTTGCTCTTCCAAGAGCTTGGGCATCACAGAGCAATCCAGGGCTTGGAGATTGGAGGAATGTGAATGCCCATACCTCCTTACACATTACACCTCTTATCTCAGAAGAGAATTCATATTTTTATTTTTCTTTAATTTGAAAAGCATTTAATTAATTGTATCATTACTTTTGTTTATATATTTGAAACATCCCATTACTGATGTTGTCCAACACTTCAATATAACAGTGTGCTTCTATTTTCTTGTTTCTCTGCCAAATTTCCATGTTCTCATGCACAGTGCTTTCCTCTGGCTGATTATATTTTTGAGCGTTTTTTTATAAATCAGCCCAAATACCATTTCTTGGAACAAAGCTGAGAATAAGGTACGTCATTTCCCATATTAAAGAGTTATTTTCTGATACCTTTGTAGTATGTAATGTCTTTCTATCTCAGAGCATGGACTGGAATTTGACTGGCATGGTAGCCTTAGTATTAATACACACCTTTTACCATTCAAAGGAAAATTGTCTATTTTAGGCACAATTTCAGAGAAAATGTATTCATTTGCTCTGTGTTAAGTATATCCATGCACAATTAACATTTTAGTGTTTCATTTAGCAGCCTCATTAAAAAATGTTTTCAGTGTATTATTTGTATATGCTAGTTTATTGAAGTATTTTAAAAACTTATTTTCCAAGTCACCTTTTACACCCTACTGAGTAGTTTCTTTAACATATTAAAATTCACAGACATATGCACACAAAAAAAAAATTGCACAGCATTGATTAACAGTAAACTTTTAAATGAAAAGTCTATAGGCTGGAGTAGCACAAATAATTATTACAATCAACATGAAGAGATTTTTTAATATAGTTCATAAAATAGAAACTGGCACTGTGTGCTCCTTCCTGTATTGAAAGCAACTATTATTTGCCACTTCTACTACATTGCTCTTTGAATGAGACATCAAAAATAGTGCCTCTTATTTGCCAGGCTCTGAAGCTATGCAGCTGGGAGGGCAGAGAAAGGAAGTGTTCAGGGTGTCACAAAGACAACATGCCAGATCCTGCTACTGGACCTACCGGTGTAAGTCTGGAGTAAATCTACTTGCTGTGTTCATGGTTGTGCTGGACACTATAAAACAGTGCAATTGGATCCATTGGGCAATAACAAGACACAGAAATAAAAGAGAAAAAATGAAATTAAAAGAAGATAGGCTGCACCAGAGTGATTGCTAGTGACTGGGCTGATAGGGCAGAAAGGAGTATCAGCCTTTTGAGTCTTGCTGGCAGCACATATTTCACTTCAGCAAAATGAACAATGTACCATCTTCTCTAATCAGATTTGACCATTCTGATGCTCACTCTTGTCAAACCCACAGATCACATCTCAAGGTGGTTTTGCAGTAGAAGTACAGTGGCAGTCAGATACAGTCATACCAGTCCCTCGCCACTGGCCAGGCAGTACCAGGAAAGAAACCAGCCCCCAGTAGTTCCATTAAAAGACAGAGCATTTTTCCACTTCTCATTTCAGCTCACCTTCACAGAATCACAGAATCATCGAGGTTGGAAAGGACCTTGAAGATCATCCAGTCCAATCGTTCACCCAACACTGACAGTTCCCAACTACACCAGATCCCTCAGCGCTATGTTGACCCAACTCTTAAATACCTCCAGGGATGGGGACTCCACCACCTCTCTGGGCAGCCCATTCCAACACCCAACCCCTTCTGGAAAGAAATGCTTCCTAATACCCAGTCTAAACTTTCCCTGGTGCAACTTCAGGCCATTACCTCTTGTCCTTTCCCTGGTTACTTCATTAAAGAGGCTCAAAGCCAGCTCTCTGCAACCTCCTTTCAGGGAGCTGTAGAGGGCGATGAGGTCTCCCCTCAGCCTCCTCTTCTCCAGACTAAACACCCCCAGTTCCCTCAGCCGCTCCTCCTACAACCTGTGCTCCAGACCCTGCACCAGCTTCGTTGCCCTTCTCTGGACACGCTCGAGTCATTCAATGTCCTTTTTGGAGTGAGGGGCCCAAAACTGAACACAGGAATCGAGGGGCGGCCTCACCAGTGCCGAGTACAGGGGTCAGATCCCTTCCCTGTCCCTGCTGGCCACGCTATTGCTGACACAAGCCAGGATGCCATTGGCCTTCTTGGCCCCCTGGGCACACTGCTGGCTCCTGTTCATCCGGCTGTCAATCAACACCCCCAGGTCCCTCTCTGACTGGCAGCTCTCCAGCCACTCCTCCCCAAGCCTGTAGCGCTGCTGGGGGTTATTGTGGCCCAAGGGCAGCCCCCGGCATTTGGCCTTATGGAAACTCCTCCAGTTGGCCTCAGCCCGTGGCTCCAGCCTCTCCAGGTCTCTCTGCAGAGCCTCCCTGCCCTCGAGCAGATCAACACTCCCACCCAACTGGGTGTCATCTGCAAACTGACTGAGGGTGCATTCGATCCCCTCGTCTAGATCATCAGTAAAGATGTTAAACAGGAGTGGCCCCAAAAAACCTTGTGGGTCTCTCCATGCTATGCCATTGTGGTATGGTCCCACACTACCTTAGCTGCACATACTTTTAGAGCTTTTGATGTTGCCAATGTGGTGCATAACAAACCAACTGCATATAGAAGTGTGGATTTACATCACAACTTTGGGGGGGGGTGGTGGGGCTAAGTCTCATCTATCTGTGCAAAGGATCTATTAAATCGGAGGGCAAGTTCTAGGATGTTCATCATATAGAGTATTATGTTTTGTTTCTGTATGAAACAGCTGTATAAGGATTGTAAAAATGTGATTTGCCAATTTGAAAAAGGATTTAGTGGCATTTTTCTTATAAAAATAACTAATTCCTTCTGTGTTAACTAATGTGATGTACATAGAGTGTTTTGGCAGCCTTTCAGAATGAGGTGTTTCAGCTGTTGTTCATATAGATGGATCATTCTAGAGATGTACAGATGTGATGCACATTAAAAATGTAGCACTACAAGCTTTTGTAACATTCATAGATGTTTTAGGAGGTGAAGAGAAAAACCTTGACACACATCTGGCATTGTACTGCTTTCATTGGGGGAAGAATTGTGCTCATAAAGCCGGGAGCAAAATCTCAGGACCAGTCCTGTGCTAAACACCACAGCCTGGACTCCTGGAGAACCTGAGGAAGCTGCAGAGTCCCACACAGATGCTGCCATGCAGGAGAAGCAAGTGGGTAATGAAGCTACTGAACAGTGATGGCCAGGCTCCTACTTCATACCCCACTTCAGGATGCATAAGGGGTCCTACATGCCCATGGGTGCCAAAACATACTGGAGGTATTGGCTGAAACCAGACTCCTCTGTGCCTCCCACATCTCCGCTGAGCAGAAGTGTATGTCCTCTGTGAGATGGGCCCATCCAGACCTGCTGGGAAGGGGAATGCATTTGCCTTTGAGGATGCAGTTTGCAGGAACAGCAGAATGCTGATGCCTGGAACACATTTACTCTGGCACTTGCAGGGCAAGAGCCACTCTACTAGCTTGCTGACGGGGTTTGGAAGGGATTGCAGAAAGTCTGTCAGTAGATCTGACCTGACTGCTTGATGTGCAAGTCCCACACATATCACACTTCTCCATGTGAAAATGAATCCTCTGGGAATGCCCATTCTGGTATCCATACACTGCAGAGCTGGATTTTTTGGATTCGATGTACATGAGCTGAAAAATTCACCTGCTCCTATGCTAAAAGTCTAATGCATCTAGAACTTAAGCAGGTTTACAGCACATGTGCTTTGCACTGCATGCAGCCATTTCTGTCTAGGATTTCAGAGTAAAAATACAGGAGCCCTCACCACTTTACCATATAATCAGAGGGACCACAGCTGTGTTCACCTAGCAGTCCCTTTGAGGTTCAGGGCTCACACAGCACTGTGTGCACTGCTGAGTGCTGGTGGTATGTTCAGTGTTGTACCAGGATAAAAATAGAGACTTTACTAGAAGAAATGTATAAATTCAAAGACAAAGAAAGGCTTAACCTACCAGAAACCTAGAAATAATTGATTCATGCTCTTTAATAATTAAAAACTTCCATCTGAGCAAGAGCAAAGGAGGGATAGTATTTGGAAGTATTTTACACTAAAGTTTAAAATACAGAATATAAGATTTATTTTAAGGGATAAGAAGTGGAATCCCAGGGAATGTGAATCTCAAGGAAGTCACAGAACTGTATGAGGAGAGGATCCCAGTAGGAGGATTTTGCATTGGCTCATTTTTTATTTTATGAAATGGAATCCTGAATAGTAAAATTCTACAGATCACTTCTTTTTTAAAATTACCTTGACTGAAAAGAGATGTGCACCTTCAGATTTTCAATACATATGTGAATCAACACATAACTGTGAATGTCCTGCTGGTTTAGAGCTTTTTGTATGCTGTAGTTTGAGCAGGAAGGGAAAAGTTGCATTGTGAAAATGAAACAGCTTGCATATTGAAGATAGCTGGCTTTGATTTATTACATAAAAATGACTTGAGAGAGAGAACTGAGGTCAGCATACACACAGTCCTGTGCTGTAACCCACACACTGTCTTTCCTCAAGTTGGGAGAGTAATGGATATGCATAATGCAAAGCTTGCTACTGCAAAATGCTCTAGGTTTTCAGCTCTCATGGGTACACAAGACCCAAGCTGAGGTTGCTGATCATCCTTAAAGATGTACTTGGAACTGTACAGCACTGAGCCTGGAAGCACTAATACTGCAACTTGCTCCAGGCATCACTATAAGGATATGAAAGTCATATGTTCACTTAATCATGTATAGAATATCCTGATACTGGAACAATAAAACTCTGTCCCAAACTAGTACAGGTCTAGCTTATACGTGGTTTCAGGTGTTAAAAGAATACCAGAGTCACTTGCAGATTTTCACTCTGAAATGCCAAATGCCCTCTCAGCTTGAAGAACTTTGTCAAGTATGCAAAGGCAAGCACAGATCGAGATACTTTGCTTTATAATGGCACAAACACAAAACTTTACATGTTGAGCACTGCATTTATCACCATTGATGGGAGAAGGTAATTAAAAGAACATCTCCTAAGCTGTGCAAACATATAAACAGCTCTGTGATTTTAAGAGGTAAACATGCAGACATCAGTAATTTGCATGTATCAATATTTTGCCAGTAAACATATGCACTAGTTTTAACACCTGACCACAAGCTGCTGTTTTTAATTTAAACCTACACTAAATAGGGCAAGCTTTTTCATTTCCCTAGCTTCATTTCTCAAGGCAGGCATCTTCCACTTAGGGCACATAAATATCTTGTCTGTATTGCCTCCATAAGCAAGTGGAAAGAAATGTGTATTTTAATGAAAATGAGGAAGTTCATAAGGGTGATGCTTCTAGGACTTAGCAAGCAATTATATTTACTCTATAAATATTAGCTGTTACACAGGCCTCCAGTTATGCTGACTGGCACTAGCACAGCAAGAGTGGCAGGTCAAATTCAATTAGACTGGAAGTAATGTCAGAGTACAACTCAAATCCATAACAGGACAAGAAGCTGACAGCAAAAGCCCATTTTCTCCCTCTCCACTGAGGTCACGGATAGTACAACAGAACGCACTTACTGCATTACGTCTCTCCGTCACTGTAGCTAAGAGGAAAAACAAATCAAAAATGTATTTGTTATTTAACATCCAGCAACGACTCAGGTCCCAGCCCCCATTCAAACACTAATGCTCACATGAAGCTGTTAGTCAATTACAAGAATGTTTTTCATTTCTGTTCCCCTTTTTTCCCCCCCAAGAGCAAAATTCCTTATGATATTTTGTGTTAAACCCTTGTAAAATCATGCTACCAGACAGAAGAGGAAAATAAAATCCTTATTAACATCTCAGTGTTGGATGTAAGCAGTTGGTACATTTTTAAATCTGTGGTGTACTCTTGAATCCTAATCACTGAGAGCAAAGAATTAACATGTACCTTGAAAAATCCTTACTGAAACCCTCTGTAATATAAACTGAACTGTAATACGTGCTTTCTCTTAAGGAAGAGTTTAACTAGGTTTGAAAGGGTGAGATTTGCTTGCTATTTCTAAGTAATGAACAAGCAAAAGTTTTGAAATGGCTAACTGATATTTAGCTAGAATAACCTTTGTGAATGGATGCTTATTTCAAAGAGATATTTAATTTCATTTTATAACTATCTTAAACAGAATAACAACTCTTTTGTACTGCATTTGTTCACATATTGCATGTCAGAAAAAAACCACCCCTGCTGATTACTCACACAGGATTATTTCTGACAGGTACTAATACTTGGGGTTTATTCCCAGCATTTATTTAGTTGGCATTTAGTTGACTATGTCTTCACTTTTTTTCTACACTGAAAAGTGCTGAACACTTGCAGATAGTGCTGAAGGAACTAGCAGTCCGTTCATTAATTTAAACAAAGAAATAATGAAGGGTTGATGAAAATTCGGCAGTGCTCAACAATGGTGGTGGTGTTTTATTGGGATGTTTAGAGTTGCCATTACTTTTTGCTACTCGATTCCAGATAGCAGAGGAAAAATTATGTAAACATGAAATCATTGTCACCTGGCCTTCTTACCAAATGTGAAGGTCTGTGCATTTGTACTGGGTCTGGCTGAGCTGGAATTGGTTTTCCCCTATAGCAGCCCTCACGGTGCTGTGTTTTATGCTGGGAGCTGGCAGGGTGTTGATAGCACCCTGGTGTTGTGGTACTGCTGAGCAGTGCTTACACAGCACCAAGGCTCTTTCTGACATTTCCCCCAGTGGGACGGGGTGGGCAAGATCTTGGGAGGGGACACAACCAGGACAGCTGACCCAAACTGACCAAAGGGATATTCCAGACCATATGACGTCTGCTCAGTATAAAGCTGGGAGAAAGGAGGAAGGCGGTGGGGTCACGCTTGGTCCTCCGAGGCAACCGCTACATGTATGGGAGCCCTGATTCCTGAGAAGGCCTGACATCGCCTCTTGTTAATGGGAAGTAGAGAATAAATCTGTTTTCTTTTGCTTCCGTGCACAGACCTTTGCTTCGCTTTGCTTATATTAAAACTGCTTTTGTTTCACCCACAAGGGTTGGGGGTTTTTTCCCTATCTTATTTTCTTTCCCCTCTTTGCCCTGTTGAGGAAAAAAGGGGAAAGGGGGGGAAGTGATTGAGCGACTTGGTGGGTACCTGGCATTTAGCCAAGGTCAAACCACTCCAGCAGCTTCCATGCTCATGTTTGTGATCCTGGTGGTGCTACTGGCATTTCCCAGTGGGGCTGTGAGGGCTATAAGAAGCCAAAAATGGGCTCTTACTCGCTTGAAAGTGGGATAGACATTTCAGTCCAGAACTCATGTTCTAAGTGTTTTAAAAATGTATTGTATAGAGCAGAGTGTTCTTGTGCAAAGGAGAAAGCAGACAGCTCAGCCAGAAAACACTTCCTAGACCACTGCAGCAAAATGGACAGAGAAATGTCTCCACAGCCACTGGGAAGGAGACAGGGAAACCAGAAACAAGATCCCTGACACCTTGCTTTCTTCAAGGAAATTGCAAAGGCTTTGTCCTCCAGAATGCAAAGGCCAGAAAAGAACTGCTCTATCCAGCAAATGGACCAAATGTGCTGGTCCAGTTGCCTGGTGGTCACTGCAGGGAGGGGAACAGACCCTACATCCTCCTTCCTGAGACAGACACCAACCCTTCTGCCCAGACATTCTCCTTCCCAGGGCCAAAGAAAACTAAACAATCTTACTTTGTAACACAAAAATATTCATGGCATATTCAGACAGATAGGAAGTTGTGAACTTAGCATTTCCCATTAAGCAAATCCACATCGTAGACCCCACAGTAGGAACCACTAAGAAACAGTGATCCAGAAGTAACAAACCAGTTTTGTGTGGATTTGGCCACTACCAAGGATCCCATGAGCTCCAGCTGAAGCTTCATTCATGACAGAAAGTATCAGAAAATACCTATCATCCCCCATGCAACTTTTCTGGTGCCTAATAGTTCACAAACTACAGCCTTTCCTTCAGCTAGGTTATTTACAGAGGCTTTTATAAGCTTTCTCTTCTCTGGCTTAGTTCCTGTTTCCATAAAATTTGTGGGAAGTCAGATAGTTCAGCCCTCAGTTAACTTGGCTTAAAACTGGCCAACAGATCGAGAAATAAATGGTAAGACAAACTTAGTGGCATACAAGCATAGTGTGATCATATAAACATTGTTTGTAATGGGAGTTGGGCTAAAAAATAGATTAGTCCAATTCAGATGATGGAAGCTATTAGAAATTGATTATTAAATAGCTGCTTAATTTATGGTCTGACTTCGGGGTAGAGTCTGGGGAGAGAGGCTAACTGATTGATTCAAGCTCATATTTCCACACTGTAGACTTTTTTAATTGATTTGAAGTTTAATCCTAACTCTAAACTTTTGGCATTTGGTGAGCTTTTCTGGGGAGATACCTACAAAAAATGGACAGTATTTTTTTCCTTTTGACTATTAATATGATTGTGATGTTTAATTAATATGGAACTTAAGCTACCTGACTATAAAAACAGCTATTTTGCTATTTATTAGTAAAAATATTTCTTATTATTTAGGAAAGGCTTATTATCCTAGAATGAGTGTGGTTAAATTAATGGTTCTCTATGAAAATCAAAAACCCAAAAAGGTTTTGTATTAGCTTTGTGTCAAGAAATTCTCAAATTTTTTCAAACTTCATGGGTGTACATTTTATGGAAATAACTATATTATTCGAATATTACTTCCAAGCTTCATGGAAAATAGTTCCAGCTAGACACACTAGTGAAGCCTAAAGTGTATCATTAAATTGCAATGAAGCTGCTGGCTTGGGATACCAGCTACACTAACATAACTCCATAAAGGCATTTATTTGCACTATGTTGGTATAAAACTGGCTCAACAATTAGGTTAATCACTCACTGCTTTTATCTCTATCATGCTGACTTGCTTTACTAATTGGTTCATTTCTTGAAGATTCAGAGGCATTTTCATTTTGCTGCATTTCCTTTTCTGTCTTATACCACTTTCTATTAACCACCTGTAAGTGATTCACTGTGGGATGACCTGAGGTTTTGTTCAAATTGAACTATTGCTTTGTTTGCTGTAGAAAATATTAAATTAAATAATCCTCTAAGACAAAATGAACGTTTGGCATAAACTTGCTCTGAAACGTTAATGAATCTCAGAAATCCTCCCAAGTGAAGGAAAGTGGCTATACCTAACCAATATACTCAGGCAGTAAACACTGCACTTCTAATGTACTCCCTCTGAATTCAGTGAGGTTATACTGGTAATAAATTTGACCTTCATGAGTCAAACCCATCCTTTTTTTCAGGAGAGGTACAATATCTAGCAAGCACCTCTCACCTGCCAGTAGTTTAATGGGAAATTTCAGGTCTATATATGAGCATATAAACACTTGGTTTATTTCTGTTACCATACCTCTTTTATTATCTCCAATAGATTTCCCAGGCATTAGTGGAAGCTAAAATATATATAAATAAACCTAAAAATTACAGCAAGGAAGGTTCTTGGTGACCTAAAATAACACAGTATTTAAGAAAAAAAAATATATTTTTTTGATACCTTGCAAATGTTTGTGAGCATGGTTGCCAGTGAATTAATAACCAGAGGATGAGACTTCTCAGAGAACAGAGGAGAAATCTGAGGAAAAGTAATAGCATAGGACAAAAATGTGAATTTAACATTCAATCTTTAATAAGGAAAGGAAAAATAAATTTGGATTACATTTTATTTAATTGGGTTCCATCTTATATAATTTTTTAAAGATTCAACAGTTGAGATATTCAGAAGCAGGAAGACTGTAAGGCAATTTGTAGGAAGTCTGATGGTTTTGGTGTCACTGTAGTGAACATGAATCTTCATCCTTAGAAAACATAAATGGAGTCATTTTAATGACCTTTTTCCACAACAAACTGATCCTCAAAGTTGGAAAAGCCAATATGTCCTTTGGGAAAAACATCTAAAAGGGTTAAGCTCGTATTTTAAACAGCTCATCTGAAAGTCTAAAACAAGGGTGCATCATCAAAGCCACTAGATTTTAACCAGAATAAATACTACAGAACAAATGTAACCTAACAGACAGTTCTATCACTTGTTAGTCTTTGTCCTGCCTGTGGTGCTAGCTGAGGGCCAACTCCACATCTGAGCACTGCACAGCAGTACAGGTTGTTCATTTCCTAAAATTTTCAAGAGCATGAAACACTCTCTGTGCACAGACCCAACCAGTGACAAAGCCAGCACCCTCTGGAAAGGCAAGCACCAGGACAGGAGGGTGTTACAGGAGAATACCACTGCACCATTGCCTTGCTTATGTACTCCTCACTAGGTATCTCCCACGAAGACAAGATCCTGCATCAATTGTCATTCTCTCTCTCTTCAACTCATTTCTTTTGCATTTTAATGGAAGAAAAGCACCCAAATCTTCTGAGCTCATTTTTAAAAGTCATTAATAGCAATGGTGATATGGGGTTGAGAATACCAACAGCTGCGTCACTGCTAAGAAAGTGGGAGAAGAAGGGCTAGAAACAGTACTAGACCCAAGACTGCTATTTAAAATATACTGATTTAGACATCTGTCATTAATGGTATCTCTTAGGTCAAGTCTTATGTCCCTGTACCAGGACAGGTTTACATTATATTCTTCAAAGTTTCTTCATTATTACTTTTGGTCAGTGAAATTTTAAGGGATCCAGCATGAAGGGAATTTCCACAGCTGCCTGGCAGAGTCTGAAGCAGCCCAGCAAACCCTCCCACGCTGCGGCTAGGATATCACTTTTCATGCTCTTTATGCCTCTCAGTGTCAGGTGGTTGTGTGGGGAAGACTCAGCATCCAGTGGAGGTCAGCTTCTTAGTGAGAGGTTATGTATGTTATTTAGTCCCTAAAAGACAAAGCAGAAAAGCACTTTCTGAATACTGAATGGCAAGAGAATCCATGTGGGAGTAGGATCAGTAATACAGAGCTGAGGATAAAGAAGATAACATTTAGGTTAGTGTGGAGTTAGCCCATTAAGCTGTAATTTAAACTATCTAAATGGACAGGGACCCACACCCCCCATCTCTTTACCAACCCTTATTATCAGCTCAGAAATGTGATACATTAGTTGGTAGCCTGTGTTTTACTACCCTGAATAGGAAAGGAAAAAAATGGGGTAAAATTACGAGTAAATGTTTCTTATCATGTTATTTGTATTCTGCCTTTTGCAGACTATATTATAATAGAAGAGGGAATATTACACCACCAGAGGCAGAAATTCAGTGCATGGTTCACTGCAGATAACAGAGACTGGAAAAGAAATACAAAATCAGTAAACATTTTCCTTTTTGTTCATGCAATATTACTATAGCAGCAATGACTGGTGGGAAATTTTCCCACTAACCCTTGATATGTGTAAACATTTTGAAAGTTACCTGAAAATTACAGTTAATTTGCAGAACACAATATTTATGCAAGCTTTTTTTGTACTTGAATAACTCAAATACATATTCTTTAACAGATTTCTACTATCTTGTTTAATTATCAGTGAGGAATATACATCTTACAGAGACACAAGCAACAATAAAAAATCAGAAACACCACCTTCCCTCCAGAAACCACATACCCTAAAGAAAAATAGCACTGCTTCCTCCTTGCCATAACTCAGTTACATGATATGTGTACATGAGTGAAGCAAAACAGCAGCATTACTTCAAACAGTTTTGAACGCCATAGACAGGAGCAAGAGGATTCCAGCTGAGCTAGAAATTGTATTTCTATATTTCAACATTTGCTTAGGTTGCCTGGGCAATGCCAGTATTGCTATTGAAAGTAGAATCTTTCTTTTCAATTGTAGTAAAAGCACAAGTTCATTTTCTCAGACTGGCATTACTTCTGATTTTTTTTTTTTTTTTAAATTTAAGGCAAAAACGCCATGAATAAATTCTAGTTAGATTAAGGCATGTATTTGTTTCATCTCATTAAAGGTTCATAAGAGTAATGATTGACAGTCTTTTCTTGCTTCTGTGTTAGTAACTAAGAATAAATTCCTGATTACTGTTACAGCAGGTGTGGACTCCAAAGCATATTTAAAACCAGGTGGAAACAGGGAGGAGTAGAGAGAGATAAGGTCTGTTCTGAAGTTTATAGCACTGGCCTTTTATAGGAGTTCTCCAGGTTTTACCACTTCAGGGAATTCCCTGGCAGCATACCTATGTAAATAATGTGCTGTTGCTTTCACCTCATGAAAAGGTCACCTGAGAAATCCTGTAGTTTCCCACTAGGATCAATCCTTTTTTTCGTTATCATCCTCAGTTAGGGTTGCTGGTTGGGTTAAGTAATGTTTCCTGCTGTCCAGGCCTCCTTTTCCTATCTTTGCAGATACACAGACTGTACAATAAAGGGCACAGCAAACATTGGCTGAATAGATAATACTTGGATACTGAAGCTAAACATACCTAAATTAGTTTGGTCCTTCTCTTTTACCTTTTTATTTATTTTTTTTTTCATTTCAGTTTATTGAGCTGCATGTGTTTTGCTATTAATTTGAGCTTTTACTGGCATTCAGATTTGTCCTTCACAACTACATGGTAATCCCTTCATAACTACACAACTACATGGTAATCCCTTTGCTTCAGGAGCAATGACTGCAGGAAGAATGGTGACATTTTCTCACTGTGTCATTTTAAAAATGTCTTGTGTCTGTCAAACGGCTGTCTAGGGCTGGTCATTGTAAAACTGCTATTACTAATCAATGCAAAGAGCAGGTTCTGGTCATTCATTGTATCACCATTTTAAAAGGAAGAAAAGTTCAACTACTGACATCTTCATAACAAATTATACTATCTGGAAATTGGAGGAAAATTATTCAGGCTGTGTTCTGGATGTGAGAGGTTTAACCTAAGCCCAGGTTCTCCTGAACACCTGATTTGTTAAAGCAGATATTTCAAAACTAAAAATTCTTTGACAAAGATAAAAGAGAAAGTCTATTCATGTCATCTGTGTGGACCAGCATATCAAAACACTTTCAGATGTGCTGGATAACCAAGATAAGTAACTTCCCACCCTTTCTTTTCTCCAGCTACCAGGCTCCAGATACAGTAAAAGATAAATGAGTTAGTTTGACCCATAAAGTCCTGGAAACATGGACAGAGCAAAGAAATACTCTATCAAAAAGTAAGAACAGCCACAATTCTACCTTTTGGAGCCAAAGCAAGTGTCATCAAACAGAAAAATTGGTGTGTTTTTTTTTTTACCTGAAGAAGTCTATCTGTTATTTCTACTTGTGTTAAGGTATTTATGTAGCCTACCTGAGTATTTTGGCATCTTGCAAATATTTACAAGTAGAAAGAGTAATAATACCTTTACAAAGATAAAACCAATATTTTTTTGGGGTTTTTTTTTTTTTGTTGTTGTTTTTTTTTAATACTTCACCTGACTCATCTTATCTTGTTAGTGCATTGGTTTTCAAGACCAACAACAAAGCTCTTCCTTGGATTTCTCCTACCAAACCCCAGGCAATTGGCCCACTACACCCAGCCACATCCCTCATGTACCACTACCTCTTTACTTTGGAAATTCATTGCCAGCAATCCTGCCTCATGAATATATACAAACTGGCCCAAACTAGCTACTTCTTATCTTGCCCTTTCACCCAAATTTCAGAACTTGCTGAACTTGTCTAGGTTAGAGTGAAATAGGTGAGAAAAGTATCGGTGTTTTATATTGTCTGGCTGTGTATTTTCAAAGTGTGAAAGAAACAAATCTATTTTCCCTGCTTTCTGAATGATTTTTAATATTGCTTGTAGGCTTCCATTTTATTACAAGTTGTACATGATTTTCTACATTTCTGGGAAAGTGTACAAACTAATAAAAAGCAGTATCACAGAGAAAAACAATAGCTAAATGCTCTAATAATAGTAGAAACTGACTTGGAACAGATCAGTGTTGTCAATCTATCTTCAGGTAATTCCCTCTTAAAGGAAATGTAGCTGCTTGAGTTAACTAACTGGCAAACTGCTGAGATTTTGGTAGAGTATTCCAAGCCAAGAATTATCTATGCTGGTTAAGATCTTCACTGCCAGTGAAAACAGGATTATGCTTTGGATCCACAATCCAAAATAAAAATACCAAACTAGCTGCCAGTGTGTTTGGATCAGGCAAACATTCCCTCTCATCCCTTTCTTTCTTACCTCATCTCAGGAAAGCAATTTTGGTTTCAGTTTCGCACTAGGCAACTTCTTGGCTGCTGTTCACCACAGTTTTCTGTTTCAAAAGAAAGGATGTAATCCCCTGAGAGTTTGCAACACCCTTTTTCCTGAATACAAGCCTTGCACTGTGCAGGGATTTTTAACAGTGACCTCTGGATTGGTAACATATTCAGAAATAAAGACATGGTGGGAATTAAGCATGACCCCAAAGATGCATAAACATGCTTTTCTTTATCCAAGTGTCATTCTGAAGACTTCAGGAGGATATTAAAGTGAAAAGGTTATTTGTATGCATAAGTGTCTGTAGCTGAGCCAGAGCTGCAGATAGTGTAAAGATGTGCAGGTCTAGTAATAGGAATGGAGCTTCACCAGTCTATGCAGCAATTATACTGAGAAGCCAAATTTTGTCATTACTATTGGCCTGGAATTAATAACTATCCAATCTTGAATTGAATATATGAAAATATTCAAATATTGTTTCTTCTTATCAAATCAGCCAATTTTTCAGTATCCAAGGTGAGCTGAATCCTGAAAGGCTCCTGGGACTTTGGATTTCCAAGTAGATTCAAGAGACTTGCACAAAATCTACTCAAAGTCCCTGTCCTTCCAAGGCCCTGCAGTTCAACTGCCTGCAGTTCAACATATCAACATGATTAAATGCATCCACAGCTTGGATGGATGCACTGACTGAATATCTTCACCTGACAATGAACACTCCTTAACTTTTTATTTTGTGTCTTTGACTCTTACCTTGATTGTATTTAACAAGTTCTTCAGTTTTTCCATGGCTTTCTGTCTCAATAGAGCACTATTTTTATTTATTAATTTACTTCTAGTTCATATATTTACTCTTACTTACTTCTTGTTGTACTGTCTTGTCCGTGTTTTAGTTTCTTTTGCCATTAATCTCCAGAAGTTTGGTTCAGGTCTTCTTACAGCAATGCAATGAAGTATTCAAAGTGATGCTGTAAAATATCAGAAGTCTATTATTTTCAATACATAACAAAAGAAAAGCAAAAACCTATTAAAAACTTTAAGATATTATAGCAGGGTTTTTTCTGTATGTGATGAACCCGCACACATTTTTTTTTTTTACCAGCATTCTTTTTCTGTTAACAATAAAGAATCAGTAAGTATCCTATGGAGTTTATGACCTGAAAATCCCATATATAACTTTACGTTTACATGCCACATCCATTAGAAACACAGATTCATGTTTGGCAAATAGACCCAGATCTCATTTAACTGTGAGCAGGTAATGTGCTCTGTTGATCATCCATGCTAGTGATACAAAGCTTCATGTCCAGCAGGGTGTTTAGTGAAACATGAAGCACATCATGAACACAGCTGTTCTGCATCCAGGGCTGGAACAAACACCTACTTTCCCACTGAGTAATAGACTCTGCTGGATTCAAGTGTTATCTGTGCACAAGCTCAAATCTGCAATCAAGAGGGTTGGAGAATAGCCTGAGTCTTGCAAGCCCAGCACTGAAACAAGATTCCTTGCAGTGGTATTTCTGTATCATACACAACAGACCCTGACGTACTGGTTTTATTCATTGTTTTTCATTCTGCAGCACAGCTGAGCTTTTCTCATGCCCTGGACCCTATCAAGATGTAAGGAGCAGTGCTAACACTATGTACAGTTTGCATGATCATATTCCAGACATAGTACAGGACTGATAAGGTAGTTTTTTCTGCTGTTAAGCACAGCAGCCAAGGACCTAATCCAAAATCTGCTAAATCAGTGGGTATCTTTTTTTTTCTACTTTAAACCAAGGCCTAATAATGTAAAGCCAGAGAAATGCTTCTCTAGCTTATACATGAGAGGTGTGTACTCTCAGTCAAAGCAGATGTTTGTAAGAGATGAATTGCCCTGACCAGTAAATTCCACAGTAAGTAGATACTATTTAATGACTGCAGATGTTGCTTTGGGAATCAACTCCTCCTGGATTAATTGGAGTGCTGTCTAAAAAGCAGTCTCATCAGTCTGAGCTTGAATTTTATTGGTAATTGAGTGTTTATCAATAGGAACAACCATTTGTATCATTTATTTAGTGCACATACCTTACAAATGAAGCAGATTAATAGTAGTCAATTACAATGTCATTTAAAACTGCAAGTAATGTGTTACCCCTATGTAACCACCTCTAAGTTAATATATGTGTTGAAAAGATAATTACTTTAGTCTTTCAGCATTACCATCCATTTATTTCTCTCAAGAGAGAAACTGAAGTATCTTATTTAGAAGTAGGAGAGTAAGAGAAGTCAACAACACTTTGAGGTCAAGGAAAAGTGTTGGTTTGTTGGGTTTTTTTATGTCTTATCTTTCATTTACAGTCACAAAGAAACACATTGCACTAAAATGTAAATAAACTGCAGCTGGTATTTGTTTCCCTCTTCTTGAGATTTTATAGGATCTCCACCAGGAATATGCCACAATGCAATCAATTTGTCAAAGGTGCAGAATTAGGCAACAGAAATTGGTTAATTCAGTCAGATCTCCATTGTTCTGGCTCTGTGGGCTGAGTTACCCTGCATTATGAACAGGCCTGAGTGACAGAGTACTGCAGTGTCCCCTGGGGCACTCAGGAGGCAGACATACCACCAGTTTCATCAGAAGTCAGCTTGGGTCCTGCTGGGTTTGCTAGCTGCAATGTAGTGTCGTTAACACTTGGTGAGCCCCTTACTGGGGATACCAGCAATACCATCCCCTCTTCTTACCAGGGCTGGCCCAGCACAGGACCCTCCTGAAACCCAGAGGAAGAGAGCAAGGATGGTAGCTCTGCCTGGAATAAGTCTGGGAGAAACTCTGCTGGATGTGAAACTTGTAAAGGAAAATTTCCCTTCATTCCCTTGATTTAGTGCATGCTAGCTAGCACCCTTTGCAACTGAAACATATCAATGACCACAGAGAAAAACTGTGGTCTCTCAGAAGTTCACAACCAGCACCAGGTAGTGCTGACAGCAGTACGTGAGACCCTACACTTTAGCTAACATACCTATCTGAACTGTTCTTGCCGTACAGATTCAGACCAGTAATGTGAGCTATATGACCTGACAAGTACAAGTTGATGATACAACTGTAACATAAAAATTGTTGGTGGTCAGTAAGAACATTAAAAGAAGCATCTGGCATTAGAAGTGTATGGAATGAGAAGTAGAAGAACTCTTGAACTCTGTCCAAGAAGATTCTTGGAGTTGTCTCAGCATTTTAAGGCAAGTGCATAGATGGTAGAGGCTTCACAGTCCCTATATATTTCTGTAGTTAATCTGTAGGCTATAAATCTTTCCTCGGGTTACTAACGGAGCTAACTTCTATTCCAGGCATAAGAGTATTCACTCGTGTTTTTTTGTAAAGTCATGTGCATCTTGATAATCAGGCCCTAAAGCCCATATTTCTGAAGTTGAATTAAAGCCAGTTCAGTAAATTAATATCCTGTGATACAACTATGAGAAGACGTTGGGCTTCTACAGACAAGCAACATTTCATTCCTTCCTTCACCTCAGTCCCCAGCTTCCTGTGTGTCAAACATACCACACCCTGTGCATCTAGAGATGTGTTCTGCCAGCACCAGCAAAGCAGGGATTAAGGCTTTATCTCTGTCTCCATGGCATCCTCTATATTTTGAAGAAAAATTTTTGTCATAGCAAGTGAAACTGAGAGCCACAAAGGTACTTTGTGTATGATGTGATCTACTCTGCCATTGGGATACTTTTTTGCATTGTGTAAATCCCTTTCCCATACATGGAAGATTCGGCCCTGTACTGACATTAGATTTTCTAGATTAATTTGACTTCATACTTCCTTTGGTTCCACATGATTAAGTCACACTCACCACTGTCATACTGCAAGGCAAGAAAATTTTCCAAATAACACTAGTCCTGGAAAACATTTATTGTAAACAAACAGCTGGATTACCAACTTCCAAAATGGTCTGTATAGAGGCACACTCTGTTATACTTTAAATATTCCACTAAATATTTTTTTAAAGCTGGACAACATGAGATGATACAGTCCTGTTCACGAGACAGTTCATTACCCTACTACTAAGTTCTGCTCCAAGGAATGAAAGGCCTTTGAATTTTCAGTTATATTAAGATCACCTTCAGTGCCAGCTAGGTTAAGAGTAAAGAATAACAGATAATATATTTAACACATACAACACAATTGAAAAAGTTTTAGAAAGAGATGAATGGAAGTGAAAATAGAAGCACACGTGTCCACTACTTAGAGAAGCTCCACAGTTTCCACTTACCTTGAAATATGCAGCTGACAAGATGATTAGATGCTTCTTGGCCTTGTCAGCCTCATTCTGTGCAAATCCTATGTCCTTTCCTTGCCTCACAAAAAGTTAGATTTGATGACTCCTGTTCCTTTTTATGCCCTGAACTTTTCTTTAGGGTGAGGTGAAATGAAAGTTCAGCTCCTTCTTCTTTTCTTCCAGGATTTCCTATCAATAGCTTCCAATAAGAGGTAGTTTCAAATTTCTGACCCCAAACTATTGCTTATCTCCTACTAATATTCCTTGGGCGTGCCCAGATAAGGTCATCTTTTGCCCCAAAAGAATGTGCCAATGACTGAGTCCTGCAAGAAGTGCTCCATTATCATTCAAATGCCAGTGGAGCCTTTCACTAAAACTTTGTATTTTCATATGAATGTATAATTTTATAATTGCATCTTAGGCAGTTATATTACCAGAATTAACACAAGAAAGTCATTACTGGGTTTCATTAGAAAGTAGATACAATGGTAACTAATTGTTTCAGAATATTCATGGGTTTTCTGGGATCAGTAAGTCTTGATTCTTGTCACTGAGTACTAATATACATTTGTTTTCTTCATATTCCAACAAGGAGTCTCTGCATTTTCCTTCTCCTCTATCTCTTGAGAACCTCTGTGATTATAGCCTGTCCAGAAATTACCCATTTGTTGAGAGGAACGTGGTTCTTTCTCTCCTAACTCTGAAAATTCCCATACAAATATGTTCAAAAATACACTTACTTACTTCCTACACTATCCAATATTCCTAAACACCTTGAATTCAGAGGATGTTTAAATCTAGAAAGAATTGTTTACCTAATCATGAGGTCAGGGGAATATGTGGTTTACAGACAGATGAACAGAAATGTCAACTATTGTAGTTGTATAATATGTGTATAGACTTGCAGTAAACCATGTGCTAAAAAGAAAAAATTAAAATCAGCACCACCCAGTCAGCTAGATGATGAAAACGCAGCTTCAGCCAACTCTGTATCCAACAGAGTTGTTGAAAGATAAGGTCATGTTCATAATGAAGTCATTAGAAGATATTCTCGTTTAAATTTTGGATAAGGTATTTGGGTGGATGTATGGTGAGGTCATAGGAAGAAATGTAATACAGACTTTAAGAAAACATTGGGTTTTGAATGACATGAAGGAGGCAATGCTGACACTGAAAATGGAATATGCAGGAGAATTAACATCAGCAGAATGTGATGGGGAACGACTGGCGATACCACGCTTTCGCTGTGTGTGGAAGAAATACAAATGCAGTATGACTAACTGGTCCTCTGCATAAAGAATGATGAATTTTCAGTTCTCTACTAATTTATTTAACGTATCTGTTTCTGTCAGGCACAACTACAGAGATAAAAAAGCATGTGGGTTCAGACAGGATTAAAAAAATAAAATTAGAACAACTACCATTTTGGTTTTTTGCTTTTTTTTTTAAAAAAACACAAGTCCTTGATACTTTAAGGTGGAAATTGAATCTGAATAATTTTCCTTTTAAAAAACAATAACTACCCTCCAAGTTTGTCTTTTTCACATTGAAAATGCCAAATGAACTTCAATAGTTGCTTGTTCAACACAGAGTCTTAAAACCCTGCAAAAATTCTAGTATACTTCCTGTCCCTTCTTAGTGCAGTAATATTAAAAAACAACAACAACAACAACAACAAAATTTCCCTGCAATTGCAAGTGTTTTGTCAGGAGTAAAAATACCCCAGTTAATAAGAATTGCAACATTTTGAAAGTCACCCATTAAAAAAATACAAGGTGCCATGGAGTGTCCCAGGGATACTATATCTACTTAAATAATAAACAAAAAATTTAATTAGACCTAAACCTTTCAAAAACACAGGTGATTTGTCAGGTCTGTTCACGCAAGTGAGCTTGTGTGAGGCTGGCCTTTGGGAGATAGACTTTCAAGTTACCAAGCAATTAATGTGTTGTGTACTTCAAATTTCATTTGGTTTCAGGGAGAGGAAAGGGCCATAGGGAACTGAGCAGACTCAGGCCCCATTGGTGCTACCCACTGGAAATGCTGAAATGGCTGCGTAGGAGTTGGCTATGGCCAGTGAGGAGTCATTTCTCTTTTGCCAAGAGTCATCATCAGCTTTTTCCTTGATTTTCCTAGGGCAAGAACTAAGCTTACTTTTGGAAATAATTGTTTATAAAGCACTTAGAAATGTACAGCATAGTGAAGATGACACTAGGAATAACTATTCTTGTTTGAAATAGCAGTGTACAAGTATTTTCATATTACAAACTTCTTGACAGGCACCTCTGGCATTCACCAGCTTTCTGTTTCAGGCAGCTAACAGGCATCCATGTTGGCAGGTGGGAGGAAGGAACATCTCAAAGTGGGAAAAAAAAAAAAAAACCAAAAAAAAAACACTCCTGAAACTCACTGAGAAAATTCTGGGTCTTCAGGTTGCAAGATGTCAGTCGCTAAATGGTCCCATGTTCTCTGTACTATGTCCCCAATGCTTTCTGCCTTCAGAGGGAAGGGTAACAGGAGGACTCAACAGGGATGTAAGTCTTCTCTCCCAAGCAACCCTTCCTTCAACATGCATTTCAATTTCAACCTTAAAGATGAAATGGTTGTATCCTACCACTCTTCTGTTAACAGTGTTAATTATTATCGTCATCAAGAATTTGTAACAATAAGCCCTGTCTAGACAATTTCCCTTGCTATGACTTTACAGTGCATTAAAAGAGGAAAAAGTGATTGCTTCATCTGGGGAATACTTTTCTTTCTAATGGTTGATGTTTTACCTTCGGAAATGAATATTTTAGAAACTTAATTTGAGGGCATCTAAGGGTTGTAAAGTCTAGCGATGACACATCTCAGTGTTTAACAGCTCTGTGCACTCTGTCTTATATTTAAAGGCACCAAAGCATGTCATTATGAGACCATAATGCACACCCTATCGTGTCTTATCGCTTAATTAGGTCACTTAGTCTGCCCACATCGTTAAGTGCAATGGCTAACATTATATTTCTGCCACTTTTTCAGGTTGTTTATAAAACTCCCAAGTGAAGGATTTCCCACTAATTTCTTAGCAGGATTCATCCATATTTCCATATATCTCACCATTATAATAGTTGCTTCACTAATTTTGTATTTGTTTATCATCAGGCAATTAAAGAATTGCTTTTCTGCATGATTGCAAGGATTTCACATCTCCTTATCACTTCCATATCTCCTATACAATTTTCATTTCTCTCTGGTTTTGGCAAAGAAATACGTATTTGTATCTGAATATTAAAACTAAATTTAAAAAAAAAAAAAATCAGTTCCTTCAGCAACTAGGATTTTATTTTAAGTAATAAATCTAGAAACTTTAAACAACAGGCATCACCAGTCTTATCACAACTGCAATCTAAACATCAGCATGGCTCACTCCCCTTCTCTCACCCACAACCTGACCTGAGGGGGATCTAAAATTAGTTGGCACTTTCCATTTAGGGGACACCTACACAGAAGCACCTATTCTTGCTTTTTTCTTCATGGGGAGTTGGCCACTTAATCCAAGCTTAAAAACTCTGCAAAGACCTGCTGAGACCTGCTAGGTTTGGACTGACTCTACTTAAAAATACAGTGAACAGAAGACACATTTTTCACAGAGCTCAGTAGCGGCAATACATGCCTAGAAATTGGGAGCAACCTGAGATGCAAGCTTTCTACAGGTTAAAGGAATTTAAATAGATAGCTTCTAGCACCCTAGAGATAACCTTTACCACCTGGCTATTTGGTAGTTTCTCCACCACTCCAGTGGAAGTTGGGTAACTACACAAAAAGGAATGCAAGGTTTAGGGACCTAGAGAGAGAGTAAGGAAGAGATATCCTGGCTCCATAACCTAGTGGTAGATTAATACCCAGAATGGAGCAGAAGAGGAGTCCTGGGTTTTGATTTCAAAGCCAGGGTTTCATTCAATGTCTCTCTCACACTAAACACATAATTGGTCTCCAAACCAGTACTGAAACATGGTATTTCACCTCTAGTGTGTTATAGACACCATCCCTAGGTGTAAATCTGCATTCCTTCCATTAGGAATAAGATCTATAGTGTTTTGCAGAGGAAAGAGTCCAGGTCTCTGGTTTCTGCTCCTTGGACTCTTTCACCCAATCCTCATTTCAGCACAGGCTGTGATGCAGAGTACAGGAATGCAGAATGGCTTCTGTTACAGGAAGTTTTTTGTCTGAGTAATTCAGGTTTATAACAGCATTTGAGAGTCTTTTTCTTACAACTGACTTCATCAGAGCCATCACAGATCTGTTTGTCTTGAAAAAAATAATACCCTATGGTTAAAAAACTGTTTGGTGGTCAAAAACTATGAGCTGCCTAGTACGTTTTAACTTTCTTTTCACTTCATAATGTAGTGATCAGTAGTGGCAGGACTTATAAACAATTTTATCTCTGATTTGAGGGCAGGAGTTCATCTGTTCCCTAATCAGTATTTTCCATTCATTATTTTTGTTAAATATACTGTCCTCTCGTGCCTCTTTTCCATGCTCTCAGGTTTGCATATGGATGGAAATCATTGTTCAGGGAAGAAGTTCTGTACCGGGAGTCTACGCAAAACTCTATAACGGACTGATACATGAGCACATAGTACAGTCTGCTAAGTGCAAAATGATTCAGCTCCATTTTGCAATGAGGTAGCAACCTTGCACATACCTTAGATCGGCTACAAATAGCCATGTAGGGAGATGAAGTGGTATAATAACCATAAAGAAACCCCAGTCTTACTGCACACTGTCCTTTCTATGCTGATAAACCTTATGTGAAGCTTAAGGACAAGACACAGAGGTGCACTGAATTTCTGCCGGGTAGGGCAAGTGTATCCAACATATCAACTAGACAATATACAGCCAAGTGTTTAGAGCAGAATGAGTAATTTACTTGTTTGTATTCAAAAAGTCAATGCAAACTCATTTTATTCTTTAACAACTATATTCCAGACCCAAACCCCTCATTATAGGAAATAACATGAAGAAGTGTTTTGACCGAATGAATTTTCTGAGCATGTGAATTGAACTGAATCAATTTTTGTAATTTCAAGGCCATTCACTGTGAACACAGTTTAAGACTCCAAGGGAGCACTACAGCAACACATTCAGACTGAATTGCTTTGAAATTGGCTAAAGGCTGCTTCATTTTCCTCAGCTACATTTTGGAAAGCATGTTTTCATGGGGTAGATTTAATTTCAAGTTGAACTGCTGAATTGATTAAATGTCTTATTGTATCTCACCATAAATTTATTGTAATTCCAAAGCTTCTAAAAAAATAAAATAGTAACTAAAAAAACTGCAACAACCATGGTACCTGTTCTACCTTCAGAAACTTCTTCAACTCTTGGCAAGTAATTTCCTTTAATTTCTTTTTCTTCCGGATTTTTAGTCTTTTTTCAGTGATGCTGCAGGTTTTTTCCCCTCTGCTTGTTTTCTGGATGAACATGGTCCTACCAGATGGCCAAGAAAAGGTCTTGATGTGATTTGCGCTTTTTATGTAAAATTATAATTACTCCAAACAGCACATTATTATGAGCAATTTACAGGAATGTAACATTAAGATTTACTAGGATGTTAGGAGGAGAAAAATGGAAATAAGTTTTTGATTTCTTTAACGTGGGTTTCTAAGACTTGTTCCTATAATCAGTTCATCTTAACAATAGCAGCTCTCATTGTTTTCCATGCACGATGCTCATCAGCACTCCAGGAACAAAGGCTTCTTGCCCAGCTGTCACGACAGCATTTCGCTCCTGGCAGGAAACAGGCGGCACCAGCCATGCTTGCAGCTGAATCCCCACTGAACTTGGAGCTTTTTGGAGCATGGAGCTGCACAGACCTTATTCACCAGTCCCATGGCCAGTCACAGTTACTTGCACATACAGTTGGAGGTCAAAAATGTTTAGCTAGGACATTGCTGAAAGTGTCTTACCCACAGCCATACACACAAAGGCACTTTATTGAGCAACAGATCATCTGGAAGTCTGTTCTCACAGCTAACAGTAATGACTTAAGCTATTTTTTACATAGGCATTACTACTATGCGTTACAGGTGGAAATTGAGGTATCTGGTTGCATAAAAGAGTTTTATAATCTATTTTCTGCAAGGTAAGAAAGAAATAATAGATAAACCCAGACTGATGTTTGTACGCTTTCTCTCATGGTAGCCACTTAGGGAGTGGCATCTTACTGTAACTTAAGGAAGAATTTGCATCTGAACCATCATGCTCAACAGCCACCAATTGGTTTCTGTGACTCTGTCCAGCCTTCTTTAAACTTATTTTTATAATTTTACATTCTCAGCATTCTGTGGCAATAATTTTAACAGTACATTTATGCAATTTTGAAAATTTGACAGAATATTTTTGTCTCTCAGACCTTTTGTCTTGTAATTTAATGTAGTTCCCCTAGTTGCTCTGTTATGAGAAGCAGCAAATGTCACTTCCACTTTACAATGGTTTTTTTTGCTGTCATGTCTCTCTTTGGTGACTTTTTCCATACTGAAAAATATCAGTGTATTTTTCTCTCTCCTTATGGAAGCCATTGGTCTCCTCTGCCATCTTTCCCTGTACCTGTCCCAGTCCAACTGCTGATTCTCTATGAGAGGATAGTTGCAGAGCCAACATTTTGTGGCACAGAGTATGTATCAATTTTATGAGGGTACAACACCATTTTCTGTTTTGGTTTGTTTCTTTTTTCCTTCCCTAGTTGCTCCTACCTTTCTGTTAGCCTCTCTGGCTGGCAATGAGCACGGAGCTGGCATTGGCACAGAGTTGTCCATAGTGTCTCCTAACTCATTCTTCCAACTGGAAAAAGTCAATCATTAAGTATGCAAAATTCTGGTGTTTTCTTTTGATGCACCTAACTCCGACTTTATTAAAACTGATTTTCATCTCCTGCTTTATTTCCCAGGCACCGGATAATGAAATCATCCTCTAACTTTTTGTCAGCTTTAGCTTATTCCATGTTAAGTCTTCCTTTGAGGAAAGCCTTTACAGAAGGTTCAAAGAAGATTAATAACAGTTTGGCAGGGAAGAAATTGGTAGCCAGTGACCAGGATCTAAAAGAAGAGTTAATATCGAACATATCTGATGTTTGAGAACACAAACTGGGAAGATAAGAGCAGAAATTTCTGATTTTAAAATGTTTTGGATGGCAACACTTCACCCTATGGGAGGCTAATTAAGGCATTCCATTCTGGAGAGCATTGTAAGCAGGTTCCACAGAACAACCTTTCCCAACAAAGAAAGATTTTCAGCTGGAAATTTCTAACCAATTCTTGTATGCAATATTCAGCTGCAAGGACTTCCACTGAACAATGGTATTTCCTCTGAAGTCTTATACCATCAATCATCACCCACACTGTTTTGATTAAATTAGATTTACTGCACCATGTTGCCCAATTTCACAGGGCATTTTCTGAAATATTACACAGATAAGAGATTATGAATGCATATTTTTACTGCATCTGTCCTTCAGTGCAGAGAGTGCAGCCTCCATGGTACTATACAAATAAAATGAAGGCTGCAGCTGCATCTCTGCAGAGCCCTGCAGCCTCTAATCATGATGGCTGTATCCACTCCTACTTACTCAAGATAACAGCATTTTAAAATATTTATTTCATTTCTAGATCTTTGTATGTAAATTCCATTCATGGGAACATTCTGTGTTGAGTACACTCAAGACTCAAGAAAAAGTTTATCATATCCCAGAAAATGAATCCTGCAGTTTTATTCTGCCACATGTGTTCAGTAAGGTATCGCAATATTACAACTACATTTTGCAGATGTTCACTGTGCCTGCATTTGAGTACCTCATACTGGACAACGTATTATCTCTGTAAATATGTTTCTGTGCGCCGAGTTGTTTCCAAGTCCATAAAGTTTGAAATACCACATGGCTGTTCCAATGTCAGCACTCTGTTTATGCAGTGAAGTGCTACACATGGACTCTCGCAGAAGTAAATAAAATTATCTCACACTGTCACACAGCTGGGAAAAAATGTTGCATTTCTTTCTGACACATCACTTTGGAACAGAGCAGATCTGAGGAAGCAGTACAACTGTGGGAAACTTTATCTCTGGAGTTATCTATCTCAATAACCATGTCGCTGTACATATTAAGGCTAACCTCTATATGACTCTCATTTCACTGCAATGGGACTCCTGCGGCAAGTGATACACAGTGAGACCGAGTGGAAATAAGGGACAGGGAGGAGGCAAAACATTACTTCAATTTAATTTTAATTTAAAAAATGAGTGTAAACACAATTGTAACTTAATCTTATCAGCTATTTGTGAACTCTCTGCAGAATGATTCCTTCAGTTCCAGAGGTTTATAAAGGACAGAAAATTTAAGGCACAGTCCCTTAAAGATGTCAGTGAATGATTTTCCATGCGGGAGCTGTTGCATGCATCAGTGGAGCCAGTCTCTTTCACACACACTCTAACATTTAATTTAAAATGAAGTCTCCTGTGGTATCCAAATAGGCTGTGCTTTGGTGGGTCACTGTGTTACCACCTATTTTAAATTAGGATTTAGCCTTTGTGTTTTTGTTAGATTCCTATCACAGACATTCACACACCCTGCTGAATCCTAAATACAGGGGTAGATTAATTACATATTTACAGGGACAAAATACAAAACAAATAACTACACAGAACACAGGACCATGTTCAAAGGACAGTAAAGCAGGGCATACGATTCTATATGCTTGTGATGCATCAGGGAAAAGATTACTGCTTTCCTTACTCATATTTTGTAGTTTGAGTGGCTCCAGACTAACCTCAGGGAGAGCCCAGAATATCAGCTTCTCTGCACCTGGGAACTGACAGTGGTATATGCAATCAGGAGAGCCTGCTGCCTGATTAAACCTCTCCTGACACCGTCCTGGCTTTGGTGAAATTTAAACTGCCTCTTCCCTCTTTCTCTGCCATTGTGAGAGGCATGGCAAGGCATTAAACCCTGCTTGTTAATGATGGATGACCCCACTGGTTCAGCCCAGTGCTGTCTCCTGGGGACATGGCAGAGATGGGCTGGCAGCAGAGCACAGGCTGTGCTTCAAACCAGCTGGCCAGCAGGGACCCCCAGTCTGTATAGCCAACGACACAGCCGCCTTTTATTTCCTCCTGTCCCTGAGGTTTTAATATTACAGTGTGGGGAAAATGCATTTTAGTATTTCATTGACCGCATTCATTAATGCTGCTTCTCTGAGCCATTTGGACCAGAGCAGGGGAGGTGGTGTGAGGGGGAGGGAGTTGTAATGGAAAAGGAGAAGCATCATGTTTTGACTGATGCTATCACCACAGGCTACTGCACTGAAAGGAAAGTTAAATAAATCCTTTGAAAAGCTATAAGATCTCTGACTGCATTGAAATCCTTTGTTATCACAATGCTCTTTGCAGCACTCTATCTCAGAGCATATTTTCTCCATTTTTGTAGCAGGCATGTTTTGTCCTGAAAGATGGCATAAGTGACCTTTCCCCCCCCGATATGTACAATGCACACAGACCTTAAGCTCATTTATTGTATTGCAGTGTCCAGATAAGTCAGAGGCACCAAACTCAATCACAGAAGACTTCACTTCTGGATGAGGAATTTTTGTGATCATGACCAAGAAGGTGTTTTGAAATGAGAATTTGCCTGAGGTGGGAGATTACAAGCCAACACAGTGGATGAAAAATATAGAATATATCTTGAGTGTGCACTTCTACCCTTGAAGGTTACAGAATAGAGTATTGGAGACTATCTTATTAATGCAATAAAACAGACAGTGTATTTGCTCTAGGCATTGTGGAAGACATGGGTCCTTATAGCTGAAAAAAAAAAAAAAAAAAAAGAGTTGATACACCAGCCCAAAGCACAAATTTGTTAGTTAACAGGAGCTGAGACAGAAGGCCACATTTACCTTAACCATCTGTCTGTGAAGTCATTTTCCTTCCTCTTCTTTTGCTAACAATGCGTAACCTTACAGGGAGACATGCTCTCAGGAAAGAGCTCAACTAGTGCTCCTCTACTTTTCCCAAAGCTGTTCAGTAACATATGAGACTATCAGCTAGGATACAGAAAACCAGTATTACCCCATTGCTTCAACTCACATGGACTTGAATTTGAGTAATCCCACCTTCTGAAACATCTATGAGAACTCCCTACCTTCTTTGCAGAAAAGAAGGCAGAGATTGCCTTTTTCCACCTGGTTGACAATTTCAATGCTCCATTTTAAAAATTACTAAAAATGACAAAATTAATAATATAGTGCAGCTTTGTTGTTATTGTTGGTTTGGTCCAATCTACCAGTTTAGGTCCTGTATGTAAGCACATGCCACCAGAAATAGAGGGCTCGGGATATTGACCTCATACATGAACTATGTTTATATGAAAAGTCTTGTGGGGGATCAGCTACAGCGTACAAGTCTCTGACTCTTGTTAATAACAAGGAATAAGCTATTTGCCTCTAAGTATTAGATGGAGGGGTTTTGGTGGTGTTGGATGTTTCTAACATACAAGGTGCTTTCGAATTGCCTGGCTTAAATTCTTGACCGTAGTCATGAAGTGAGGAACCTTAACAAAGTGGATGCAGGACAACTAAGAGAGACACTGGACAGGCAGGATAATGCAATAAAAGGGTGGGCTCTCAGCAGGAGGGACTCTTAAAATAAGGAAGGAGCTGCAACTACTGAGTCCCAAGATAAGGGACGGGACTCAATGGATACTGAGTTATCATGATTATGGAAATAATAATTGGGTAAAAAGTCACAAGAGGAAGAGGAGACATCTTCAGTCTTCATCCTGAAGACCTCTGCCCACAAGCACCAGAAGCCACTGTGCAGGCGTAACTAGGAGGAGACCAGGGTGGAGCACATGAAAATGACTTCTTAGAACTCTTTGTAATAAAACCCACCTTTTCATGGAGAGATCATGAATATGTATAGGTGGGTTTGGAACTATCATGAATATGTAACACTTCATTGTATAAAGCCAAGTCAAATTACCACAATGGGTGTGCAGGTTTGTAGAGGAGTGATCCCCTGTGCACCCAGTGCTGCAATAAAGAATGCCTGCTTTCTAATACTCTGATTCTGAGTCTTAGAGAGTTCTTCCTTGACCGGCTTTTCGGTATCAGTCAGAGATAAACAATGTATTAATAAATAAGCAGAGTGCAATCGGCAAGAAATAGAGGTGTTAGGAAATTTTCCAGTGGAACATTCTCAGCTAAAAGACTGAATTGTTATATGGAGGCATCTCAGTTTTGTAAAATCTCATGAAACCACAGGCATGTGAGTTGTGCTGGGAGTGAGCTTAAAGAGGAACCTGGGAGGTAAAGGGTCTTTGTCCCTGTAACAAGCCCTCAGAGGAAGCTTTTCTGCATCTGGAGACCTGAGGCACCCTGGTTCCTGTCTCAAGGTGTGAAAATGTTCCAGAACAGCCATAAGCTGCAAGCTACATAAGTCATAAGATATTTTTAAAAAATTATATTTGCAATCAGAACAAAACCTGATTTTGAAACCTCAGCATTTGCCTGGAATCAGTAATCCTCTGTTTCAGGCCAGCTGTATGAATTAATACTCAACATCAACATACGTCTTTAGCAAACAAAGCTTTTATTTCATATTGTTTCTGATCAATGTCCTTTCCACTAAAGGGAGAGAGATATAAACCCAACAAGGGCTGAGAGCTTCCTGTGACATCAGTAGCTATTTTTATTACTACCATCATCATGAAAACTTGCAGTACCTTTGTTACTACTCAACTGAAACTTCAGCAACACCTTACGGTAAAGAAGGTACTCAATGTGTTGCAGGGTTGTAACACTCCCACAAAATGCAAAGGCTTGTGGTTTACTTTTCTTCTAGCCACGCAGTCGGTTGCCACCCTGCAGCCTCAGACACAAACACTCACAATAAGAGCTCAGAAGAGCTCGTGAGTCTGAACTGAGCTTCAAGCATCTGGTGCTGCTTACGTGTGGTCTGTCCAGGACACCTGAATAGGACCCTGGCTCTACAGCAAGGTGCTGAGCATGCTTGTGCTCTCCTTCCCAGGACAGTTCTGGCATGGACATATGTTCCCTTCTGCTGACTTAGCTGTGAGAGTACAAATACCCAGCAAAGGGATGGAGAGAACCTCTGGGTGTGTTAACCTCTTGTGCTGCTGCCCGAGTTTCTCGAGCTCGTCTGTCAGCATTGTGTCAGAAGACAAGGACTGCAATTGTTTACTTCTTCCTATAGAGAGGGTGCAAGGGGGGAAACTCATGGAAACATTTCTTTCTGTGCATTCCCACAGAGGTCAGTCGCAGTCCTACCTTGTGAATTACATGGTTTAAACCCTTCTGTGAAGCAAAAATACATTGATTTTGAAAGCCGGCATTTAAGCAGAGCACCTTCATGGTTACATTAATTATTTAACACATTTGCTAGCCATGTAGAAAACTAGCAATTTCTACCACAACCAGCTAAAGGAAAGGCTTTTTCACAGTCTGCTGGGAAGGAGCTTTGTATAGGCAAATAAAAGCTACAGTGAACTGTTAAGGATCCAGTCCTCAAATTTCTGTTGTGTCCTAGCTATTAGCTGCAGATGTCCAGTAATGAGTACTCTTTGTTCACCAAATTGACTTTTTTTTTTTTTTTTTTTTGGATGGAGCAATTTGGCTAAAGAAAGTCTGTCCCTCCATTTCTTGTTTTCTTAATGAAAAAAAAAATGAAATCTCTTGAAACATGGAGTAGGTTAATTGGAGCAACAACTGTCTTGTTCAGTTAATCAGCTCTGAACTCACCAATAGGTATCCCAGCTGGCACTGGAAGTAATCACTGAAAGTGTAGGAGTGTATATATATACTCGCCAAAGCTCAAAGAACAAAACTGTGCCTGTGATGACTGAATAGACAGCATTATACTGATGAAGGTTTTCTTACAAAATTATTTTAGTAGATCAAAATAGGATATGTACAGTACAAAAGTGGAAAAGCAGAACAATATTAAAATGAAAAGGAGATGATAAAAAAAAGAACATTAAGACTTGCATCTAGAGAGTCAATAGAATTCAGTTGAATAGCCCATTGTACCTTTTCTATTATAAAAAAGCTCTGTTTGGGAAAAGGATTTTATTTTAGTCTGAAGTGACACTATGAAAGGAAATTTTCTGACTAAGAATTCACTGGGACTGTCACAGTCGTTACTAAAATAAGAAGAGACAATGACATAAACTGCTACTAAAAAATATCTACTAGCACAAACAATATAAATATATTCCCCTATTTAAAAGATGTACACATTCATAACACCTGGGAGCTTGCTGTTACACCTCTAAACCTGGCTCTGCAGCAGTGGCACATCACTCACATTCCGCTTCTCCCAGGTCATACTATTTTTCCCCCAAACATTCAATTAGATGACAGAGAACTATCCTGAGCCAGTGAAAACCAGCATAGCAATGTCATCTCATTATCTCTTTGTAAGAGAGATCTCTTTATTTTTCCAGCAACAAAGTACTGGGTCCCACTCTGTGCTATACCCTTTTTTTGCCAGTGTTAATTTTAGAGGGATCAGTCAAATAACAGAGAGTAAAGTTGGGTACCAGCAGGGGTAGTCTCAGGGCATGAATAGGATGTCATGTCCTGGATCAGCACGGAAGAGGTTATGACTCTGTCATTTTTCTCTTGACAGCTTTGATTATGCAACTCAGACTCTGGAAGTCCATGGCTGCATTAACAAAAGGATTTGTGCTGTATTTAGGCACCTAAATTTCATGTGTAGACCTTTGACATGTGCCTTTGATATGAACCTTCCCCATACATCAAGCTTCTCCCTTCCACAATAGCCCAGAAGTGCCTCAGTCTTGACACAGCTGAGTAGCTGTAGCCCAGCTCACTCCCAGATCCCAGACTGACCCACAAGCCAACTCATGTCAGCTTCTCTCATTCAAAGCCCTCAGGTGACGATTGCTATCGAAGGAGGCCTGCCTGGCTGGGTTTCCATGAAATGGTGCCAGAGATCATGCTGGCAACTGGTGCTGTGTAGTCCTCTCCATGCTGCATAGAAAGCAGTACCTAATTTAGGTATCACAAATGTTGCCAGCAGCCTTAACACTGAAATCCTTTTTGTGTAGGCAGTCCTGAGGTGCAGTACTGTAAGTTGTCCTATAATTCCTGGTGACAGCTAAAATAGTGGTCTTATTTGTTTATGATTAAAATTTTAAAAGAGTAATTTTGTTAAACGGATATAAATTTATATCACAAGAGAAATAACGGCACAAAGCTAATTCTATTACTTCCCCATTTAAAAAAAAAAAACAAAAAACGCACATCTTTTTAAAGAATAAAGCTTGGCTAACCTTTCTGCACTACTGTAGTATTTCATGGCAAGAGCTATAACCTGTTTTCTGCTCTTGGCAGGAAGTAGACTCCTTTCTATCAAGGTCACGCAGAAGAAACCTCATAATACAAAGAAGGGAACAAAGTCTAAGAAGCACTTTGTATCAGTTGTTGGCATGCAAAGACATAATAATGGTACTTAGGCTGTTAAATCAAAGTGTGCCATTTAAATAACACAAAATATCACTTTGACTAAGAGAAATGTAATAGCAAGGAATAAAGCAAAAGGAAAATCCCCTAAATCCTGAAGAACTACAGCAAATCCATTCATTATAAGCCAATAAATTTGAACCAGAAATCTAAACTGCTCTATTAGAGAGCTATCGGTGGTAATTCTTTGGCCACACAAGGTAGGATATCTGTGATTAAGCCCACCAGTGCCAAGATCAAAAGAAACCATCAGACATTTAATCACATCACAGATGATATCTGAAGCAAGCTCTTGTTTGTTGTCACAGTTTGCTGAGGTGATGTGTCAGGCTGCTTGGGGAAGTATCCCAAAAAGAAGTCATGCCTTTTACTGAACAGTGTCCCTTGTTTACATGATGCCTAACTCTGCTCAACTGTGTGAGGGCTAAAGCTGTCAGCAAAGAGGAATTCCTAGCTGATGAAATCACACTTGTATTTGGCACTTTTCTGAATTCAGTCTTTGTGAAGAAGTCACATTTCAATAACACAGATGTTACAGGGGAAGGACAGTCTAGTTACATCCTATTTACAGCAATGTGACTAAAATCAGTCTGGCTTGAAATATCTAAGGCTGGAACTCAAATAATTTGGATACAAAGGGTCAGAAGGTTTGGTAGGAAACAAAAATCACTTTTAAGGAATAGTTTACTTCAGATCTTCATCATCATGGTCAATCAAATAAACCTCTCTAATGCTGAAATAAATTTAGTAACAGACATTCGTTTATTCCCTGAAATCTGAATGTTCTTTGTGGCTTTACAGTAAACATTCTTTGCTGTTTGGGACCACTGATTTATCTTCTGAGAATTCCATGTCTGGACAGAGCCATCCTTAATCTTTTTGAAGGTGTTTTCCTAAGAATACAGGACAAAAATCAAAAGATCTTATCTTTGCTCCATTTTTCTGTCTTTGTGTCACAACAATCCTATTGGTTTCTGTAGAGGAAGGGCATCATGATCTTCATGTATCAAATTCAAGAAATAAATCCTAAATACATACTGCTTTTCTAGATCACAATCAAGCACAATATGATTCACATTCATAGTTATCTGAAGAGTGTCATGACCAAAGCAGAAGAAATCCTGTTTGGGCAGAATCATAACTGGAAGCAGTAATATTAAACAAAAGAAAAAGGACTGGAGAAACACAACTGCTTTTTTCTTGATCTGTCATGTTACGTCTATGCAGTGTCATTCATCAACAGTGTCACAAGGATATAGTAAATTGTATTTCATTGCTTAAAAGATCTGTCTTCCAGCATTAGAGGATCAGGAAGTGTAAAACTATCTGTAGTCTTTTAAATATAAGTACTTCTTACCCTCTTTGAGAATTAGTTCTGTTAAAGACAGGTCATAACACAACAGTAAAGACAGATCAGTTATTAGCTACTTACAGCTAATATACAGCTAATTAGCAAGTGCAGTTCCTAAAATGCCAGTACAGTATGTTTTTTTTCTTGAATCAGTTACACTTGAAACCTCTTCTTTATTACAGAAGGTAAAGACATTGTGAGATCCTAGCTGAGCCTGCGATGCATGAGGTATTTGCAACACAGAATCTAAGAGGTGTTAACCTGATTCAGATTTTACGTACATCAGACCCTATCACTTCTTTCAGCCAAAAACTGCTTCAGCTACAGAATATCTACAAGAAAATCTATGGGAAGACAATATCTGTGTGTGAACAGACAAAAGCACTTAGGATTTCTTATTTTTTACCCCAAGTCCGTGTCATTTCTGCAGAGATTAGCAAAAAGAACAGAAATGAGAGGGACACTAAGCCTCAGGACGTTCTACTGAGACTGTCATTAAACGCACCACCCCAAAATAAATCATACACAGGACACGTTTTTTTTTTCTGTAATACAATGATGTTTAACATAGGCATGTTTAAAAAGAACATACCATCACACAGCTGAATATCCTTCAAAGTGCTCTTAAAAAAAAGTGTGATCTACCAAAAGACTTTTTGTCATGTGGACTTATTTTGCGGAGATTTAAATTTTGTTGGGTAGCATATTACTCCATTTTGCTGTACCCAGGATAATTCAATACTAGCTCATGACATTATTTTTAATTGGATAAGGTACATTTGCACAAACAAATATCTCTGGGAGCATGCAAAGATTCTTGATTTTTCACAAGTTTTATTCACATGACTTGAAAACTGCTTCATGATACAGAGGGAACATGTTGGTGAAGCCAAAGGTCTCTGTGCAGCCCCTGTTTGTTCTATTTATGTGAAGAACATAAACTTGCTCATTAGCTGAGATATCGCTGCCTTCCACATGATGAAACGTAAAACTTTCATCTCAGGCTGAGCCTGCAACTGCTTTAAAGCCGACAGGTTATCTGTGAACTAGCATACATGTTAGTCATGAACTACTTGTTTGAAAGCCTCAAGCTATCCTTCAAAATAAATTTAAGGACAGAAAGAATATTTTTAACACAACCAACTTTCATAGACATTGAAGTGTTAGTACCCCATTCAGCATCAGTGCATGATTTTCCAAGTATGAAATGTTTTACGTTCACAACATTACTAATAACTAGGGAAATAAGTATATATGATACTTTGACATCAGGAAGTGAAGTTTAAGATGACAGTTGAAATTTTTGCTGATAATCATGAAGGCCAGACGTGAGCTGGCTCATGGAAAGGGAGAAGATCTGAGGAGCCAGTGTGAGCAGGCAGTGCTGGTGTTGGCTGTGGCATACCCTGCCACCAGACAGTAATGCATTTTATGTAATGGGTTCACAGACCCCAAAGGCTCTCCATCAGTGGAAGATTTGCACAGGAGATTTCTGCTTTCTTGCATGCCTGAAAACAAGCTAACAGAAACCAACAAAGAGAGCTAGTGAACACCTTTAGGTTTGTTACTTCTCTGCAGGGGTGAAGCTGGTTTTGTGTCTGGGATGCAGATAAAGGGAAGAAAAATAAAAATAGCCAAAATATTAAACAGAAATACAAGCCCCAGAGAGCAAAGATCTCTATCTGGAATGAAAAGCATAAGAATATCATGTGGGTCATGTAACCTGGTGTACTGAGGTGATATTCATTTGTTGAGAGCAAAGCACAAAATATTCCATAATACACACAAAGCACAGAACTACAGGGTTCGGGTAGAAGACAGTCCCCACAGACCTCATCTACTGTTCAGCTTTTGCGGTGGAGTGTTGGGACTGATTACCTTATAATTTCTACACAGATAATATTTTGCATCAGTGAGTTCTACAAATTAATTCAGTACATCTTAAAAACATTCTTCCTCATTTCTTCCCATTTATATTCACAGGCATTATCTCCTCCTTCCCCACTTCCCTCACTGTGATTAACTCCAATGGCTACTGTTCAGTTCATGACTAGATTGATCACAGGTTCATTCCATCTTCATTTCCCATGCTTATTACTATGTCACATAATTATGGCATTTTCTGAATTAATATTTTGCCAACAGACAACCCCGCAGAACACACATATCGCTAGGCTTTTCTGCGCGGGGTGTGCTGACTACCCAGAAGCAGATGGATTGAGGGGTAAATAAATACAGACATCCAACTGAGCTTTGGAAAATTAGGCTACATATTTAGTGTCTTACGTTCATATTTAGTTCCATAGCTTTGGACACTATTAAATGTGTTTGCATGGGAACGTTCCTCTGGAGCCTTTGTAAAGAGGATGCGTAAGAGGTAACATCACACAATGTTTTTTATACTTCTTCCTTGTACTTCTTCATTTGATGAACATCCACAATCCCCAGCTGCCAAGTCAAAGAATATATCTTCCTTTCACACAGCATCTGCCTGTCTGACATGTTCTTGGGAGCTGCCATATGTACTTATCTCCTGATATTTTGTCTTCGGTGCAGTATTCATGAAACTCTGCTGTGTGTTGCTCATCCAATTTTAGTGATGCAGCTTTCAAACCAACAAGCTCAGGATGCCTCTGAGTAAGTCTTTTAATGGAGTGGTACATCATCTTAAATTGAAATCAGAGGGTGCTTCTATGTTCAGACGTATTTGCTCAAGTCTTCCAGCTGCTTCTCAAGATGAAACACACTTGAAACATATTTCTGACAGCTCCAGTCTCAGAAACCTCTCAGGCTAATGGGATTACACTAGCTGAAGTGATGCTTTTGTTTTCAATAGAAAGAACTTCCAATACAATATGAATTAAACACACCAGCAGAAATTCAATCATAGGATATTTGTGAAATTGCTTGACAGGAATTTCAGATAGTTCTTTCTCCTATCCATGCTTCTCTTGCTCTGCTTGGTCAGTAACATCTCCATGTCAAACTAAGAGAGCTGGATGGCCTACAGGGGTGAAATGGCAGCAGCTGCCTTAACGTATCCACCTAACTTCATAAACAAACATTAGTCAGTCAAATTAGTTTTTCTTCCCCAGTCATTATGGTACTTGGTGAAATGTTTGCTGTATGCATTAACTTTCCTACTTTAACCTGGACAATTTATAGCTAACTAAAATACAAGGGGACAAACTTCGGGATCCTTTTTAATCATATACATTATATTTATGGAACTACATTATATGATTGCTCTTCTCTGGATATTTTTTGTATAAACTTCTAATTTGGGCTCATCATATTTTATTTTTTATTAAGCAACAAGAAGGGCAAACATTCCAGGCTTGGCTAACCTATTTATTTGGCTGAGATCTGATGATGAAGAAGCTGGAGAACCTGCCCTATGGGAAAGACTGAAGGAGTGAGGTCTTTTCTCCCTGCAGAGAAGTCTCAGGGAGCACCTCATCACAGTATTCCAATACTTAGAGGGCAGCTACAAAGAGGACATAATCTCTTTCTTCACAAGGAGCCACATGGAGAACTTGGCACAAATTTCCCTGGGAGAAGTTTCATCTTGACATGAGAAAGATATTTTTTTGCAGATTGTAAGAACAATCATTCACTGGAGAAACCTCTCCAGGGATGTGGTAGAGTTCCCATCTCTGTAGGTTTCTGAGATGCAATTGAATGAGGTGCTAAATAATCTCACCTAGGTTCCCTTTCTCACAAAAGGTTAGATCAGATCATCTTTTGAGGTTCCTTCCAACCTTGGCTACTCTATGGTTCAATGATTCTTATGATCTGCTCTTACAGAAAGGGAAACTACCTTCACAGCTGAAATTGCAGAACTTTGCCAAAAATGTTTTCCAAAATACTGTAAGTGTGGGAAGAAATAGTTTCCTTTCAGAGTCCAGATAATGTCAAACACCTGGGACTCTGAGAAGGTCCAAGTAAACTGTACCTGCAGCCCAGAGGAAAGTTAAAGAACAGCATTAGCTTAGGGTTTTTTTCTTAGCTGTTGTGAAAAAGATTAACAAGAAAATAGTTATTTTTTGCTTAGAAGAATGGGACAAGTATGTGTGGCTCATATACTCTGATCTTTTCTACAATAAAATGATAGATTGTGACAGAGGATCTGCATCCCTTCAGAAGAGGAAAAGCTTGTGGTCTGATATAGGACAACATTAACTTAGAGCCCTTTGGGGTCAAGGTAGAAGATGGCAAGAAATTAAGACTTGCAAGCGTGACTGAGACATTGTTTCTGAGCACAGTTGTAACAGTGCTGTTTAAACACCAAGACATCTGCACAGCTTATTTTGAAACTGCTCAAAAAGGTTCTTTCTCATTATTACCATTTTTTTTCCGGGCTCTTGTCATGTGCAGAAGTAACTAATTATGGGAATGCCTTCAGTCCTTTAACTCCAGCATGACAAGAAACAAGAAATATGGGTGCTTACCATAAAAGACATCTACTTTTTTTCTTTTTTTTTTCAGGGAGACTGATTTAGATAAATATGGTTCCTCATACTTTTGCAAGGCTGTTAGAACTGAACCTGCTTCTGAACTCTCTAGTTTTTACATTCAGCTAAAAAAAAATCAAACAAATTATCCTGTAAGCCTAATGTGATATTGCTTATTGTTTTGAATTGAAGGCACTGCACTTTCAGTATTTAGCTGAAGCATATCAAGGTCAAGTTTAAGTAGGCCTCTGAAAGTTTGGTACACTTTTAATAAGCATCAACCAGTCATGCATACTTCTCAGTCCTTTGCATCTGTTCTCAATTGGAAGTGAAGGTCACTTCTATTACCAGCCAAGATTAGCTAGCAGAGATAAAGGGAAAAAGGATCTCCCACCTACGCCCCAGCAGGCAAGTGGTTGTGCACATTTGCTGGAGTGTGGAATTCATTAGATGCATTGCTGCTGGCAACTTCTAAGAAACTTAAGTCTGTTTAGAAAGGTTTGGCTCAGACAAAAGTATAAGCAACTTGTTTTTCATCAAATTAAGTCCAAGCAGTTCAGGGCAATCTGAAGAATTAGCTGTGTATGACTGAAACTTAGGATGCCATCAAAATCTCCTTTTTGTCTGTTTTCATTAAAAATTTTATTTTTGAATTTTTCTTAGATAGTACATTGGTCATAAGAGAAGAAAATAAAGATGTCTGAAATCTCTACAACTTTGCAACCTAAGATATCAGAAATGCAGAACAGCACCATTCACGGGTGTGATTATTAATCATTTTTATTTTCCAAACCAGATTAAGCCTCTATTCTGGTCAGGTTTCAATTAAATAGGCAGGTTTCATGCAAAACTCCAAACACTCCTGTCCTAACTCCTGTCCTAAAGTTAAGGATGTCTGCCACAAGCCAAGTAATATCTTGTGGATATACATTCTGTATAATATTGTGTGTTCTCATCATTGTTTCACAAATCTCATAATATTTCTTAATTTATAAATGTTATCTCTTCAAGTCAGGACAATGTAGACTGATTTCACATTTCATCCAGTTTATTTTAGCTTAATGGCGTTACAATTACTGAAAAAAAATTGCAAACATAAACATCACATGAGATAATAGCACTATGCAGAAGTAATACTTATATGATCTCAGTGGGATCAAGGAAAAGAGTCTTACCATCTTCAGCAGCTGATGGATTGTGATTTAATTAAGTATTTGTAAATAACTTTAGGTATTATTATGAAAGTGATTATATTCTTTTAATTTCCTAAAAGGTTAAAGAACATAGCCCTTGAAGGAGGAATCCTTTAATGTACTTTGTTGAAATAAATCAGCTTTTTCTAGGAAGGATTAAAAAAATGAAGTCTTGCCGTGTTTTTTTCTCTCTGAAGGGCAGTACTTAACTGACATAAAAATTAAAGTTTCCTTGGAAAATGTTAAGGTAGTGAAAATTTTTTCTTAAAAGTCAGGGAATGTTCAAGGTTGAATATGCATAACCTTAATATGAAAGCCTGGAGAACAAGCTCTGTGTTACAGTCTTTATTAACTACACGGTTGCAAACTTTTATGACAACCTGCTTTATTCAGCCAGTGCTTAACGCAGAACAGAGTTCACTGAAGGAGCTGCCAATTTTGCTTTTTATCAGTTTCTTCTGTGTTCCCTTTGTCCGTGTAGCACCCTCTGGCTCTCACATTGTGCTTTGAGGACTGTAATTCAGGTTCCCTCCACTCCGTCCTAGGGAGCAGGCTCTGTCAATGGAGGGCAAATCCTAAGATGTAGAATTGTTTCTCTGCTGAGTAAGATAGATAGTTCCTTCTGAGAGTTATGGGACTACCAGAGCATCACAGGATGCACAATTTGGTCTTGCAAGGGGGGGGGCATCTAAACTTCAAAATCCTTGAAATAATGTAGTTCCATAAAGCATCTTAATGCTGAAATAACTCAACATATGGCAGTTTATCTATAAAAATATTCCATCTTTAAACTTTATGTCCTGATTCAGGAATGAAAATATTCTGATGTGTTTGAAAAGCAAAAATTTTGATGTCTTTGTAGTTCTAAATCTAACCCACATTTTCTCCTTCTCAGCATCACTGCATATAAATTTATCACCAATCAATACCCAGCCATTAGACAGAGATGCCCAATACTTCCAAGGAGCTTTCAAAGAGATAAAGTTTAAGAGGAAGAAAACACTGTTATCTTCACACTGCAGATTGGGAACTAAGGCACAAAAAGATTAAGTGGCTTGCATAAGTTTATCCGGAACTTTAAATCGGAAGATTTTAGCAGACCCAGAAATTGAAGTACAAAACTGGTCTTGCAACCATCTAATCTTTTGGAAGTATTCCTAGTCTTGCAGCAATATTCTTTTTGTATCTTATTAAAAGTTTTTAGAACAGTCTTCCCACTTTCTGATCTCTCTTCCTCAAAAGTGTGTTTTGTTCTTAATTTCATGAACTGAAAGCAATGAAACCAGTTGTATGAATAAAACGACAAAAGGCAGGTATAATGATCTCCAGCATTGCCGCTTGCACAATGAATGTGAAGGTTATGAGGTATGTATTTCCTGTTTGCTCAGAGAGTAGGGATGAAAAATAAGCTCTCCTGTAACTGCCATGTTTACAAACTAGATCATCATACATCCCATGTCTTGGTGGCGTGCTTTGTTATTCTAAACAAATCTACATCTTCTTTAAAGGGAAATCAAGAAGCAGCAACATTTTTGGTTTGGGTCATTGGATTAAAAAACCTGAGGATCTTAACATATGTTTTGCAAGACATCTGCGGTACCACTTTCTGGAAAGGGTCCCTTCTGGAAAGACAGGATCTCCTTCACCCATAGGAACAAGTGATGCTTAAAAGCAGCAGCAGGGGAATGCACTCCTTTCCCACACACCAGGGTGTATGCAGACAGTGGATTGGTTGCAGCTGCCTCATCTTCTCTGCCACCCATAAGCCCGAAGCCAGGAGCTGAGCTGACCTGGAGGCAGCATTCCCTTACTGACCCATTGCAGTGATACATGATCCTCATTTAGCTGTTATTCTTGATTTTATGCAGTATTAGAAATGTACTCTTCAAGTTGCAACACATGCTCAGAGGGGAAAAAGGTTTAATGAATATTAAAAGCATGTAATTAATTTTTCCTCTATGTTATTCCTGAGCAGGCTTTGTGGAACATCCATGTAAATTATGCGTCACAGCTTTATGATCTGAACTTTCCATTTATGTAGCAGGCAAGATGTGCCTTCTTTTTTATCAGCCTGTGGGGATTCAGCTCATGCTTTGGAGCAGACAGACAGAATTTCAGGAATATTTCTAGAAATGTTTTGTTTTCCTTTCAAATTAGGCATCTTCCCTAGAAGGTGAAAGTCTTGGGATAGATGCTTTCATTAATCTTTAAATTATACAAAGGCTGAAGTGTGAAAATCAAAGCCTGATTTGCTGACTTGTACTCTTTTTTGAAATTGCATAGTACTCAGAAAACTAAATTTCAGTATAGTGTAGGACTATTAAACAGGTAAAGAATGTTACCTTGCAAAGCAACATCCTTGTTCCAAAAGTATCTTTTATTCATTTTATTTATCAACTTCTCACTAAAGATCAAGATGGGACTACTTCTGACAGTTTGTCCAACTTTACGTATAAAATTAACAAGTCAGCTTTGCTCCTGAGAAGTAATAGATTTTTTTTTTTTTTTTCTCTACGGGCTATTAAATGTTAACATTGCATTTGGCTATTTGTATGTGGCCACAAAAGCATTTTTATAGAAGACATTACTCTGTTATCAGCCCTTCAAAAAGAGCAAAGCTAGTACACTGTAAATCCCCCTTGGGGATGCCAGGTCCAGGCCGCCTGGAAGTGTTGTATTGGATCTTTTATTCTCCCTGGGAGTCTGAGACAGACATATGGTATGTACCAGCATATTGTGAAGAAGAAACAAAACCTTCCTCTCATCAAAGCACATGTCAAACTTGAGTGGAGTGTGCTTCCTGGAAAATGGACTAAGCATAACAGAAGCCCATTTAGCTTCCATTTGATCTTGACTGCAGCTGGGATCTATATCCATTACCACAATGCCTTAGTCACTTTGAGGCTCTGCTAATAGTGTAACTCCTGTCACCTTCCAAATGACAGCACATGGCATTCTGTATACTTGTGGTGACACACTGTCATAGTCCTCCACATACAAAGTACCAGAAATATGTCCAGTCCCACCTGGAAAAGAATGATTTCTACAGTTTGAGTCTAGGTAAGTCGAATCCTGCATTCTACCTCCCTTCCTCAATGAGACGACTCTTTTGATCTTTGGTGTGTGCTTTTTCACTCCTATTTAACACTCTCAGAAACACAAATTAGCTCAAATTTTGAAACTTTTGAAATTTTAAAACTGTCACCAGCTTCAGTAACTTGTGTATAAGAGAGAGGGAAAGTGGGAAGGGAACAACATGGTTTCACCTGGGGATCAGTAACACCACACATATTTTCCTGTCTTCTCAGCTTTTCTCTTTTACAGAATAGAAACATATATTCTGCATTATTTTTCACCAAAATATTTTCTCCCTTTTTACAAAATCTTAAGACAAACTTTGAAGTCTCTTTAGATTAGGCAACCAAACTATGACAAACCATCCACTCTCAGGATTTCTATACACAAGTACTGAACAGCCAAGAAATCTCTGGTTCCCACAGCACCAGGGGACAGCACAAGGTTGTATCTATGTTGTTTTCATCTGGTGACAGTCGTTATGCAAGGTGTTGTGCCAATAATGAAACTCAAAAACTCTCAAGGCAGAGGACACGTTGCCAACTATGTAACCTGGGCTCCCTGTGGACATCCTTCACTGATCCTGCTCCTGAGCTTGGTCAGACTGTAAGTAAAACTTATGCACAGCTGCATGTACCTGCCCCCACACAAATCCTAAATTCCCTTGACAACATTTTGGCAATGTGAGAAGACTTGAAAAGTCAGGAACAAGTATGATTCGAGGACATAGTTGGAGCACTGTAAGAATTAACAAACTTTCTGGTGTTTGTTACTGCATCTTACCTTCCTGCAGAAAGGTACCATCCTCAAAGCAGGGCCATTCCTGCTCATTCATCTCAGTGCAAAGTCAGACAAGTAAATCTAAATAATTTCTGGACAGTCTTGAGTCCTTGCATGAGAAGCACTGTTATGATCTTCTAGCATGTTCAGCTGGAACAAGAGCCTACAGAAAAAGAGGAGTGATGACACTGGAAACTACTGCAGCTGCTTATGGACTGATCACTCAAAGCCAATTGTAGTCTTCCTCTATAGACTGAAAATCAACCTCAATGAGAAAAGGAGGCAAAACAGATGGAACACTGTTGGGAAACACAGTAGTAACCGTGGCCAGACTCAAATGGAGATATGCCCCTTTGTTGGAAGCTCCCCGCCAGAAATTCACTTTTAGGAGTCTGGAGAGAGAGACAGGGTAGAACTCCAATGAGAGTACAGCTTTATAGGTCAGTGTCTAGACTCAGAAAAATGGCAATCTCCTTAAATCCTACGATAAATTCTACTCAACAAATTATTTAAATTACCATCTTCTGTTTTCCTTTGCATTATGGTAGCGCCTCCATGGCTTACACCATGGCAATCAGAAACTTAGAAGGGCACTAAGCAGTGTTAAAGGTCATGAAGTCTTCAGTTAATACTGGTCAAGATAGCTCAGGATTCAGATGTAGTCAATCAGTCACACTGATCAGGACTGCATTATAGTATTATATATGGTGTTGTCAACAACCACATGTGTTCAAGAGGATACAGATGACAAAACAAAAAAATCAGGGAGAAAAGAGGGTGAGCATCAATAAAACAAACAAACAAACCAACCCAAACAAGCAAACCATGCTATCTGCCTAGCCACTGGCAGCAAATAGAGCTTTGTCAAAATTGTCATGCAGATGACCCTTGACAGAGAGCTTTGCAGAAAATGGTTCTAGTGATTCTGCAAGCCTGAGGACCCTCAATCTAATTATTGCCAGATACCCATAAACACCCCTCAGAGACAGGCAGGTATGAGAGAGGCAGAAACATTAGCAGTCTTAAAAATACTGGGAGAAGAGAAACTGTCCAACTTTTTTTTTTTTTTTTTTTTTTTTTTTTTTTTTTTTTTTTTTGGCTAAAGTTCTTACAAAAGGTGGTATATTTAATTTTCTTAATGTTCAGTGTTACAATAGCAAAGAAGGAAAGACTGCTTCATGGAGAAGGATGCACAGATCTTGACTGGGTGCACAAGACTGGGCAAGCACCAGGCACTCTGGAGGTGCTTTCACAACACTATGCACAAGGACAGGATACCAACACTGGCCATTTAGTAGCACCAAAGGAGTATGTATGGAATCATATCTATCTCACTGTCCTAGAAACAAAAACACTTATTCACACAGTAACTCATAGTGCAGACACAGGCACACCTGCATACATACTAATTTGCATTTTTACATTGTTAGATACTACTCACACCTGGTCAAAGTGGTAGCTGGGAACTCTAGACCCTGTTACTCTGGTGCACCTCTCCTAAACACCACTCAACAGCTCTTGGGAAAGTTCAACCTCCCAGGATACACTTTACGTACACACACACACACACACACACACACGTGCAGATCTTCACACACACCAGTTACCATTCAGCAGGGAAACACAATATGCCTCCTTATGTCTTGCACCACCTATTTTAGAGCAGTCCCTTCAAGAGTGATGCCCTAACCCATGTAAATATGAATAAAATCAGTTTCTTCCCCTGGAGCTAGAACATGCTGAAGTTCTCCCTAATTTATATGAGGGTTTATGGCTTTTCAACATATTTGAAGTGAAAACATTTATTCAAATATCCATATATGATCTAAGATGTTTAACCTTAGACTCTCCTACCATTTATAACAAATGCTGTCGTCCTGTCAAGGAACTCACACGAATAGCACATGAATGGGACATAATCAGGCAAATTTTATCTGATGATGGTTCAGGTATCAAGAATTCTTCCTCTAAATTAGGATGGAACAAATGCACTAGCACACATGTAGGAGATGCTTCCTTTTCATATAGAGAGAAATGTAAAGTGCTAACCACTTAAAGGAAATCAAGATCTCAAAGAGTGGGACACTTCTTGAAACATTAGAATCATTAAAATCTGTGTCATAGACAATTTTAATACAAGCAATTAAAAGTTGCCCCTGTAGAGTCAGTTGTGTGCAGCACTTCTCTGACTTATTGTCTACTCCTAAGATAGTAGTTAATGTTGTTTTATTCTCCTATGCACCTCCTGATTCTTCCTGTCTTGTGAACTATGTTACCACATATTTTTCTATCTTTCCTGCCTTGCTGAGACATACCTTAAAAAAAATTTACCCTTTCTTAACTATTATAACTCACTTCTTACCAACTATTTATAAGTTTTCCTGGCACATGAGGAAAATAAATACACTAAGTTTCTACCAGAAAAAATGTACCCATTTTTTCTAGTATGAGAACAGTAATTACTTCAGAACTATAGTCTTCAAAACACAGTTCAGAAACAGATCTGTAGAGAATCAACCCCCATCTGTTGTGAAAACAACATAGGCCTCCACTACACTAGCCCTATATTAAAAATGCACATGCATATGCGGTTTATCATCAAGTCTACCAAATAAGAATGGCCCAGTTGCAGACAGCATGAAGATGTAATCTCATACACAGCAGAATCATTCATGCAAATGCACTAGAGGAGACAAACGTTTTCAAACACACCCATGCTGTCTGCTGCAGTCTTAGATGATCTGAAAGAGTACACTCTGCATGCATAGTGTCCCAGAGGAACATGACCCATCTGCCCCAAGCAGTAACTCTCCCATATGTTCCTGTATATGTATACATAATGGGCAAGCTAATGTGTGAAAATCAAGCCAATCCAAGGCCTTAATATGACATTTGCTGCCATCCTTACTCTAAAAAATGAGCTGGTTTCCTCTACAACTCCTATACTCTCTTGCATATTGTATTTTTTTTGTACACGTTATGTGATTAGGGAACTGGGTAAGCATTGCCTGTTACACTCTACTAAATTTTTTTTTTTTTTTAATCTCTGTAAATAATTTGCAGTTTTTTGTGTTCAACTCCAGAGATGTGAGTAAAAAAATATATTTTTTTTGCATTCACATCATTAATATTAGCACAGAAGCACACACACACACAGGAGGTATAAAGCAGTAAAATCTCTAATTAAAGAGAAAAGAGATATGAAATCAAGTCCTACAGTATCTGCTGGTATCAATTTCTTTATCTCCACTCCCTTCCCCATTCTGAAGAATGATCTCATTTATCTATATCTCAATTCCTGATTACAGAGAGATGCCAATCAAAAACACTGTCTGTTTGGCTGAAAAGAGCTTTTAGGAATTTGTCACTACATCTCCTAAATTAGCAGGGGCATCATTATGTGAGCAAGAAGTTCCTCAGCCATCCAAAGCTAAGGACTGTATTTTTCTAAGGACTGTATTTTGTCATTAGAGTGTTTTCAAGCCCTGTTATCCCAACCATGAACTCCCATGGATCTGTAAAACTACCAAAAGATATCTCTGCTTTCTAAGGTGAGCATACGGTGTAGGAGAGAGAAGAAAGACAGTTTGAATGGAGTTCAAAAAAAGAGACAGAGTTTGAAAGGTAAGAAACATAAATAGTTTTTTGGAGAAAAAAATGACATTTCAAGACTGTTTTCATTCTAAAAAGCTTAGAAATGGTTTATAAATTTTAGGAAAAGAACAATGATAATTTTTCATTTGCTGGGTTTTATTCTAATATTCAAGGTTATATTGTCCATTGTTTAGAAAACACTGATCACACTGATGTAAAGAATGACCAAAAATATCTACTGGCTCCATACTACTGATGTTTTTCTTTTCATAAAATGCTTTACCTGAAAAGAACTTCGTGAGAAAAACAGAGTATTTTGACTTCTACATCCAGGTCATATTTTTGAACCGAATATTGAAAATTATTGTCATCTTAAATCAATGCTGAAGCTCTACTCCAATCATTTGCAAACCTAGTAACAGTTTCAAAGACCCATATAAGACGTTAATCCATATTCTTTGCAGGAATGACATATAAAAGCAGAAACAGGTAGAGGTTTTATGCAGTCAGAATCTTGATTCGGGAAGTTACAGAGTTTGGTCACCAGATAATGACTTTTGCAAGTATTTTTCAATAAAATGCAAACTAAGTTCAGGGCTTAGTAATAAGGAGCTGTTATTGTTTTCTTAAGGAGCTTTTTGTTGACTTTTCTGCTCTTCATGAGCTTTCTTGGATTAGAAAATGATTCTCCTACTCAAACTGCATGACATTGCTAAGAAACAACATATGGCATCCATTATTTTATCAAAGCCGTGAGCTTGTGGCAGTGTCAAGGCCACTGGGCTGAGGCCCCAAGTTTTGCTTGTTTTAAAATACTGCTGCTATCAGCTCTGTGCTGTTAAAAACATTGGTTTAGTAGGATTTCCAGGAAATACCTTTTCAGACCTGATAAGGCTTGTAAGAGGATGATGCAAAGTGGTTTGGGTACTGTAAAAAACTTAACAGTGCAAAAGGACATGACATTCCCTTCCCTTTGTATTTTGCAATCTCCCATGACAGCCAGCACTCTGGGAATCAAGGAATGAACAAATCCCACTCCTCCATTTTCCCCTTCCCTTGTACTTGGCCATCCAACAGAGCTTTCTGGACATCTGGCAACAGTTCTGACAAATGGCAAGAGCACATGTTGAGATTCATGGCACAACACATACTCAGTAACTCTGAAGCATTTTGAAGAAACCTACAATCACTTAATACACTACTTTAGTTCCAAAGTAAACTCCTCTATGTACACCTAGGAAATCCTAAAGAAAACATGGAGAGGAGATGCTGTGCAGCACAAAGGTGCAGTAAGGGCTGATGCATTCAGGATGGATCCAGGTGCCTGTCCTTCCCAGTATTTCCCAGACCTTCCTATTTTTACCTAGGACTTCTCTCAGATGTCAAGACTAGGCTCCACAATGGAACACGTGCTGAGTAATACATGAGATGCAAGACAGTGACCTCCCACAGCATAGCCCTCCTTGAGAGTGAAATGATTGTGAAAGGGAAATTGTCTCTTGTAGGTAGGAATTTTCCTCCCAGGCTGCTCCCAGGCATAACAATAACATGTTTGACTAATCGTGGGCAGAAGCAGAATGCCACAAACTAACTCCAAAATCAAAGGCTTTTTTAGAATTCAAATACCAGATTTCTGTAACAGTGTCAGAATAAAATATTTAATGGGATTCAACTAATTGAACCCAGTGGAAAAGTCCTTCCCAAGGCTCTGTTCTCAGTTCTCTCCAGAAGATACTTTTCACTTCAGCCAAGTGTGTTGGCAAAGCAAGCAATCTTCTGTCACATTATCTAAGTATTTTTAGATTAATGGGACAAAGGCAAACTTATAAATAACACATCATCTTGCATGTCAGCAGTATGCTCCCATCCCAAGGATGCTGAAGCATCTGACAAAGTATTGGCAGAAAACTGTGGTCTGTCCCAACATGTTCAAAGTAGGATGCCTGGGGGAGGTGGAGGAGGCAAACATCTGAAGTCCACAGTGGGATTTTGTTTGTTTTCCCAGCAGCAGCCGCACCTGCTGATGCAACAACATCCTTCTCTCTTAGTGCCAAAACACAGGCCTGAGTGTGGCTGAAAGGGGTTAGCACGGGATGTCAGGAGTCCGGACTCAGTCAAAAACTACCCTCTAACTGCTGCTGGTTTTGGGGTTCAGGGAAAAGAAAATTCTTTGCCGTGGTCTGAGCTGGCACGAGTTGTAAGGCTGGTGGGCTTCTGAATAGATAGAAAACAATTTTGCTCCTTCCCACTCACATAACACAGAAAAAAGTCAGTAGATGTACCTACCTCCAACCACATTCTTGTGGTGAATGAGAAACAGAGCAGCCCTTTTCCCCATTCACTTCGTAATTCCTTCCCCTCACTGACCAATGTTCTAAACTTTCCTTTCCAACAGTGACCAGACATATTTGAACGAACAGTTTGAAAAAAGGCAGTCGCCAAGTTCCTTCTGCTGTATCAAATAAAGGATACCTAGGCAGTCTATGCATGACAACAGCTAAGCACTGCATCCACTTCTGGAAAGTGTACAGAAATGTTTGGAAGCCACCTGAGTAAGATAAGAGGAGTCACCTGCATTTCTGACTTCATCATTAGCCAGCCATGAGAAGTGGCTTTCCACCTTTCCAACCCCAGGAGGCTTAGGTACATAGATGGACACAGTTTTTTTACAAGTGTATTCTTGTAAAGGAGTACACTGCTATGCTTGGAATACTCCTTTGACGAACCATCTATTTCCTTTGGTGAACCAGGAACTAAGGAAGACCTTTTGATGACCCAAGGACCTTAAGGGATGCAGAACCAAAAGCTTGGTCAATCATAAAGATATCTGATTGGTACAGCCTTATCATAACAGGCTAAAATTAGCAAGCAACATCTGATAATCCACTCTATGTTTAAATGACTTCTTTTACCCCTTGGCAGAGAAAGCCTTTTCTTTTTCCAATTGGTCTGTTTAGGAATATTGTTCAGCCAGCATTCAACACACCAGAATAAGCATGTTCCCCATCACAAGCCTATTTTTTCAGAGTGGGTGCATAGGTTTTCAAATTTCTCTCAGTCACAAGGAGCATTTACAGATTACAGCCAATGTTGCTGCTGAACTGGAGACAACACAGTCCAATAAATCGTCTCCCAGAACACAGTAATCCATTCCATGTGTTCCTAGATTGTGTCAAGACAGTAATAGAAAAATTAGGAATGCAAGTCTCTTCTTTTTTCTTCTTTTTTTTTTTTAATAGGTTGAAACACAGTACAGGGGAATATTTACACCAGTGCACGTCTATATTATTTGAATTAGGTCAATGATTAATGCTCAAGCCCGGTAAAGTAACCTTGGGACATGCACATCTGAGCAAGGATTCCTATGATGTATCAACTGCTGACTCTTTATTTAGCAGACATGAAGCATATGCTTTGAAAGACTTTGTGCTGATCCTAAAGACACCCGAGTTTAACAGATGAAAACACAGGGGTGTCATATTCTGTGGAGATCAAATTTAAATTCATTCAGTGTATCTCAGGTTCATGTCCTCATATTATTACCTTGTTGTGATGTTTCAGATTAATATCCATGCTGGCATCATACTATTATTACACTTTGAGTGCACAGGGATTCCTGACAAGATCTATTTCATACCACCTCAGTGTTTCCCAGTGTCAGCGGGAGTAGGACACACATCTTTCTTAGAAGCAAAAGCTCCTCCTACAGCTCTCAAGAGTGAATTGTCTACAGCACCTACTTTCCTATCGTAAATTAAGGGTACCATGTGTACATTGGTTAATTCACAACATACACCTGAAGCTCCTTAACAGGGGTTTTCAAGGATACTGCTGGATATGTTTCCTTTATTTCCACAGCCCATTGCAATTAGATTATTACAATGCTGCAAATGTAGGTAGTTCTAATCCAGTACAGATATAGGTTATTCCATTTTCTACATATAAATTACTCCCTTTTATATGTAAGATATACAAGAATGGCTAACTTTTCTTAGACACGCATCTAAGATATCTTTTTTAAGCAAAGGCTGAAGATCTTGCACTTGAAACAAAACAAGTTAAATACACAAAACAAAATTGCTTTAAAAAGTTACTTCCACATTTGTGTTTCTTAGAAATTTTGTATTCTAGGTAGAATCATATAAGGACTGTTTTTATTAAAATTTGGTGTAGCAAGTATCAGCAATCTCACAATAAATCCTTCGAGGCACTGTAAGTAATCAGACAAAGCATAAATGAACTGTGTCAGATTAAGTGTCAAAACTTTGCCTGTTTTGAGCTCAGAAATTTTGAGGTGTGAGTTACCACTGATATCTATCCTGTTGTTATTTCCTTGCATTTCCTCGACAACACGCTTTGTGTCTTTCTGCAGTATCAGCAGCAACAAAAATACTTTTAACAGTATTTGGGAAGTCCCAGCAGCCAGGGTCGTGCTGTTCCATGAGGGACTCCATTGCTAAATTGGAAACTACAATAACCCTCTGCCTCCAAAGAAAACAGTGACCCGCAGAGCACCAGCAACCTCATATTGTTACAGCTCAGAGCACTCCACCCTTATGGGACACGCCAGAGCTGCAGAAGGGTGGGAGTGAGCTCACTGCACATAAAGAGGGGTTCTCGTCAACAAGAAGCGAAAGTCAGGCAAAGAATCCTAAACAGGAAAGCGTGCAAAATATAAATGCTTTCCTCCTTTCCAGAGGTCAACCTATGGCAGATTTTTCTCATGTGTACCACATCTCAGCCATTAACCAGGCAAGGCTCTGGGATAAGGGTCTCATGAGAAGGAGAAAGATGGCAATTGTTCTGGAAATAATATATTATGTCCTGATTAAATAAAAAGCTGTGCTTCAGCAATTTGGCCAATACAAATGGCAGCTTGAGATGTTAGTCATTCAATTGCAGCACAGGAATTTGTTCCCGACTATCAATTATTTAATACTCACAGCTTGGAGAAATATGAGACATTTCAATCATGCTTTTAGCTAGAAACAAGCAGCCCATTAAAGCAGATATTTTCAAAACAGTGGAGTTCAAAAGGAACTCTTAAGGAAAAGTGTTATAATTTTTATCAAAATGGCAACTACATGTTAAGGGTAGAAGGGGAAAGGTTTCCTTAACGTGTAAGAACTCATCTGAGGACGTGCAAAGCAGAGACAGACAGATGGCTTCTATCATCACAAATTGAATAAACTGGCAAAAATTTCACTTATGGAGACTGATGGACTCAAAATGAACTGATGGCTTTCTTCTATAGTAACTCTAAGAGTGAACTGTCTTTTCACATAAAAATAAGTCTCCCATACAGCAAGGCTAGTAGTTTTGTTAGCAGAACACTGAGCAAGATTTCAGAGCTGCCTCTCAGCATTACTGTGATCTTCTGTGCTGATGTCCTGTGTGATGCACTGAAGTGATACGTTATCAGAGTCACCAAAGAGCCAAAAACTGTTGACTTTGAGATCTCTAGTTGCTGAACGACAGGCCATAAGGCTAGAAAGGAGATTTTAGGATTTTTTTTTTTTTTTTCCAATCATAGGTCCTGGCACATTTTATACCCATAAATATTGATAAACATTTCACTGTAGTTGCATATTATTTAGCTGGATGGATCATTAGATATCTGTACCTACACAATAAATGGACACAGAAACAGAATAATAGTACTGGATTTTCTTCTGACAAAGATACTTTTCATATCACTTAATAGAGGTACATTAACATACAATAGAGAACCATTTATTCCTCTAAATATTCAGGAAAAAAAATGAGCACAATGTTTGTACTAAGCTATATTAATACTATCCACATACAGAAGGAAAAATTGACAACCTTAATCTATAAAGACCACACACTCCTGAAAATAAGTAAGAAATATCTTCAAAAAAAGAGATATTTCAGCAGCAGTGTATAAATATTTTCAAAACAAAATATCCTTAGGGAGTTGTTTGAGCCAGTCTCTATTCAAACCACCTGGAAGATACCACTATTGAACATCCAAACTTACAATAATATTTTTAAAGCCCCAAAGTCAGTATGTTATTTACTGTATTGAAAACATGTATAATGAACAATAAATCACACATAATTTGACACTCTAGATATTGGGG